>NC_081192.1:74434963-74762463 GCF_902713425.1 Acipenser ruthenus | reverse complement strand
ATGGTGTGGGGCATGTTCTCCTGGTATACCTTGATTACTCTGGAAAGCAGAATGAATGCAGTTGTTTACTTAAGCATTGCTGCAGATCAAGTCCACCCAACAGTGCTACACTTGTACCATGACGACGATGGCTACCTTCAAGGCGATGATTCACCCATCCACCGTGTGTCACAGATGGCTTTGTGTGGCGTGTGGGTGGTGACGTCAGGTTCAGGAACCGGAAAGAAAACACAGGCAGTAGTGCAGGGCAAAAAGACACAGCGCGCCGTTTAATTAAATACAAAAACAAAATAAAAAGTTTAAACACAGAAACACTGCTCACAGAGCAAAATAAATATTTAAACAAAACAAAATCATGAACACAAAAATCGAATAGCCAATACAGGTCAGGCTGGGCAAATGCCTTCACTGGTCCTGTACGGGTTTTTTTTTTTTTTTTTTTTTTTTTTTTTTTTTTTTTTTAATGCTCGCGCTCCACCTCTGAACATCCAACCCCCCTCTGAGCCGAGAGTGGGTCTTTTATATTCGCGGGTGACGCCTTAATTACCTATTAATAAATTACCTTATTAAGGCTCCAGCCACATTCCCATGAGAGTTATAGGGAAGGGGTTTTAACCCCATACCCACTTACTACACATTACAAGACCGGCTCTCTCGCCGGTCTCAAACAGTAAATAATAAAAGACGGACGGTGCTCGACCGCCCGCATATAAACATAATAATGATTAGGACGGACGGCTTCGTCCGCCCGCCTACAAATATAATAATACTACTACTACTAATAATAATAATAATAATAATAATAATAATAATAATAATACAAAACATATATACATACAAATAATAATAATACAGGGGAGGGGTGTACGCCGTCACACGTGCCAGAATGTGCGCGGATGGTTTACGAGTATAACGGAGGCATCTTCCACGGCCACCACAATGCCTGGTCCTCAATCCAGTTGAGCATGGTTGGGATAAACTTGAACAGTGCTTTCAAATTCCTCTGACTTCCTCTTTGCACCAATTGCGTAAAAATATTAAATGACTGAATATTGTATTCCTTCTAATATTTGGCTCTTATATACGTAATTAAGGTTGTATCCAAGGGCTTGACTGGTGAATGCTGCAGTGCCAAAGGGCATTATGAGTGTCAGTGGCTTGCGAAACAGATGCTCTCCACTGTGTGGTGCCAAGCCTACAAACCCTTTCATTATTGCATGTGCCAATTTAACTGGGCACTGTAGGTGATGGAGGTTTGTTTACTGTAAAGGGCTTGGCGACAGCACCAGGTTAAAGTGACATTGTGACCCCCAGTTTGTGTTACCAGGTTGAAGGGGCGTTGCATTGGAAAGTTGCCGAATTACAGACTACACTATAAGCTGTCAAGGAAGGTTTGAAGGTAATTTCGTTTTTTCAGCTGGTTCTATGCAGTTATTAACAGGGCTGCTTATCAAAAGTGCATGTGCACAGGATATGTTGCAGGCTGAGGCCCCTTGAAGTGAGATGCTGCATCTCAGTTGGGGCCCCCGGGACCTGACGATGGTCTTGTGTTTGCACCCAAGCCACAGCTACAGCCTGTCAGTGTCAAACCTCCTGGGGCCCTCTAGTCTGTGCTACAGTAACCCATTATTCACTTCATGGAGGGGGCTCTATCTGGGGTGCCCCCTCCCTCCTGCTTTACACTTTTCACATGCTTTTATCATTTATATGTACAGTATTTTAAACCAGCGTAAAGCCAATGAGATGTTGCAAGAATGTCTTGGGGGAACAAACTTGTAAATGTTTACCACAGTACATTTGCACATTTCCCACACTTTTCCCATGGTTATACTGTTTACCATAGTTTTTTTTTTTTTTTTTTTTTTTTAAGTATGCTTTACCATACCTGTATGGGCTTTTCAATGCATACTTATGCTTTTACATTGCTTTATTACTCTTTTCAATGCCCTTACTATGGTAAACTTTTGTAAGGGTACCGGGGCAAAAGTATCTAAGCATTCAACACATTACACAAAATAACACACAAACTGGGCTTCAAATAAAATCAGGAAGTTAAACTTGGTTGGTTATCTTTGTTGAGAGTATTCACTATAAGGAATACTCTTCCCCTTTTTTAGCAATAGGGATATATGGGAGGCCCCTGTTACACTATGGAGTTTTAATTTTGCATATGTAGAAAAAGTGGTGAAACTTGGTTAGGATATTCTTTAGGACTAGTAATCAGATTATCAGAATCTCAGGCTGTAAAGTTTTTCTTTACAAACGCATCTACTGTTTTTCACTCTTTTATTTTGATTGTGATAAAATTTAAACTCCCTGGCATACTTCTGCAAAAGTTCAAATGTTCATATTATAATTGCTTTATTTACCCTTTCTCATGTTTTTTTTTATGTTGT
This sequence comes from Acipenser ruthenus, assembly GCF_902713425.1. Taxonomy (NCBI): domain Eukaryota; kingdom Metazoa; phylum Chordata; class Actinopteri; order Acipenseriformes; family Acipenseridae; genus Acipenser; species Acipenser ruthenus. Next base: position 74,760,067 of record NC_081192.1, on the reverse strand, counting down.
TTGACTTAGCATACAGTGCCACCTGGTGGCCCTGTGTTATAAAATCCAAAAAGATCTTAAAATGCAGACGTCGTGGACACTCCTTTTCTCCTAGCAACATGGAAATGCAAAATGGCTAAGATTTATGGAATTATTTTGTCTGCTACAAGAAAACAAACAAGTGGAACCCTGTAGGTTCATTGAGAGTGCCCTTTCCAGTGCAAAGTATGTTTAGAACTCTCACTTCGCGGTCTCCATGGAGACAGAGCCAGCCCATCCCTAGAATACTGGGAACGCTAAAAGTTCTCTCCTTTGTGCTGTTAGACTGGGGAAGTGAAATTCCTGCTCCCTGGTATCCATAACAAGTGGAGGGGTTGCAAAGGCAGGGTTTTGTGTGCTGCCGTCACTTGGCCGAGCGCGACGGTAACCGAGGGAGCCCCTGAGACAAAGCCTCATTGTGCCTGCCTTGGCCGGAGGAATTGTTTGGTCATTGTGACTCCGTCCTAGAAAATTTCAGATTACAAGAAAACCTATGTACTTGGAGTGGGAAGACAAGGGGGCAGCGTCAGAAAGACTATTAGACAAAAACGTTTTGAGGTGGAGGCGGGGGAGGGGAGAGAGCAAAGTGCAGTCACTGCTAACAGTGCACCTCCTTTCTCTCTCAGAGCATTGTTACACACCCTGCATGCCCCTGGTTTAGTCTGTCTTTATTGCCATTCATACCATATGGGGAACATACACATACAGTAGGGTCACAAAATGCCATGCAGCCAGCGAAGCTTGAATTAAAACTACAGTGTTTTTACTCTCGCCTAAGGGGTGATGTAGTGTGTAGTGTCGGGCAGGGGAAGGAGCAGCAACAATGCACATTTTGATCCCTTGTTGGTGGGAAGATAATTAAGTGGTCTTAATCATTGTGTGGTTGTGTGTGTGTGTTTGGATGTCCGTTTGTTTAAAGATGCAAACAAGATTCTGGCTCACATCGGGTACACCAGAGTGTATTTAGTAACCTGCCCTTCTGCAACACTTTGCTCACAGTGTGTGTAACAAATATAATACCACATTTGCTCAATAAGATACATCCACTGAGGGCAGAGTGTTGCAGTGGTACAGGTTAATGGTTACACTCTCGTGTACCTGATGATTCTGAGAGCTATTGAGTCCACTTGGATGCTTTAAACTTTTGTTTCCACAGGATGTGAAAAATGAAATGGAAACTGATACATAGTGAAACGAGAGGAAGAAGATTACTAACTCTGATATTTCATACCAGTACCAAAGTTGTTCTTTACGAGGCCTAATCTGCCAAGTACAGCACTAGGAGTCAAATTAAAGCCAATGGGGGCTGTAATAACATCCATGGGAACAAGTTCCAATCTATATTCCATGGCACCTAACAGGTTACATTACTGTCAGATTCAATTCTGAAGTGGGGTTGTTACAACTTTCAGATGGGAAAGACAAGCCCATTACCCTGTTGTGTCCACCTCGTTTGTCATTCAAATGTAAAGAGTGAATGTCTGAATGGTGTTAAAATAGCCTTGCAATAGTTGTTCAGTGGAGATTTAGAAAGCAGTCGGGTCTCTGGGTCATTTCTTTTTTTTTTGCCTCCTTAGAGAGAGGATCCGGGTACTACATATGTAAAGTTTGACAGCTCTTTCTGGCAGTGTGCTGGGAACTGAGAGCTGGGAATTTTAACCCAGCCTCTCTGGGCTTGCAGTATTATTCTTCCTCTCCCATAAGACCTGGCTGCTTGTCAACAGAGATGCCAGATTTTCAGCTTGACTGCCCTAAAACCTTACTATGCCTTCCAAAGTGCTGTAAGTGTTTACCTGTCTTTTTGAGTGTCACGCTGCCAGTACAGTTCACTCAGTCCAGTGACTGACACTGCTGTCGGCTCCAATCTCGCTTCTCTCCTCTCCAGCTCTGAGTCACAGTCTCTAGTCACCATGGTGATTGTGTTTCAGGCTCCACCCGCTCTTCAGAGAGGCAGTCTGGGTGGCGCAGTGGTATTGTCCTTGCCTAGGACACCGGCCACCTTCCTTTATGTGACGGGGTTTGAATATTTTTGAGTGAATATGAAGATACAGTGCTCACTCTATTTCCCTATTTGATAAATATGCCAGCCAGAAGGAAGTGCCAGATGCATACCTGTGTATAACAGACTACCAGAAATATATATGTGTTTTCTTTCTTTGGTACTTACATTTTTTGGTTGTTGAAGGTGTCACTGAGTGGCCTTGTCTCAAGCAGTGGGACAGCAAGCTGCACAATGAGCCTCCAGCCTACCCTGAAAGAATCCCACCCCCTGCAGGGCTGATGGGGTACTTCAGTCTGAAAGCCCTCCAGTCCTCTGAGATGGAATGTCTGCAGTGGTGCTGGTTGTAATGGTTTTGTGATCCAGCTATTTATTCAGCGCAAATGACTTACTTACAGCTTCCAAACCTGTAGAGTTACTAAATAATGGCCTCCAGAATGTGGAACTCCCTAACCTAATGCAGCAAGGATACAGAGACTACTGTCTTTGTAAAACTAGGCCTAATCATCGTTTAGACTGCTCAGGTAACAATATACTAATTAGTATAAAAGGTGTCGTCTTGTGCAGTTTGGGCAGGAAAACTTGAGTGAAATAATGTCTGTTATAGTAAGATACACCCTACACACAAGGTATTAACTTACAATCTCTGTCACAAAATTGAAGCTTGTACCCAGGAGATATAATTAAGCAGAAAAATTGTGGTGGGGTTTTTTTGGGGTTTTTTTTTTACTTCCGAATTGTGCCTTGGCATATGTTCCATCACGGGATGATATTTTAATTTCGTCTGACCAAATTTTGTGGGCTTCATCTGTCATGAACCGCATGCCTCCCTTTGCCCCCTGCAGCGCTGCACACGGCGGCTCTCTTGGGTCACATGAGCACAGCGAGTCTGCTGCTGGAGCACGGAGCGCAGGTAGACTCCATGGATGTGATGAAGCACACGCTGCTGTTCTGCACCTGTGAGATGGGACACAGGGATGTCATTCAGACACTCATCAAAGTTACACACTCAGTCTTGCTTGATTCAACCTCTAGATTCCTGTCTCCCAATACATCAGTTCAAACCACATAGTTAAACTGCCTCCCAGTACCAAGGCTCTAACCACTAGACCACACTGCCTCCCAATGTCAAGACTCTAACCACTAGACCACATTGCCTCCAAGTGCCTCCGCTCTAACCACTAGACCGCACTGCCTCCCAATGTCAAGACTCTGACCACTAGACCACACTGTCTCCAAGTGTCAAGACTCTAACCACTAGACCACACTGCCTCCCAATGTCAAGACTCTAACCACTAGACCACACTGCCTCCAAGTGCCAAGGCTCTAACCACTAGACCAACTGCCTCCAAGTCCCTCAGCTCTAACCACTAGACCACACTGCCTCCCAGTCCCTCAGCTCTAACCACTAGACCAACTGCCTCCCAGTCCCTCAGCTCTAACCACTAGACCTCACTGCCTCCCAGTCTCTCAGCTCTAGCTACTAGACCACATTGCCTCCCAGTTCCTCAACTCTCCTCACTAGACTACAGTTTCTCTCTGTGTGTATTGTGTCTGGAGGTCTCTCTAAGCCTGCATCACTGTTTACCATTGTAGAGAAGGCCAGAGTGAACATGATAGACCAGGACGGGCACTCTCGTCTGCACTGGGCTGTGCTGGGAAGGAACACAGACGTGTTCCTGACGCTGACTGAGAACGGCATCAATCCCAACATGCAGGACCTGGCTGACAGGACGCCCCTGCAGTGCGCCACATATGTGGGGTACATCAACTGCATGGCCGTGCTCATGGAGAGCAAGGCAGACCCCAACATCCAGGACAAAAAGGTGTGCTTTCTCATATAGAGAGGATACACAATGCTTCTAAGTGGATAGTGTGAAAAAAATCAGTGAGTGAGAGGGAGACCTAAACACTGAGTTACCCACAAAGAATCATCGTGTCATCAACTTTATATTTTTATTCTACCGTGCACAAGATGACACTTTTTGGGATGTTCTTAAATCTGGCATTTTGATTGACAAAGAGTGGATTTATAATAGCTCTAACAGAAGAGGTAAGGAAATGTGCAATATGGCATAAACTAGTAGGAACTTTACACTGCTTACTGTTTCAGAATGCTGTATTTGCAGTAGGTTTTATGCAGGTGATACGAATGCTACTAATGTGCATTTTTACGGTCAAAAAGGCCCAGATGGGACACATCTGTGTAAACGTACTGTGCAAAACTTTGGGCATGCACCCCACTAAAAATTACCTTTGGAAGATATAAACAAACTGGAATGCAAGCAAAGTCTGCATTCTAAAGAAGCAAACATGTGCATACATATATCCTTTTTTCTATGTACATTTTACTGTGTCAAATACATTTGTATTGTATTTTGTATCCCCCAACCCCACTATCCTACCAGACTGTTCAATTCACATTTAACATTCACTACATGTATTCCATTAACTAATTGTTAATCATGAGGAGAAATGGGCCCCATATCTCCTCAAAGTGTCATAACAAGCAGTTTCGGCAAGGGCTTTGTGCCACTCTGCATATGTGGGAGGATGTTTATCCTTCCAATGTCTCAATAAAATTCTTTTGGCTGTGGTTATAGCTACCATTATCCATTTAATCTGCATGTCATTTAAACGATCAGCTGTGTTATTTTTATTTAAAAGGCATAATGCTGGGTTCAACAGTATTGTAGTCCAGGGCGGTGATGTGCAGGCCTCCCCAGGCAGTGGCCAACTGTCTCTCCCTCTCTCTGAGTGGTCGGGAGGCAGGCCTTGGGGGGAGGTCGCTCGAACTGTAAGAGCTAGGCTTTGAGGCTATTCATTCAGGCTGGCCCCTTACAGAAGAAACACAGTGACGCTGGGTTTGGAGGCCACTGTAAACAAACTGAGGCAAGAACGCCAGCAGCTGGAGCAAGAGAACAAGACAGGCAAGCACAGCTGAGGAAGGCAACCGCTATATATATTATATATATAGTAATGTTGTCTCTCTGTTGTCGGTTCGTTTGCTCCTTAAAAACCATAGACCCAGACACAGAACTTTGATTTTTGAGCGCTACTGCGCACTTTAATTTTCACAATAAAAAACAAATAAACAAAACAAAAGCCTAGCTCAACATAGAGCCTAACTTCACTTACACAGATCCCTGACTCACACACAGGACGGCTAAGCCGTTTACCTGTCAACAAACACCTTAACAAAACAGTTCACCTCTCTTTACACAACCAAACTCTCCTTACACCAGCTCCCTGGTGATCTCTCCCTTAATGGAGCTGGAAGCTCTCTTTTTATAGTCTGTGGCTGTTCCCAATTAACACCAATTACCTTGATTGGGAACAGCCACATTCTCACATTTTTTGGCAGGGAGAGGAATTAACCCCATCCCTGCCAACCACCACCTAAACACAAACATTACTCAAACTATTTACATTCAGAGCCCTTGCTCTGTTACAATATATTGTAAATGACACTCACCCACTCGGGTTCGTTGCCCCTTTAAAAATTGACCCAGCACACAGAAATGGATTTTTACAGCGCGGTTGCGCTAATTTTTAATAAACACAAAATAAACAAACTACAAAACAAACACCTAGCTCTGTACGAGCACTAACTAAACAAACAGGAACCTAACTAATAAGCCGGGCAGCTAAGCTGTTTACCGGCTAAAACAAAAAACCAAAAAGAACACACAGTTCCTTCCTTTTTTTTTTTTCTTCCACAATACGATTGACTACACCAACAATCGGGCTTCTTACTTCGTGGCAGCCTTGAACAGACTGGCTGTCTTTCTTTTAAACCCTGCACCTGGCTCTAATTTACAATTAACCAGGTGCGGGTGATAATTAAACTAATAAAACAATTAACCAGGACAAATGTGCATTCCGCACATGTTTTTACTGCAGAGAGGTTTTAACCCCCTCCCTGCTGTCTCACAATATATATAACAGTAATTATTACGTACCCAAGCAGGATGTGTATAGTTTAATGGGAAAACCTGGGCAACCCCACAGAGTATATTATTATTTGTTTATTTACCAGACGCCTTTATTCAAGGCGACTTACAGAGACTAGGGTGTGTGAGCTATGCATCAGCTGTAGAGTCACTTACAATTACGTCTCACCCGAAAGACGGAGCACAAGGAGGTTAAGTGACTTGCTCAGGGTCACACAGTGAGTCAGTGGCTGAGGTGGGATTTGAACCGGGGACCTTCTGGTTACAAGCCCATTTCTTTAACCACTGGACCACACAGCCTCCTATAGTATAGTGAGGGAATAGCAAAGCAGCACCTTTTATTTTGTAGTTTTGATTACAGTGTTTTAGTTTCCTTTTTCTTTGTGCATTTTGTTTTGATTATTATTTCGGGCACCTGTGTGTGCGCCACAATTAAACTGCCAACCTTTTACCGTTGCTGGTATTGGGTGAAGCTTTGCTGCAGTGCCACCTTATGGTTTAAATAAATCGGTGCACCTGAGAGGTGTTTCAACTAGTAGGTCCTGTCTCCCGTGTCAATGAATTCCCCACACTCTTCCACAGACCCATATATTTATTAAGTATTGATTATTATTTATTTGTTTTGCGTCAGACTCAAATAACTCAAGATATTTAAATACATAGACGATAATATTTGTAATGTGGGATATATACAACACACAGGAATTAATGCTAAGGCTATTTGAATATGAATGGAATGAAAAAAACGAAACTAGATATATACTAGAGAGCAAGTAGCTGAACCTGCTTCTGCACAAAATACATCTGTAATGTAGGTACAAAGGTATCTTGTATTTCGTAATAATAAATCAAAAGCAGTATTTATAACAATTTGTGAATTTAACGAAGACATAGACTTCAAAACTACTATTATTCAATTTCTCCATCTTTTTTGGTGGACCCGGCTGACGTAACAATGTTGGACACCAATGTGGAATATGCAGAGTTAAACAGATTCCTGCATCAAGACAGTATTCCAAAGACGCAATAAAAACAAATAAATAAATAAATAAACTTTGGTGATTGTCGTAAAATACTGGATTACGGTATTAATGAAAAGTATGGACATTTAGGAGTCACTCCTTCAATCCAGGGTTAATAAATGTACGGAATGGTCAGCCAGTGTGGGTCACAGAGGATAAAACACTGGGAGGCCATTCGAGAAGCACTTCACCTCCTGGGGGAAAAGGATGACCATGTGGCTGAGAAGGAGCAAGCCTGGAAGGACCATGCTGACAATCCTCTTCTTGTCTTGTTGTTTCTTGTTCTGTCTCTTTTAATGTGCTACTCACCTCAAGTTTTACTGGCTGTCCATATTATATTAACAATTCATAAAATGAAAACTGTCATTAAATGTGTTAAGATGAGCTCCTTGCACTTCTTTGTTGTGTGGTCTGTTTTACACTGGTTACAATACAAATACAGACTTCATTTATGAAAGGCTAAAAAAGAAAAACAATTATTTCAGTTTCATTATTGAAGTTGGTCCCAGATAGGCTTTATTGGACGTTCTCTTTTTTCCAGCTTTCCATAAAGATTCTCAAACCAAAACTACTACCTCTCCATACAATAAAAAAACAGCAGGCAAACAAAGAAACCTCAATTTACTAAGACTGTGTCAATCCTCACCAGCTTGTCTACCATGAAATCTGTTGCTTCTGAGTATCATAGAGAAAGGAGATTTGCAGGTTGACAGTGTATTAATGTTTTATTTGCAGCGGGTCACTGGCTGAGGAAGAGCTAATGCCTTGAGGGTGGTGCTGAGCAGATCCTGGACTGAGCCTAATAGGACCCCCTGCTGCACAGCTTGACAGATGGGCTTGTTTCTGAAATGATGCATGAATCCTGTATTCACATTTAGCAAGACATCAGGCAGGACACGCACACACACAAAAGAGACTAAATCACTGAAACGGAAAGGTGGTGCTGGTGCACAAATAAACTGTCACATTAGAGCACCCCACTGTTTTCTTAATCAGCTCTTGCTGTGCATGATTTGTGGCAGATGCTTTGTAGTACAATACTTTACCGTGGCAGTGCTTGATTTTATTCCCTGGTGTTCAAGCTATGTAGAGCATCTTTCTCTCTCTCTCTCTCTCTCTCTCTCTCTCTCTCTCTCTCTCTCTCTCTCTCTCTCTCTCTGCTACATGTTGGTCCACAGCTATTAGTCTCCCCCTTCCCCTAAATCTCTTTCCAAAAAGATCCAATTCAACACACATTCTAAAAGACAAGCTGAGATAATCAATGATAAGGGGGCTAAGGGTAGGAGAATGTTTTTTGTTTCCTTTTTAAATTATTTTTTTTAAATTGTGTGCCCAATTATTTTACCCACGATTTTTCCCCCAATTTGGAATGTCCAATATTGTGTTCTCCTCACCGCAGTAATTTCCCACACAGCTCAGGATAACTGAAGGTTCAGTGGGCATCCTCTGATCCCATGACCAAGCCAGTTCCTCTTTTACACCCAGGAACTTGCGAGCAGATGACAGTGAGCTACTGACCTCTGGAGGACAAAGACCAGCCCTGCAGCAAAGACTGGCCACTTCACACAGTAAGGACGCGAACCTGCACTGTATGACTCACCCTGCACACCACATGGCTGTGCTTTTACCAGGTAAACCGCTCGGGAACCCTTTAAAGCTAGTACCCCTTTAAAGGCTGGTTCATACTTCAGTCTTGCGACCTCCAGGAGACGGTCGTGCAACGCAGCTGTTATGTATTGGTTAAGGTTCATTGAGACAGTTAATGTAGGTACCGTAAAGTGTCACGGAACGGGACTTTACGTCAGGAAGTTGAAAAACAAGATATATATATAAGCTAGTAGGCACATTTGCCTCAGTGTAATGGCGTTTATGAAATAAACAGTTAAGCTTAACACACAAGACTGTACCTGAGTTTATTTCAGTAAATTGGACTTACTGACAAACACAACAGCAGCCACCTAGAAAAATTTTAGCAACAGTCAGACAGTTACAACTAAAGAGACTAAAAATCGCACTCATTGACGGTCGTATTAACATGTTTTTGCAGCACCTCCCAGGATAGTCACAATAAAGTCCTGTTCTATCCTGTCTGCAGGGGAGGATGGCTCTGTATTGGTCCTGAAACAATGGATACTTGGATGCCATCAAGCTGCTTCTGGGATACAGTGCCTTCCCCAATCAAATGAAGAACAACGAGGAGAGGTATGTGCGAAGTTTAGTACCTTCTCTATTATTAACTTTGCCTCACTGCACTTAGCTCCTGTCATTGGGTCTTATTTAATATTATTATTGTACTATGCAAGGAAGGAACTGGTATTGCATATGGCTTTTTGTTTATTACAGTATAATTTACCATACTATAGAGTTCATTTAGAAATGTACACCATGTACAATGCTATTTTTTAATATACATGGTGTTCCGTAAGTCGAGGCATCATAGGCAAAATTTTTAGTATTGGTTGTGTCTATTTCTTTCAGGTGTGAAATGTTTTTAAGCAAAGAGGAACACATTCAGATCATTTTGAAGGACTTGACCAACTGGAGCGAGACTGGGTTAGTCTGACCAGGAATACTGACAAACTCTACAGCAACCACAGACAACTGAATCATACCCTGCATCGACTCTACATGACAAAAATTGAGTATTCCCAGTTCAACTAAAAGAGATTTTACGGAATCTATATGTGGGAATGTAATACATGTATAAGCAGAGAGAGAGAGAGAGTTAGGGTGTAGCCATAAGTCACTACTGAATAAACCAGGGGCAGGGGAATAGCTGGTGGAAACAATTTAATAGTCAGACAGAGTGAAAATAATTGAAGCAAGTTACTTAATTGAAATTGGTACTCGAATAAATACAAAATGAATAAGAACAAATACAATGGGTGTTACATTTAGGTGTGGTGGATTCTAATTAAGGGATATATAATTAACCAACAAATTGCTAACAATTGATTACGATTAGACTTTACTGAGTGTTCCTGACTCATATATATTCAAACAGTTATCCTATTTACGTGTTATATTCATGCTATTTGCTTATTGATTTAAGAACATTGCTATTATTATAGAAAGACAAACATAGATCATTGATGAATGCTTTTACTTATAATTGACATGTCACATTGAAACTGAACTATTGCATAAATATTATCCATTGCTAAACTTAATATACTGATTATTTTGACTCTAATTAACCGTATTAGTTAACTCTCTTTGGTAAAATGTATAGATTATACAACTGTGTTGCGCTGTTATTGTTCGACTGTGTTTCATTTTCTGGATCTTGAGCTCGTTTGGGAGAAATTTGTAACTAAGAGTACTAACTGAATTAAACCATTCCACACACATCATTCATTTGGGTATCTAAACACCCATTCTCCCCCACTGACAGGGATAGGAGCTCAAGAATAAGTCTGAAAGTTAAAGTCGATGCCAGAGTTAGAGTGTGAGTATGGGTATGATTATTGTTTTAACCCTGCCCGCTGGGGCACGGCACCCTGTCCATTGCAGCCACCCAGGACATTGCTGCCTCCAAGATCCAGGCCGTTTACAAGGGCTACAAGGTGCCTTCCAGGAGTGCAAGAACCTGCTCATGAAGCATGAGCAGCTTCGCAAGGACGCCACCAAGTAAGAGCCAAACACACAGGAAAGAGATGCTCATCAGGGCTGATTCAAAATCCTCAAAAATCACTTACTCCAAAGTGTCATTTGCAGTATTTTTTTTAAATATTTTGAACAAATAAGAGCTCTTCAGTGACATTACTGAGATGTCTGTTACTAGTCAGGTGACTTCATTGGGTGTTTTTATGTCTAGTAGATAAAATAATGGTGCTAATGACACTGTGGAGAGAATGACTTTCTGAAAAAATGTATGTTAACTAGACTTTTTTTAATTTAAGCTGTGTTGTTAAAAGCCTGCTTTAACAGATGCTTGACTTACTATTTACCAAGTGAGACCGAATATAATATCTCACCATGCGTCTTGGTGGTTAAAGGCGCTTTTCTTACGTCCTCGCACCCAGGCGTGCTGTATGATATGTGCTATTGCTTACCTACCATGTTCAGCTAGGGCAAGCAGAAAATCCAGCACAGCCAGAGGTTTTGTATATTGTGAGACCCATTATAGGTCAATTGAAGTACAGTACACAGCACGTCATTGGTAATCAGCATTCTCAGGAACTATTAATATCTGTCTTTCTTCCTGGGAAAAATAACAAACTATTGTAAGAAATAACCAAACCCTTGATTTGTCAGAAACAAGCACAAAATGACATATTTACAGTAGTGCCAGTCTCTTAACCAGCTCTGAACATTTGTTGAGGATTCTTAAGTAAATCCTACTATGGGTAAGCTATTAGGTATGTTATTGTACTTAATGTATTGTGATGTTAAAAGTACAGTTTATATTTGCTTAAATGAGAATACGCCTATTGAATTGTATTTCTAAGACAACTTTGACAAGAGATCTGGATAAACTCATCTTGGACAAAGAATGCTTGTTAAGCTAAATCACTGCTGTGTTGGTCAGCCGGACTTATAAATTGAAGGAATTAGTTTCTGTCTGTTTTACAAAAGACTCCTGTTGTGAAGAGCAATCAGATGTGACTTTGTTAAACAAATTTAAATCTTTATCAGATTAAGTACTGAGCTTCAAACAGATTTTGTTTACACCTTGTATCCTGAAACTGATAAGAGGACCATATAAATTTCTTGACAGACTTGGTGTCTGCAGAAGTCTGAGAATGGGTATTCAATATGATATTTGGTCAAAATTGAGTAATACTGCCATCTCATGGATGATGGAGATTGTTCAATTTGGAATTAAATTAATATTGTTTTGAATGGGAAAATATGTTAACTGTTATAAAAACAATATTCTTATGAACTCTTATATTTACAAACATAAAAAATATAGTGTATTAAAAACCTTACTTAAATCACTAAAAAAATAAATAATTTATCATTCAGTGAATGGATTACAATGTAATTAATTCATTAGAATGATAAGTGTGAAAACACATGAGGAAAATAGAAATGTGATTATCAAGTAAAAATTAATAATTTAAGAAAAGTTATTTCACAAAAGAGTATTTAACTTATAAGATTTTGTTTGAATCTTTTTGACAAAGTTATGATGTGAGGTGAGGTCTCTATTGGGGTGAACCGGTTATTATTGAAGATTTATCCCGAGTATGCCATAGTGGTTAATCCCTTAGTTGACCTCACCAAAAAGAGTGCACCAAATTTGATTAAGTGGCCAGTAGAACGTCAGGGGGCGTTTGATATTATCAAGCAGAAACTCTGCCAGGCCCCCACTCTCATCACTCCAGACTTCACTAAGAGATTCATCCTCCACACCAATGCATTGGATGCTGGTTTGGGTGCAGTCTTGTCCCAAAAGGTAGACGGAGTAGAACACCCCATCCTATACCTCAGTAAAAATATGCTACCTCGGGTGCGCAACTACTCCATGGTCGAAAAGAAGTGTTTGGCCATTAAATGGGCTACTCACGCTTTACGATACTACCTACTGGGACATTCATTTGATCTCATCACAGACCACACCCCACTCACGTGGTTAAGCACAATGAAGGACAGCAATGCCCGGATAACTCTGTGGTATCTGGCATTGCAGCCCTTCATGTACCACATGGTACACCGTGCAGGGGAAGACCACCGAAATGCGTTTTTTTTTTCCCGGGAGGGGGGAGTAATGGGAAAAGTAGATTTAGACAAGTGTTCCTTCGGCTCCACTCTGACCGGTGGGATATGTGACAGAGAAAGAATGATTCTTGGTGTTAGATCTCCCTACCGACCTGTGAGGGTGCTGTGTAAAGGGAACAGAGTACCCTGGACTGGATGGCCCGACAATTCATTCCTAGGGTTCAGTGGAAAAGGGGCGGGGCTACGGTACACTAAATCATTGACCCGGAAGGGAAACGATGTGGCATCCGCGAATTGGAGGAGCGGTTGCACTCGTTAACCAAGGGGTCATGGTTGATGGTATATAAGAGGACATAGCGAGGTGATCTGTTCCTTGTGATGGTTACGCTAAAACCGAAAGGACCTGTTTTGTGTAAAGAACCGTGAGTGTTTTGTTTGTTTTGTCTGTCTGTTTTCTAAACTTGTACAAGCTGCTGCAGATCAGTTGTATAATCCCAATTACCAGTGCTGAAGCAGAACGTTCCTTTTCTGTGCTTCGATGTACCAAAACTATGCAAAATAAAGAATATTCGGTACAATAAATGTCAAAATATTGTTTATTTTAACGGTATGTTTCGTATCAGGTATCCCCCCTTTATGACAGTCTTGACCCCCCTGATGAAAGTCTGGATCCGCCCCTGAATATGTGGTTAATTTGTGTTGAACATAGTATAATACTTGATTATACACTGAAAATGAATTACTACAATCTACTTTAAATTGTTGTTGTAACTCTTAAAATAAAATAAGGTATTTACTTTCAACAAGAGCTGTCATTTTGTTTTTGTATGTTGAAACAAGCATTGATATATGATAACATTGAATTGAATCAAAGTTGAATATTGTCTAAACCTTAAATCATACGCCGAATGAATCAATCATATTTATAGCCAGAATTCGATGTTTACTGTAAAATATATATTCATGTGTTCAGTGCAACTTTTGATTACACCTGAATATGAATGTAGTTTTGATGGTAAAATAGAAGGTATTGTGGTAACACCCCAGATCATTTATAGTAAAATATTGTTTATACATAGCTAAAGGTGTGTCTTGAGATAGTATCCAAAAGCATGCTTACTTGTCTCGAGATAGCTTTAGGATTTATATTACAATTAATTTATTTAATTTATTTAATTAATATCACTACAGTATTGCCCCAGGGCCCTGCTGTAAAAGTGGTTTAAGGGATAATAACAAACAAAAACCTTATGAAAATAAATTCTCCTGTCCATTGGTAATGTGGATTATTATTTTTCAGAACCCTAAACTTTCCATTTCCACTCCAGGTGAATGGGTTGCTTTATCGTTGAACTACATGTCTAGAGGAGCTTTGGCTGTTCACTGTGTACATTCTTATCCCTGTATTCGTGCGTGCGTGCATGCGTGTGTGTGTGTGTGTGTGTGTGTGTTTGTATGTGTTAAAGGCAAGTGCAAATGCAAAAGGTCTGATCTATCAGATAAGAGCCCAGGAGCTCAGGCTGCAAAATCCATACCCTCTATGAGCCAAACAGTCACAATCTGTTTGTATTGTGTCAATAGTTTTATTTGAAACGATTTGCTCTTATCAAAACCAGAGGGAATGCAGGAGTTCAGCCCCTCAGCACTGGATCAATTGGCATCTGCTCAGACACCCAGCTTTGCTCAATCTGCCTCGCGATGAAGAAGAAATCAGATGACACTGACAGATGAATTTAAGGCTTTCTCCTGACAAACAGTGGCAAGCTGACACCAGCTGACATTGACATGAATCATGGGAACTGATGATGACACACTACATAACTAACCTGTCATTGGCCACACTTCCAACTAATGGGCTGACAATTGCAGCCAGGCGCACTGCCGCGTCGAGTGCTAATTCGGCAGCGTAAAAGAGTGCCGCATGATATGACATTTACCACCTGTCAGGGTGGCTGAGATGGATTGGAGGTTTGGGTGCTGTAGGGGTTCCATACTCTGATGATGTGGGAGTGGGAGCAGTTCTGTGCTGGGCAGGGGAGCAGTTTCTCTCTCAGTCCACCTGTTTTGGGGTTCTGGGTGGGCACTCAGCATGGATAGCTGAAACTGTAAAGCCCACCCTGTTCCTAAGGCAGTTTTGGTTTACTGGATTTGACCCGTTTGAGGTGTCTATTTCAATGGCCTTGGTGCACAAGACTAAGGTAGCTTGTGTTACACTTTCATACTAAGAGTGTCTCGATGCACATTGCTGTGATGGTTCTGGTGGGCTGCTTTGAATAATGTGTAACATTAATAATGAAGTATTTGCTAAAAGGTAAAACTGAAATAAAATACTGTACTGCAATCATTTAGCATCCCTGTGTGTTTTATGCATTTGCAAATCCACTGCACCTACTGCTGCTAATCTCCTAAACTATTTCAACTTGCAACTTCATATTTTGTGTGTTGTGGAAACTCTGAGGGCTAAATCTAATGACACTCCTCACTTTGACCTGTGACCTAACACTGTCACCATATTGGGGTCATGTGATATTTTGGTTTCTGGAAGACCTAAGGCTTTGAAATCTGGTGACCTAACACTGTCACCATATTGGGGTCATGTGATATTTTGGTTTCTGGAAGACCTAAGGCTTTGAAATCTGGTGATTGTGAAGGCCATTCCAGAACTTTTATCTTTGTTTTCTTCAAGGATTCCAGAGTTGACTTTGCCGTATGCTTTGGGTCATTGTCGTGTTGAAAGATAAACTGTCTGCCATTCAGCCTATGTGCAGATGGTATCATTGTACTCTATAGAATGCTTTGGTACATGGGTGCATTCATTCCATTTTCAATCACATGAACGTCTCCAGTCCCTGAACTGCTAAAACACCCCCATATTTAATGTTTAACTGTAGTACAATTTTTTCTTCATTAGAGGTTTTTCCTTTTTTTCCTCTAAACATACTGTGGTCCATTTTGTGGGAAAATTTATAATTTAGTCTCATTGGACCAGATCATTGTGTTGAAGAATGCTTCAGATTCCTATTCATATTTCTTGGCTAATTTTAGAAGGGTGGTTTTATGGTTTGCAGTGAGGTTTATGTGCACACAACTCTTATGTGCTCAGGTGCCTTTGTGCAGTTCTTTCATGCACTATTATACCTGATGCTTCTAAATCTTTACGTCCTTGGCTGTTAATCTTGGATTTTATTTTTAGCTGCTTGGACAATTCTTCTACCTCCTGTACCTGTAATTTATTTTGGACGTCCACTTCTTTCAAGCGTTTCAGTTGAATTTGTTCTGTGGTACAGACATCCCGGGAAAACTGGGATTGTCCTGGTCTGCAATACATCCACCTTTTGTTTAATTTTTAAAATATGATTGTGTCATTTCTGTGATTAATGCGTTCATTTTTTGTCTTGTCCCTCTTAGCATACCGTAATTCATTTCCTGCAGCACTATTTTAATACACTCAAGTGCATGCCAGGATTGAATGAGTGTAGACATCATTTGAATATTAAATTATGTAGCAAAGCACTCAAACTGAAGGACTTGTGAATGGGAAGTTTATTTTTAAACCAAAAACTTTCTGACGGTTCATTAGATAGAAAGGGGGTTACTTATATCTACTGTCAAAGTGAGTTCCAGTATCACAGAAGTGCATAAAGTCTTCTGTACCACCTGCATGCTAAACATGCTTTCACTTCTCAAAATACACTCCAGTAGTTTTTCTGCTACAGACAACAACAATGCAACAACAAATGAAACCCGTCAGTTTTGACAGAGTACTCTTTTAGAAATTCAGGATCGCTGCAAACCCATGAATCAAGCTAAGTACGATACTATAACCAGTGATGTTTTATAGCTATCCACTACAGACCCGTTAACATTGTAGCTCTGTTTTATTTCAATAACCACAGCCCCTGCCGCCTTCGCAGCCAGAAGGGGAGTAGCCCCTGCTACCTTCGGAGCCAGAAGGGGAGGAGCCCCTGCCGCGTTCGCAGCCAGAAGGGAAGAAGCCCCTGCCTCCTTCGCCGCCACAAGGAGAGGAGCAGGAGCTGCCTCTGCCTCCTCCACCACCACCACCTGGAGGAGAGGAGCAGGAGCTGCCTCTGCCTCCTCCACCATCAGGAGGAGAGGAGCAGGAGCTGCCTCTGCTTCCTCCACCACCACTGGGAGAAGTGGAGCTCCTGCTGCCGCCTTCATGGCCAGGGGCTCCCCTCTTGACGTTGCCTCCCGAGGGTCCGCTGCCGCCATTGCCTCCCAAGGGTCCGCTGCCACCGTCGCCTCCCGAGGGTCCGTTGCCGCCAGCTCTGGGCTATGGACTGACCCTCCCTCAGCAATGGGAGAAGGAGGACCTCCCACCATTGCCGCCCCAATGGACCACTTGCTTCCCCTCTTCCGGGACTTTGGGACTAAGGGGGGAGGTGGCCTTTGGGGCCAAGTGTGCGTTGCATAAGGGGGGGATATGTAGCAGGGCAGCAGATGAGAGCCCTGCACATTATTAAAAAGCCCTGCTTGTATATATGTTATTATTATTATTATTTATAAATATGATGGCGTAGCTGTGTTGTTTTGTTATTGTTTTATTAAATGTGATGGCGAAGAGCCATAGGTTTTGTTTGGCAGCGTGGATGGGAAGCCCCATCCACAATTTAAAAACCTTGTGTAGAAGGTGGCCATCTCCCGAATTAATTAAGTGATTAATTTGTTGCTAATGGTGACCTGCATAAAAGGCTGCAGCTCTCTGCACTCTGGGTGGGTGTACAGAGGAGAGTACGTGAGAGCGAGAGGAGAAAGAACATTTTTAAAATATCATAAAATTCATACAGAATCAGTGACAGCGTTTGCCCAGCCTGACCTGTATTGGCTATTTTGTTTTGTTTGAACTTTTATTTTCACTCTGTGAAAAAAGTGCAGCCTAATATGACATGCCCTTCTATTATGCCCCTGGGTGTGCTCTGTATTTGTTCACCAAAGATCCCATTTTTAATTCTCAGCTTTAAACCAATTGATTCATAATCTAATAAACATTTGTCGGACCACAGTAGCTGTTTATCCTTTCGGTCATGCACTGTATCGTGATGCAGAGAACCTCAACTGCTCAGGTCTCAGATCTGATGGTTTTAGAGTTCCTTAGAGAGCCGGGTCTATTTGGTGACACATTTGTGTTATTTATAGATTCCCTTGAACTCCATTGAGATGCTGAGATGTGTGAATGTGGTTTTGATTGCTGTATAATGTGTTTCAAGGCTGCACCTGGTCAGGACATGAGGGACGATGGACTTAAGTAGTTACGTTAAGTAACTACTTAGTTACGTTAGTTACGTTACGTTAATAATAATAATAATAATAATAATGTTTTAAATACTTTAATAAACTAACGACCACCCAGTCTGAAAATATCTGTGATATAATTGTATTGGGAGTATACTGAACGATGATTTGGTTAAGAGGATGTTGATCCAGGACCAACTTTACACACAGCAAAATCAGGTTGTGCACATACCTTACAGGTTTTTACACTAAGTGGCACTTTTGAATCATTTTTATTATTTATTAATTAGAAGTTTCTACTGGATTAGTCCACTGAGATGAATGCACCTCTTTCAAGGGGAAATCCTGACGACAGCAACAGCAAAACACATTACAGCAAAGAAACAGACAAAATATAAACGAGGAAGAGGCGGGATAATAGAGCTGATGAGGAAGTTTCTGTCAACTCTTTCTTAATGGTCCTATGGATTAGATGTGGAACATTCAATGGCAAGCGATAGATGCATACTGTGGCCAAATCAATCAATTCAGGGAGAATGGTGACCACCTGAACAATACATACAGTGCTGTACCATCTGAGATTAAGGCACTGTCTGCCCTTTGAACCTCAGGCTTGTAGATTATTATTATTATTATTATTATTATTATTATTATTATTATTATTATTATTATTTATTTCTTAGCAGACGCCCTTATCCAGGGCGACTTACAATCGTAAGCAAAAACATTTCAAGCGTTACAATACAAGTAATACAATAAGAGCAAGATAGATAGTGGTATGTAAACCCTGGATCAGGGATTAATGTAAGGATTAGCTAAATGTTTGTGGTACACATTAAATCTATATATACTGTATTGTCACAAAGACGGTCAGAGTGGGTGGCGTCAGACCAGAGCCAGGAAATAAAACAACAAGAGAGAGGTGGAGTTTGGTGGAGCTGAGCGAATGGTCTCGCTCAGCATTTAATAAATAAACAGAACAGCAAAATAAAAAGGTTGTAACAAAACAGCACACGGCACGTGAAGCCAAACTAAAGAGACAAACAAAACGGACTAAAGTAAACAGACAAACGAGCAGACAAACACTGTGAGTGAGAACACTTATATTTATGTTCTTATTATTTTTACAATTATTACCTCCGTCTCCTATCCCGTTCTCCACCCACGAACATCCAACCCCGAGTGAATGAAAATGTATCTATATATACTGTTGTGCTGGGATTCAATTACTAATTAATTATTCACTTGAATCCCAGCACGCAAATTCATTACATGCAACCCCGTGCTCACATATTACATTTAACCAGCACGTGAAGTGATTTGTGCCCTCCTCGTGCCTAAATACAAATCTACATTTTTAAATACACGTGAAACACAGACCCGTTTATATCCTGTGTACCAATCTCTATACACCAACATTAACACACGCAACATACAACACTTAACACACACATGCACACAGGGGCGGGGCACATTGCCACATGTATATATTCAGTATTTGATATATAGATGGCATTGTAGTGCATCTTTAAATGAGCAATAAGAAGGTCACTGAATGCTTGTTGGTTTGTTAACAGGAAACAAGAGGAAGAGAACAAGCGCAAGGAGGCTGAGCAGCAGAGTGGGAAGCTGAAGCGTGCAGACAGGAAGCCGAGGATACTGCAGCTATCACAGGGCCAGAGCAGCCGCTGGGCAGAGCACTCACTCCCTCAGCAAGAAACCATCACCGGCAAAACCAGAGCCAGGCCCGCCCCGCTCTGCACAGAAGAAGGATGACAAGACCCAGAGGAGGAGAGGTATAGCTGGGCATTCAGACACCGTTCACTGGGGTTCGCTGTCATTTTCAAACTGGGTATCTATTTATTTAGTCACAACGAGAGGGCATGTGCATGGCAAATCATAAACAAATACACTAATCATAACACATTTCACTGTAATTCTTTTAGGTTTTACTGAGCAGAACATGGAAGAAGTTCTACCAAAAGCCATGATCAGGAAGCTAAAGAGAGAAGCATACTCCAAATGATGAAATGACTCAAAGGCTAGTTTTCTTATTAAATTCTTTTGCAGTTGAATCTGTCAAATCTCAACTAAGTCAGGTCTGCTGTAGAGGCAGGTGAAACTACCTGCAATTAGCCTGTGTCCCGCCAGTAATCTCTCTATCACAGGGATGGCTAAATGTGGACCTTCCAGTCTGGAGGAGTTATTATTAAAAATAATAATAATAATAACTCCTCCACTCACTGTCTGGAGGAGTTATTATTATTATTATTATTATTATTATTATTATTATTATTGGGGAAATATTTCATTAAAAAAAATAAACAAGAGAAGACTAAGCTATTGAATAATGTCGTAAACCAAAGAATTTTAGTATAAATCTAAACACGACATGGATCTGCACTGTGACTTCCACCTATATAATTTATTATACACCAACATTTATTTTTGATTAACACCAAAAGTGGCTATAATTACCAAAGTGATTTACCTGTATGAACCGTTTCATGAAGTTTATCACTGTCCTTATCTCCTGTCAATTCAAACTGCTGGCTTCCGTTAGGTGAGGGGGTTCAATGTAAACAAAGGAAGGCCATATGACTCTGGATATAAACCATTTCAGAATGACACCACAAAGCATATTGAATAAAAGCATTTTATCTGAACTTTTTTTTCCTTTTAAAGGGAATAGCTAAATTGATGATTATTCTTACTTTTGCTACATATCTCTCATTGTCATCTGTCAATCTAATTTGGTAGGCATGGCACCGTGAACTGGCAGCTAGTTCAACTAGAAATCCACTTTCAGGAATTCACTTTCTCACAACATAAATGATTGTAGATATAATTCATGTTTTTTTGTGTGTAATAAATTGAGTGAAATGGGTTCTTTGTAGAGCTGCTTTGAAAGTAAATCAATAAGCCATTTCGCAGGCAAAAGATGATCGCTGTCATTTCAAATGAGCAGCTCTACGGTGTTGGGTGAGGTCCCGAGAGAGAGGCAGGAAGCAAAGCAAATTGAAGCCTTGATGATATCAGGAGAGCACTATGAAGTGACAATCGAACCTTTTAATCAGAGAGCCAGTGAAGGAATGTTCTGGGTCCAGCCTGTTCCGTGGACACTTGGGTTGTGTTAATGTTACACAATGAGAAACAACGAGCAGGAGAATGCTTGAGAGACTTTGAGGCATATTTCATTGTCCCTTCCTTACACAAACACATTAAAGTATTTGTAGCTAACAAAATAGCTCCATAAATCTTTTTTTTATGTACTTCCATTAGCTACAAACTGTTTGCGGAAGACACTATATTATATAAAACAATTATAAATCCAAAAACAGACTCATTAGCTTTTCAACATTATATCAATCTTGTTTATGATTGGTTTGGAATTAATTATTTGAAACCGAACATTTCCAAATGTTCGGGGGGGGTCCCAATTGAGAAATTTCTTATGATTCTACTTATGATAACCTTTTTAGTCACTCTTCTCTTAAACCACTAAGTGGCAGAAGGTCCTATTTTATTCTCATTAATTTCTATAAGGTTCTGAATTCACGGTGTTCTACCTCTATGTCAGTCTGTGCTTGTAAAAGACCTGGGTTGACAGGTCTCCACAGAGCTGCTCAGACCATCAGTCCTTTTCACTTTCAGTTGTGTCGTTATTCTTTCTTTGGCACAGCCTTGGGGTTATGGAATGCTCTTCCAGATTCCATTGTGTCATTGTCAAGCCTCTCTGGGTTTAAAACTGCTGTTCAGCATCACCAGCGTCTGAGGTTAACTTGTTTAGTTGGAATGAAATTGTTCTTAAAATACAAATATCTTTACCTACTTTGTGTACCTTCTTTTCAGACAGTTACTTTTGGTGCTAGACCTGTGGGCACAAAGTGAATAAACTAAACTAAAGAAGGAATGTCACTCTGAGCTGTCTGCTGGTTCAGCATTACCTACAAGATGATGAGGCTGCTATAAAAATGTGGTATAGGATTAAAGACTGAGGAAGAGTGGTATTAATGGCGCTGCCCCATCCTGTTACTCCTTGGCTGTTGAGACAGTGTCTCTATTAGAGCGCAGAGCAGCTCTGAATTCATTTGACTGCCGTTCAAATTAACTGTCCTTATCTTCTGTCCCCCCGGGTTCAGCTTGGCGGGAAGGGAGGAAGAAAAAAATAGCAAATTGAACTGCAAAGTAACTTGCAGCCCTTCTTCAGCACAATGACGAATCACATGGTGCCTTCCTAACTGACACATGTTAACACTTTTATTGAGGGGTCTGGTCTGTATCTGTGGATCCCCTCACTGTAGTTGTCTGTGAATTAAGGGGGGTGGGGAAGTGAAGGCTCCCTGATCCTACAGTGTTAGGGGGCTTCATGCTGCGATCCTTGGCC
Source organism: Acipenser ruthenus (assembly GCF_902713425.1). NCBI lineage: Eukaryota > Metazoa > Chordata > Actinopteri > Acipenseriformes > Acipenseridae > Acipenser > Acipenser ruthenus. The sequence goes on along the minus strand of NC_081192.1, from coordinate 74,737,768 downwards.
ACCATGTATGCAGACTGCTGTTTTGTAAAGCATGCGTCTCAGCCAGTTTTGCCAGATCAGAGGTTTTCCCTCTAGAGGTTTTACATTTCTGCTCAGGGCAATCTGGAGGTAAGAAATGGGCAGAGGGTTTTTTAAAAGGTACATTTTAAATTTTAGAGGATTTACTAAAGGTTTTTCTTCCCTTATTAGTGATAATAATGGAATGAAGAACTATTGTCTTATTTAAAAATATTTATTTTGAGAAAATAATCGAGAATAGTGTCCATTGTTTATAAAGATCCTGAGAATAAACATTTATAATGCCATTGCAATTTTACCAGGGGCAGTTCTGCCATAAGACCTTAAGACTTGTGCGTGGGGAGGGCGGCTTACTATGTTTGCTTATAGTTTGGTAGTTAGCTCTATTTATTCTGTTGTTGTTTCCGTTTGTAAAATACTGTTTTGATAATTAAATGTTCTGTGTATATGTTTATAATGTATGTACAGAAATTGATATGGACACAGTATAAATGTTTCCACTACAGACTTTAATTTCAAGATGGCAAGACGATTAGATCATTGTTGGCAGCCATACTGTCATCTGATTCTGGTGAATCAGAATTTTCTGACAGTGATTCAGTTTATATAATATAGGTGTTCTCAGTATTATTTATTTTTAAAATAAATGAAATGAAAAAATGTCTTTTGCCCAAATCAACAAAACTTTCAGGGAGTGTTATATGCAAGGTATAAACCACGACGGGCTGTGCGGTTCCCATGATATATACTACGCCTGGGATGGTATATATCTTCAGTACCGCACGGCCCAAAGTGGTTATACTGCTTATAACATGGCTGCCAGTCATTTGGGGGAATTCAAATAATTCAAATAATTAAAACACATTTTAAATTAAGACAAAACCAGAAACTTATATTGTTGATATATCTGCAGTGTAATATAGTCCCACATTTAATTTAATTTAATTTAATTTAATTTAATTTATTGTTCACTTATTCAAAATAAATTGCTCGTCTCTGTTTATTGTGATTTTATGCATCGAAAGTACCATATTGAAACTAGAGGACTGAGCACAAGCTAATGATGTTGATGGTCTGGGCAGAGTTTCAAATAACACTGAGGAAGGCAGGAGAGCAGCTGCGATGGATGCTGAAGCCAGATCTTGAGGTGAGTGTGACCTCGTTATATGTGAGGCACACATATTCAAGTCCGTTTTCATCCTTTCAGATCTCAAAAGATGTTTTTGTTAGTTGTCGAACACCCTCGTGTACACGTCGTGCCAGATTAAATTTAAGATTGAACCAGACTTTACACACCAATCGTGGTTGTCATAAGTGAATTGTTCAATGTACCTTTAAGAGCACGTAACCAGTGAGTTTGGGGGGGGGTTTAGCTAAAGGTCTGGGGTGACAACGACCACGACAGCAGAGACAGAAAGAGAGGAGTTCTACTTTATGCAGTTTAGCTGCATTGTTGTTGTTATAAATAAAATGCAGTTAATTAGACAAGACATTTCCTTGCATCAATTCATTAACCTGACATGGTGTCAGAAGTACGGAAGTAAAAAAAAAGTTCACTGATTTGTTCACTGATTCATGCAATGGGCAGTGAATCAGAAAATATTTTCAGATCTTTCGTTTTCGCAAATGACGCTAAAAAAGATGATTATGCTACAGTCATACAGAAGTTTGACGAGTACTTTGTTCCGAAGCAGAATGTCATTCGTGAGCGTGGTTGTTTCTACCAGAGAGTACAAAAGCCGTGGGGAAAAGCTGAAGCCTTTATCTGAGTCCTTTACGAGCTTACATAGCATTGTGAGTTTGGCATAAGTAAAGATGAACACATACGAGACCGAATCGTTGTGGGGATAGTAGATAAAGAGCTCTCCAGAAAGCTGCTAATGAGCGATTTGACGTTAGAAAAGACGATACAGATGGTGTGGCAGTCAGAAGAGGTTACCATGCAAGTTAGTCAGCAAGAGGACACTGCAGGCATTGTACAACAGGTAGCACATACAACCTCCACGTGGGGAAGAGGTAAATAGCAACATTCTAATGCAGAGAAACCAGAATATACTGAAAGAAAATGCGGCAGATGTGAAAAGGGAGCACAGAAAGCAAGAAATCTGCCCAGCAAGTAAAACAGTGTGTAGGAAATGCCAGAAAATGGGACACTGGGAGCATGTTTACCGTAGTAAAGTAGTTAGAGAAATTACTGGAGAAGCAGAGGGCAGCTCGTATTTCCTGGGTTCAGTCAACAATGCTACAAATAGCGAAGAATATTGGACAGTAAAATTTAAAATTGATACAGGAACTGACACCACTGTGATGAGTGAGGAGACTTTACCAATCTTTCTCCTAGAAAACATTTGCAGCACACAGATATTGTGCTAAATAGCCCAGGAGGCAAATTAAATTGCTTAGGACAGTTCCAGGCACGCTCCACATACAAAAAATAACGACTACTCCTTCCAAGTGTTTGTCATTCGTGGACTAAGTGTAAACAACCTGTTAAGTCATTCTACAGCTGCTGAAAGAAGTTTGTGGTGTGTTTGGAGAAAATGGTTTGCTTGAAACTGAACCTGTTAAAATCTTCCTGAAAGAAGGTTCCCATCCATATGCAGTCCACACAGCCCACAGAGTGCCTGTACCATTGTTGGCAAAAGTTAAAGACAAACTACAACGAATGGGAGAAAATGGCATAATTGAGAAAATTACAGAACCAATAGAGTGGTGTGCCCTTATGGTGCCAGTCATGAAAAAGAAGGGGAAAATCCTCATTTGTGTGGATCTAAAAAGCTAAGTGAAGCAGTGAAGATGGAGAGATTCATATTGCCTACCATCGAAGAGATTATTTCCAAGCTGTCAGGAGCAACAGTGTTCTCTTCACTAGATGCTGCTAGTGGCTTTTGGCAAGTTCCCCTACACTGTGATAGCACTAGACTGACTACGTTCATTACCATGCTCGGGAGATACTGCTTCTGCCGCTTGCCTTTTGGCATTACAAGTGCCCCAGAGATCTTTCAGAGGAAAATGACGGAGACACTACATGGGGTAGAAGGAGTCGCAGTATATATGGACGATATACTTGTATATGGAAACTCCATAGAAGAAAATGACAAACGGCTTGACAGAGCTTTACAAGTCATTGAGTCAGCAGGACTGAAACTAAATCAGGGGAAGTGTGCGCTGAGACTAAAAGAACTTCACTTTCTGGGACACCTGATACTTGAGAAGGGTTTTAGACCTGATCCAGAGAAAGTAAAGGCAATAGAAGAATTACCTTCACCAGTGAATATCCTGGAGCTGAAATGAGTCCTGGGCATGATTAACTACTTGGGCAAGTATATACCCAACCTCTCTACCATTGGTCAGCCACTCTGTGAACTCTTGAAATCAGACACGGCATGGATGTGGGACCATGAACAAGAACAGGCCTTTAAATACCTGAAAAAAACTACTAATCACCTCACCAGTGTTAACATTCTATGATTTGTTGAAGCCCACAGAGTATTACTTCAGCAGTCGGGAGAGGACTGGAAACCAGTAGTATATTGTTCCAGACAGCTCACTGACGCTCAAATTGAGAAAGAGTGCCTTGCAAGCGTGTGGGCGTGTGAGAGGTTCAATAAATACGTGTATGGTTTAGACAATTTCAAGCTAGTAACTGATCACAAACCTCTTGTGCCACTAATAAATACCAGAGATCTGGACAACGTTCCGCTCAGATGTCAGACTGCTCATGCACTTAATGCGCTTCAAACCTACAGCTCAGTTTGCACCGGGGAAGCCCAGTGAGTAACTCTGACTGTGTTGACACCCATGAAGATGTGGAAGCTCACATTGCTACAGAAGTAAGCATTCTGCCTGCTTCACCACAGACGCTGGAGAGCATAAGAACAGCCATAGTAGCAGATAGCCAGTTACAGACAGTGCTACAGTTCATAAAGAAGGGATGGTCGAAATATATAAAACAAATTCCCAGTGACGCTACAGACTACTTTCCAGAGAGAAGTCAGCTGTTTGAAATCGATGGCTTCATAACAAAAGGAAACCACATTGTCATTCCATCATCCCTGAAGAAAGAAATCATAGAAAGAGTACATGATGGCCATCAAGGTTTGAACAAATGCAGAAAGAGAGGCAAAATGTCAGTTTGGTGGCCGAACAAATCAAAGTGCAAACCTGTGAGTTCTGTTGTCAGACAAAAAGAACACAGCAGAAGGAACCACTCATTTCCACAGAGCTACCAGAGAGGCCATGGAAGAAAATTGCACTTGACCTATGTGAGCATAACCGACAAGCCTATTTAGTTATTACTGATTATTTTTCAAGATTCATTGAACTACACTTGCCAACTACAACCAGCAGGCAAGTAGTGTCAAAATTAAATACTGTCTTCACAGTTTTTGGCATTCCAGAAGAAATCATGACAGATAACAGTCCTCAATTCACAAGCTCGGAGTTTCAAGACTTCGGGGAAGAGTTTGATTTCAGACACGTTACGTCCAGCCCACATCATCCACAGAGTAATGGTCAAACTGAGCGAGCAGTGCAGATGGCAAAAAGGATCTTGCAACAAAAAGATCCATTACTTGCGTTGATGAGCTACAGATCTACACCTACAACCCTGACCGGCGTCATTCCTGCTGAGCTTCTAATGGGACATCAGATTAGGACAACTCTGCCAACCTTGATGAATAACCTTTATCCTAGATGGCCAAATCTGAAGGAAGTCCAGCATTCTTTTTTAATCGTCGCCATGCAGCAAGAATCTCCATTGAATGCGGGGGATGTGGTTCGCATGAAGTTGGATGGACAGAAGACTTGGACAACTCCAGCTGTTGTTACTGGACATAGCTCCACTCCAAGATCTTACAACATCAAGACCCAGCAAGGGGATGTAAGATCACTGGTAAATCCATCTCAGTTACATATGTGAGCAGGAGGATGATGGGAAATGTAGTTCTTAGAGGTCCATGCCAGTACATGTGAAGCCATCTTGAGGCAGGGAATGCAATTTAAAAGTTAAAAAAGTGGTCAAAATGTAAAAAAGAAATTAAAACAATACACACACCTTACGTAAACAGTTGTAGCAACACATGGGAACATGTAACACGATGAAAAGGTCCTTATGTACCCTTTAAGTACATTAACAGCCCATGCTGTCGTTCTTTTAGTTCTTTTAGTGTTCATTTAGCTGTTCCTCATCTACTGTTATCTGTGTCTACTCTTGACAGTTGCTGGTGCACTTATTGTATTTTTTTTTTTTTTTCAGGTGGACTGCTGTCTTCACTCAGTAAGTTGGTGTTGTACCAGTTATCTGTTTTCATCCCCAAATATATTAAAGTGGTGCATAGTGATTTATTTAGTGTGAAGCAGCTCAGTATGCAAGCCATGGTATACTCTATATATATGCACAGTCATGTGATGCTGTTTAACCAATCAGAGGCTGCTATTTTTCCAAGTCGTGTTTTTTTTATATATATATATATGTATATGTATATATATATATATATATATATATATATATATATATATATATATATATATATATATATATATATATATATATATATATATATTTTTTTTTTTACTTGTTGGAGTGTAAAATGTGTAAAAGTATTTTTATAGTTTCTGAAGTATTGCATAATGTTCTCTAGAGTGTCCTGAACCAAACAATACCACTTTGAAGTCTTTACTGCAACAACATATATTTTTTGATGAATTTCAAAGATAGAAAGGCAGTCAGCAAAAAAAGTGTAAAAAAAAATCACAAAATCACTGAAACAATGTCTTGTAATTTGCCCCAAAATCAATATTTTTTAACAAAACTTTTTCAGGGAGTATTGTAAGGTCTCTCAGGTCACAGAATGACATGTTTTTATTCATGTATCTCTTTGAAAACATTAAGTGGAATACAGAATAATAGACACATAGTGGTAGATGTACCAGTCACAGCCAAACATACCGCAATTTGCATTTGTGTTACGACAATTCGCAAAGCACACATTTTGTCGTTTGTACTAAGAAAAAAATATATTAATGAAGACAGCCGCAATATACTAATTTAAATATTATTTGCGTCATCTTAGCGAGATCTCTAGCGAGAGTTGTGCGACCTGTTTTCAAATAACATAGCGGCAGTTGAGTTGTAGTTTGCACCAGCAGAGAGTGCCCGAAGGATAACGTCTATACATGCAAGGGTGCAAGAATCAAAATAATTTCTGTTAAATGTAAACGTCATCTGTACGATGCATTCTGTTCCGTCTTCATTTGACCTATTTTAATACTGTTATATATGTAAAAAATGAAAGGCAGTTTAATCCCATCAGATTCTATAGTGGGGCCCCAACCTTCTTCCCCAAAAAGCTTTTCATAATCATACAGTAGCCCATCGCTAAACCGGACATGTTTGTCCGACATAAGGAGGTGTCGGGTTTAAAAACAATACAATAAAATCGCACACACATACATTTACACTTCTCGATGTATTTTAAAAATAAATAATTTTTATTTATAAAAATTATTTATTTTTATGAATAAATAGCGCTGAAAAAACACTGATGTGTTTTGAGTAGGCTACACATTACATTATGTAAAAATATAAATCTGTACAGTAGGCCTATACTGTATACAGTACAGTAGTAAAATCAAATGAATACCTAGCGCACTTTCTTTCTACTTTAGCCTACTGGTAACACAAAATAAATCTTGCTGCTCCATTGTACACATTGGTGTTCCTTTAATAAATTGAAACAAAATGATTTTCGTTTTTTTTATTTTATTTTAATTATTATTATTTTTAACTTGGTCTACTTGGTAGCCTAGACAATTAACACACAATAGATCATGGTCCTATACAGATGCTCAGAATGAGCTGGAGGGGTTAGTGGCACATGTGTGCAGTCTATTGCTCCCAACACACTGGGGAAACCAGAAATGTCATAGAAATCTGTTTTCAAGGCTTGTAAAGTACACCCTGACTTTAGTGAAAATTAGGTACTTGGGAGTCCGTCTCAAATACATTGAGCACAACTGGCAACACACGAGAAAAAGCGGACTGGGAAATGCCAGCAACAATTGCGACTTTAAAACATGCTTTCAAAAATTCTTAACAAATTGATGCAATTGTAAGTGTTGCAATTGCCCACAGCTTTAGTAGATGTCATTACAATATTTTTGATCCTCCATTTGCACTCTCATCTCCACCCTGTTTTTGCGAATTTCTGCAAACGCCCAGAATTACATATTCATTTAAGGCTAAAGCGCAAATAAGAACTGGGCTGCAAAGCATTCATTAAAATGATGCTAACAGCATTGCATTTGTTTAGTGCATTTCACACTACACTTCCGACTGGTTTGCATGTGGTTTGCAACGATTGCGACAGACGCAACACTTTAGTACATCTACCCCTTAGTGTTTAAAAAAAATAAAATAAATGCTAAATATAAAGTTGGGAAAAAAGAGAAAAGTTTGTATGGTTTCTGAAGTACTTTATAATATTCCCCAGAGTGTTCTGAAAAAAGGACACCAATTCCAAGATGCTACTGTAAAAAAAATAGATTTATTTATTTAGTGAATTTTTATAAGATAGTCAAATACAGCCAAAAAACGCCTGGTCCTGGGGGAGCATCCGACTGAAAAACACTTGGTCCTTAATTAATCCCTGTATTGTTTGTGATCTTCCCATCTGATTCTAATGCAGTTGCTATTTCAGCTTCCAGCTGAGCAGAGAGCTGGTCGTTCTGCTGGGCTCGAGGTCTGAGAGAGGGGTGGAGTGGGGGAAGTGGGAGAAAGATGCAGCTGCCTTCCTTGTCCGGCTGCTCTTGGAGAAGCCTCTGCATTGCAGCTTTGTGGTCTCGCCTTCCTCCACTCGGAACACCAATCCCCCAGACCGGCCCCCAAACCCCTGGCCAAAAGATTGCTTTTGCTCCAGGAGTTTCAGTCAAAATGATCATTGGCCACTTTCACCTATGAATATATATACGTTAAAGCCAAGGGTGTGCAGTTAATGGTGTAATCAGTCTTAATACCACCACCCTCGTTTTATAAACCTGGTGGGTTTTTTTTTGTTTGTTTTCCCCAACTAATTTCACTGTATTAACATTATCAAGTGGATCAATAAATCACCTTACAGAAAGGAAAACTACTTTTATTTAGATTTTGATCCATCAGTGTTTCCACATTAAAACAGCTTCCTGCTCTTCAGTTTTGAGTGGTTATCTTTCATAGATACAGAATGCTGAAAGAGTTCAACCGCATATCTGGAGCTGAAACCAGCTAATATAGGATATGTTGGGAAGTGACTATTCTATTAACCAGGGGGACGTCGTTTTCAAGAGACTAAAAGGAACAATGTCTCAGAAAGCCATAGGCAAGCTAGTTTTCATCATATGATGCCACGCTCGGTTCTTCTTCTGAAGCAGGTGCAGTGACAGATAGCTGTATGTGAGGCGAGGACTCGGGGCTCAACACATTTACATGTTATTAATTTAAACACCTTTAAGGTCAGGGGGTTCTCGATTTGACTTTTCTTTTCGCTTTCTTTAAGTCTAGGCGTTGCAATTAACAGCTGCCCAGGTAGCCTGAGGCAACCAAAATATTGAGTTGACTACCATATCTCCATGGTAAAAGCCCCTCAGTCCTCTTCCCTTTAAGATACTCAAAAACTATACTCTGTGTTTTCTTTTTTAATTTTTTTGTTTGTTTGTTTTAAGAGTATGTATTTTAGAAGTAATTTATTAAGGATTATGGTCATGTTATCATAAATAAACCAATCAAATGCACTTTGCAAAGCAGACAAATTATAATTTGGAATACAAATTTAAAATGCATGTTCAATATTTCTAAAGCCAGGCATTTCAAAGCACATGGTAGTGTGTGTGAGCAGATGATATTCAGTTGGATATGAAATTGTAAGCGTATTGAGAGACCAGCAGACAGTCACTTAACATACTGTAACAAGCCTACATTCATCATTTTTATCATTTTTTTTCTTCTTTTTAATACTCTGCAATCCTTACAAATCATCTTCTGGACAACTAATACTGTTCAGGTTGAGTGTTTGTTCTGCGTTGATTGGGTGGCCTTTAACAGAGATAGGTAGGTGATGAAGTGAATGGTGAAAGTGATGGTTCCCAGCCTGTCTGTAACAAGAACCTACTTTCATTGCTTAACAAGAACCTGGAGATCCCCGGGTCGGCCTTACACAAACAGTGTGCTCGCTCTCTCCCCAGCTTCAGTCAAGGCTGACAGTATTCCGCCCTGCTGAAAAGTTCAAAGCTGTCATGGCTAATGTCAGCTACTGTATTTGTGATGTACCTGTCTGGAGAGCGGACAAGCAAGAGAGCTTCAGCTCAACCTTTTCTTTGTTGGCTCTGAAACGCTATCAGGTGCAGAGAGGTACGGTGGGGAGCAGTACTGGGCTCACACACAGTAGTTTAGTCTGCAGTCTGATGATGGCAAGGGTGTTGATATAGAGCCTGGTGATCCGACAATATTCATTTTTATTGTAATAGTAAACTTGGATTAAAGTCTCATTATTCAGTAGTACCCACAGTCCACCGCAATTCCACGGGTTTACCTCTTTGAAAAGTCAAACCCATTGGTGTTTCCGGGCATGAAATGATTTGTCAACCAGACACAATTGGTGTGTACTATTTAATAACCTGCATGAAATGGAATTGAGAATCAGCAAAATTATCATTTGCAAACATTTTGCAGGGGTCAGTTTGCTGTATATGCAAAAATACTATTAGGAGATACTATTTGGCAGAGGCCAGTTTGTCACCTAGAGAATACAGCCGGCACCGTTGTCCCATAGGGAAACTTCTAAGAAATTAACAGCTGGTAAGCACTAATGTTGGACCACCTAGTTGCTTGCAGTTCATCAACTAGACAAGCATTTTACCATGCCTTAGAATCTGTAATTGAGTGTTTTTTAAAATTGGGTAGATGAATGCCTTTGTCCCTTTCCTCACTTTATATCTACAGTCACAAAAAATTAAATCTCATCCCCCCCCTTGTATTTAACTTCTAAACATGCAGTTTTGATTGTTGAGCAGGTGGCTAACTGATGAGACTGGGCTTAATGCATCAGCTTTTATCAGCTAGTCACTGTAAATGAAATGAGTTTCAGTGGATCAGGTTTACTAGCTCCCCTCTTGTCTCTCTCTATCACAGAGACCTATTGTACTGGTGCAGGCAGGGGTTTGACAGCAAATTAGATTAACTTGCCATAGCACTGTCAATAAGGTACAGGACCACCATGGGCAGCCAGGACAGCACTCATTCATCAGTCTACAATTGTTTCACTTGATCTCGAGGGATACGTCATCTTGCAATAGGGCGATGCAGGTTATATATATATATATATATATATATATATATATATATATATATATATATATATATATAACGTTGCAAGTGTTTAAACATTTTTTTTCATATATGTGTGCAATGTGTGAGTGGTGTTCAGGAGTATTGGAGAGAGAAAGAGAGCTCTTTGTCATCTGAATCAGCTGTTGTCAAGGCTGCTTTCTCACATCTGGCACTATTAACTTTAGAAATAACTAAAAGTTTAGTGTTTGTATAATAACAAATAGCTTCATCCTTTAGCACCTCCTAGCACTACATTGTAAATCAAAATTCATACCCATCCCAGAGCCCCCTCCAAAAAGAAAAGAAAGACAGATACAGTTTATCAGACACCCAAGCGCCTCCCCTTTTGATATTTTCATCTTGGCATGTTGGGTACGCTTTCATATTGAACTTCAGCAGTGTTGTAGGGATCAGTGGATCTGAATTTCTTGACAGAAAGGGTACCAGTCTGCTGTTGCTCAGGGGTCAGCACTGCACATTGCAGACACAACAGCAGAAATGGACTGAACCCACATGTCAGCTTCCATACCTCTGTGATTTTATTGAATCATTTATTCTTTTTTTTGTACCTGTTGCTGTTTCATGCTTATCCAGGCAGCTCCCCGAGCAGACAGAGTAAATTGGTCAGGAACACGACTCTGAGCTCAAGAAATCCTTCCCAGCTTCTCTTCGACCTGTCACCCCTCAGCAGTGAGACACGCTGTAAGCACTTCATCAGTGAGCACAGGAGGAGGCTGTAGCACACTCCATACACCTGCTATCATTGAGATTTAGGAGCGCCTATCTAAGCGATTGTTTCGTAGTCGAGGGCTTTGATTACAGGAACCCCAGTCTTTTTGAGCTTGGCTAAGCAGATTCTGTTAAAGTGTAGGGTGCTGTAAAACAGTTGATTATGCACTTGTGTAAGCTGGTCTGATCCCATATTTCCTTTTTGGTTTTGTGTTTGCAGTAGGCGGCATGCAGTACGGTCACATGCTGGAAACCATCAGGAAGTTGACACAGTTCTCCTATCACATAAGGCCACACATTTCAGCCAAAAGCAGCAAATCCAAACTTAAAAGAGTGGGAGGCTGTTACACACTGACTGAAACTGAATAAGAGCAGCTTGCATGGCGATACTGATTCACTTAAAACAAGAAAACAGTCTGTAACTCTTGAAAGTGCGTCTAGTAAGCTCACAATATGTAAGAGAAACACACATGCACATGCATACTGTATATGTTAAAGGTGTAATAGTCAAGGCTTTACATTTTTTGTTTTTTTCTGTAAAACACTGTTTTACAGAAAACTCACTGATGAAAGTATAAGCCAAAATGTTTTTCTACTTGACTTAATATCATTTTTTCCCAAGCCCTCCCTCGTTAACGATATGTATTTAATATTTTAATGAAAATACTTTTGTTTTTTAAATATATGTGTTTGTAAAAATGTTCAGAATGTTTATATTGTATATACAAATCACAATCAGTTATTTCTGAAAATGAAAGCATCAGCCAAAATGTTTTTCTACTTGACTTAATATGAGGTTTACCCTTATCCCTCCTTTAATAATACAACTCCATTTGATCTTTACGTTCTGTGTAGCACAAAGGTAACGATGCACTGCAGGGTCAGGTGGACTCCTTTAACTTGTGACTTACTGTACGCCATGGTGGCAGCAAAAAAGTGAAACTAAAATCTGTGACTAAAAAAGCACATCAGTAAAACAACAGAAGACTTGTGAAAATGTTGTTAGGCAAGGCTTTTCTTATTTTTTAAATGTAAGACTTTGGATATTTTACACCACAGACGTCTGTACAAGTTAAATCCACTGTTCCTGAAGATCTAAAAGTCAAACATGTTTTAAAAGTCAAGCAATTCTCTTCAACAATGGGCACCACACTTGAAGGGTTTTCCAGCAGTAATTCAAAGCTGCCCCACTGTTCCAAGAATAAAGCATAGCAATACCAGTGGTGGAGCAATAGCAGGTGCAGCAGGTGCAGCAGGTGCAGCAGGTGCAACTGCGCTCGGGCCCATGCACTCAGAGGGGTTTGAAAGTTTACATCTTTTTTTTTTTTTTTTAACAATGATACTATCCTTCACGTTTATATTTGGTTTTGGGGTACTATTCAGCACAGACATTTGCAGTTATATTCTCTGTGCACGATTCATCCTGTAGTTTAGATGCTGCGGGCACCAAAATAAACTACAGCAAATCAACATGCCTGCATTTCTGATTTTAAAATAATAATAGTAATAAAAAAATGGTTTCCTATGTGAGACAATTTCTGCAAATGTCTGTGCAGAATTGTGAATTCTGTAATCATTTGTGTGATCGCAGAATTGGGAATCCTGGTAGGATTGATGATTAAACCTGTTCGTTTATGATTAAAAATTAGTGTAGTGTTGGATGTTAAGATGTATGCAAAATAAAATTAAAGTAGGTGAGTAGAAAACTTTCTTATTACGTAAATATTAAATATAGTTCAATATTGAACACTTGATTTGGTGTGTTTGATGTGTATAAATAAGGGTTAAATTAAAGTTTGGGGAGGGGGGCCCACAATAAGGTCCTGCAGTGGGGCCCATCTTCCTCTTCCTCCACCACTGAGCAATAGAATCTTTATACTATGCTCTGCATGGTAACTCAATGTAGTCAATGTCAGATTATACCCTTCTTTGCTTTAGGGGTGGGGAGTTTTAAACTTGTATTTGCTCAGTGACACATTAACCAGGATGTTTCCATTGATTTAACAGCTCGTTCCAACACAAGAGCATCCTGGTGGGCAGCAGTTCATATTTCTTATAAACACACTACCTGTTTGGGCCTAATCCATTTAAATAGTTTACAAAACAAGCAATAATGTGAGTGGAAAAGGAATACATATTTATTGATTACCTCTGCAGAATCCAGATTAATTCTGCTTGAGAGGTTCTTCAATGCAGCTTCTTAGGACGACACTGTTCTTGAACTATATGTACAGATAAGTTTACCACTGTACATTGGCACAGTAATTTTGTAGTTTTCCCATGCAGTTCCCATAGTGATATTATGTATTTACCATAGTTTACCATATTGTGAATATGCTTTATCATACCTCTCTGGGCTTTACAATTCTTACCTATGCTTTACCATGCTTTCTCTAAGCTTTATTACACTTTGGTATTGGCAAAGGAAAACCTGTCCCTCTATGTTATTTGCAATTGCTTTTGCTGCTACTAAACTTCCAGGGGCTTATTTTGGTCAAAAGCTATTTTTTGTAAGAAAAAATAAATGTTAAAGTAAAACAATTGCAATGATTGCACAGAACAAAATGTACAGTACCTACTCCTAGCTGCAGCTATATTGTTACTTGCTAGTTTCATACCATACCTGAATTAGGGCCTTGGTTTTCTCAAGTCCTGGTATATAGTTTTGGTCTTTTTATTTTGACAGTATTTTTATTTTACTGCCTGGATCATTAGCTTTGTACAATCAGAAAGTAGATTGTATATGATCCAACCAACACTTATTTCTCAGCTTTTGATGGCTTGCATTGGATGGACAATGATGTTACGCTATCAATTTCAAATGGTACTTGAAACAAAACAAAGCAGAGGGCAAAATGCCACAGAACAGGAAACCTGCCCCACAACTTTCAGCATTTTGTGCTTGTTTTTATCTGGGACTTTCTTACAGCAGTGCTGCTGTTAAAAAAAAACCCAGCTGCTCCTGTGCTCTCTGGTGCTATCCACCTTAAATAACAAATAAATAAAAGAAAGGATCACTCTGCTTAGTTTGCAATAGCCCTGTTAAACTGACTTCACAGTTGTTCAATATTTTAACAAGTAAATTCATGCATAAAAAAATGCTTTTCCACTTACAGACATGAGCTTCCGTTCTAGTGCTGGGAAGAGCAGGAGGCACAGGGTACTTTATTTTTGAATATCCAGTCGATTCCATTTATAACACAAGGTATAATATAGTACTGTACAGAAATAGATTTGGAGTAAAAGCAAACCCCAAAAGCACCTCACAAAACTACATTTACAAAAAGGAGAGACAAACAATAGACTGAAAAGTACAATGTGTTTTATTTAATACATTACACATATAAAACCAGTTGGCTGGGAGCCTTGTTGCACGATGGTTAACATTTTTTTTTTTGGTATACACAGGGTGACTGTCACTCAGTGTTTTTTTATACTGTACACAAAACTGATAGTTAACAGTATGCCTTTCATAGAAATAATGTAGTATTGTACTTCAAACTTGGCAGGAAAACCTGACCTAAAAATGGGTTCCATGGGAGAAAACGGCAGAAGTTTGAACTCAGATTTTTAGATGTCTTCCATGGATAACACGGATGAATAAAGTGTTTATCATTTACACTCATGCTTAAGTTTTTCGATTCTAGCGAACATACATTTTAGCCTCCAAATCCATGTAAAGCAATTCTTTGTTTGAATTTTTTGTCTTAGCACTGTCCCGCAGAGGTGCACATTCTGCCATGACAAACCAGGGGTTTAAATGTTGAAGAATAAAACAGCTTGGGCTCATCCTGGTACAGTTTATCATCCACCCTCTAGTGGCACAGCATCCCAAGAAAAAAAAAACTACCCTTCTAACATTTGGCACCAATTTAAAAGAAAAACAGCAGAAAGCAAACTGTATAACCACACAATGAAAACACAGCAACCCGGCAACATGGGGCTCATGCGTTGCAATTTATTTTTTTTAGAAAAGGAATAAAACTGATGTTACAAAACTTGCAACAAGCAACTCAGACTAATGTAAGGGATTGAGGGAGTGCCTTAGCTGTCTGTTGCTAGTTTTGTAACGATTTCCAATTCTACTGGTGAGGTTGACCAGTAGATCTCCCGGATGGCTGCAGGGCCTCTGGGCTGCGAGGAGAAGCACACGTTGAAGCAGTAATGAAGGTCCACCAGCCACTGGTCCCGGGCTTCAGTGCTACAAAACCTCTGGGGAAGGAAAGAGATGCATATTTATAAGAGTACAGATTGTAAAACACAAGTAAAGAAATACAATGTTTCAAATAGTCAAAAAGTTTGAATGTATTTAGTTTCTTTTAGCATTTATTAATGTAACACTGTTGAGTGTTTTATATTATGTACGATGAATAAAAGACTCATTCTACATTGATCTCTTTCTGTATATAGTACAGTATGTAAAGAGTTTTTTTTCTGATTGCCCCATGATGACCCCTGATTTCCTGCGCTTCGCATGACTCAAAGGAGACACAGCAACTGGAAAGAAGGCAGCTGGAAGTTGAATTGTACAGTTTTACCTTTTGCATCAATACTGCTTTAAAGGGATTTGGGGTCTCAACTACTTCTTCCATCTATTATTTTTAAAGTTTTTAAATTATCTCCTTTTTATTTTGACCTTGCATGTCCAATTTCACAGAACTGCTCAATTTAAACAACACTCTCTACACTGAATCACTGGTGTGCAATAAGGTTAATAACAATGCTAAACTGCTCTCAGTGTTCAGTGTGTTTCTTCCAGAATATTCCAGGAAGTTTCAAGCTTGTATTACCAGTTCCCTTGCTTTGCTGGTAAATCTTGATACATCCTCATAAACAATGTGTCACATCAGTAATCTTTATTCTCTCAGTGCCAGGTCCCAGTAAAAGACTTCTGTTATTGGCTTAATTCCATCACTGTTTATCTAGTTCCCCACTTGTTACCACTGCACGTGTTTCGGTTGCACAATCGACACCCTCAGAGCATTTTCTGATTCTCTGACTCTACGAGATGCATATCCCCAGAGAGGTCAAAGTATCACAGTGATTGGAGACACGTTTTTAGCTTTGTATACGACACTCAGAAATAAGAAACAAAAAACATATTCTGCAATATCAATTTTCCTAAACACCTAATTTAAATGAGAATATCAGTTCGGATTGAACTGGCATGACCGGGCTTAGCATTGCCACAACCACAGACACATACACACAGGCACGCCACACACACCGACACAAACATCCAGCTATTCTATGAAGTGCGGGCATTGTGGTTCCACCATGTGACAGCAGCACCCCTGCCTCCCTTGAAAGATAACCTGCTGCCCTATCTGATGTGTTGTAAAAATAATACAGACAAGGGCTTGATAAGTGACCCAGATTCAGAGGTAGCACACGGGAGCTTAAACAAAAATGTTAATCTGACAAAGAAAAAAAAAAGTAATTAAAAAGCTCTTTCAGGCAGGACAGATGGCACTTGCACACTGCACTGAGAAAAGATTAGGTAAAGCGGCAGGGACAACTAGGTACCCATTTATAACGTGTGGTTGTTTTGTTTTTTAAAGCTACAGTGTCCCCGTACTGTATTATGATCCATTTTACTGTAAAATTGTGAGTATATTACATTATTTAATAGATCAGCCTTCAGTGCTGCTCTTCTTTACCGGAAAGGCAGACAAGGAGTCTAGTTTCATTACGTTCCATAAAGGTAGGCTCAGCTACAGGGAGACAGTTTTCCTGCTCCCTGGTGGAAGCCTGCTTGTCACTGCAGCACTCCGAGGTAAACTGGCACGATCCGCCTCCTGCTACTACTTTCAACCCCCACCCCCAATAATTTGTATGTATTTATAAGTGTTAGAATAGTTAATTAATTAATAAATTAACAATTAATTTAAGATTTTTAAGCACAGGGGGGCACTCAAATAAAAAACGATTCTCTTAAATTTCACTCTGCTATTGGAATGGCAGTAGAGAGAGTGGCAGCTGCCCCTGGTTCGGGCTGCTCAGTGGGAAAGGATTTGCGTACCGTGATCTCCTGGACAATCTGCTGCAGCAGCGCTGCGATGGTCATCATGTGGTTGCGGAGCTGGGCGTGCTGCAGCAGCAGGTGCAGGATCTGAACGATAACTGGCAGCTCCTCCTGACAGGCGTCCGTCACTCGCAGGCTCTGCAGCATCAGTCTGAGCACACAGGGGACACCGCTCAGAGCCCCACACCACCTCCCAGCCAACAACAGAGAGAGACACACAGGGTTCAGAGCACACACACACACAAACACACTCCCCAGCACAGCACAGCACATAGCCAGTTAAACAAGCAGTTTAGAAAACAAATACATTTGACAGATACATCACACACACACACACACACACACACACACACACACACACATATTTGCATAACCAGAGTTGCGTGTCCAACATGTGCCATCAATAAACACTACCACTAAAACAACTGGTAAACAAAGGTGTTAAATGTGTCACCCTCAGCTCTAACTAGTTGGCACCATAAAACATCATGGCTCTCTACTGGATTCAGCACAAGATGTGTTTCCTTTCCCTTTTAACCTGTCAAACTGACTAACTAATGCTGTTTTAAAGAAATGTAATTCTGTAAATCAGACAGTACACATTACCCAGAATGCATTTGTTAAATTGGCTACAATTGTATGATCTTAATGAAATTAATGATGTAGCACAGCTGAAACCTAGGGACATATTTTCAAACCGTCGTCGTATGCAGACAGGCTCAAAGAATTAAATCTATTCAGTCTTGAACAAAGAAGACTACGAGGCAATCTGATTCAAGCATTCAAAATTTTAAAAGGTATTGACAATGTCGACCCAGGGGACTTTTTCGACCTGAAAAAAGAAACAAGGACCAGGGGTCACAAATGGAGATTAGATAAAGGGGCATTCAGAACAGAAAATAGGCGGCACTTTTTTACACAGAGAATTGTGAGGGTCTGGAACCAACTCCCCAGTAATGTTGTTGAAGCTGACACACTGGGATCCTTCAAGAAGCTGCTTGATGAGATTCTGGGATCAATAAGCTACTAACAACCAAACGAGCAAGATGGGCCGAATGGCCTCCTCTCGTTTGTAAACTTTCTTATGTTCTTATATTTTACTCCAGTCTTTAATGAACTCTTATTTTTTGAGGTAAAGAGGTAAAATAACTCTTGATTTTACAAAAATCGAACCAAACAACTAAGTTATATATTTAAAGATCTCTTAAGTCCTCTCAATGTGTTTTGTTTTTCATTTTGTAACATTAACATGTTTTTTTTTTCTCCTAAGAATGGAGAAAACACTTTGAAAATATGGTCCCTAGAGTTTTAACAGTAAAAAGTCTGAACCAAAAAAAAAAAAAAAAGCATATGCCACATTTCCATTTTAAATCATCCGCAGCCAAGTGTGATAAACTGTTCTTCTTGTTTGACTACAGACTATTTTTACACTCCATACCTAAGCCGACACATCCTGAAACAATGACAGGGTACTATCCCACTGTGAATGCGCACCACTGTGCAGAGCTGCCTGAGCCTAGAGGGAAGGGAGGGGGAGATCCTGTATCCAAAAAGGAACAGACACTGAAGATACTGTGTGGCTCAATGTGTCAGGCCGCCCTGATGCCTACAGTAAAAGTTCTCATCACATACCGAACTGCTCAGTTTTCATTAAAACACAATGAACAATAGCCAATAAAAACATCTGCTATTCTGCAGCACTGCAGTACACCCAATCCTGTACTTGAACACAGTGAGGTATCAGCTCAGTATCTGGAAAGAATCACGCTCTCTTCCTTTCTAGGTGTACCAGCTGTTTCTGCCAGCTGTGCAGGCCATGTCTTTTTAATAGCTTCCTACCCAGCACCAGACTCATAGCTGTGGAAGGCAGCGACTGTGTAGCAGGGGATGTTTGACCTGTCAAGGGGAGCGCAGCGTGGCTGTGATTCACCTGTGTGGGCAAGCCTGTCTCCCTGAGGATCAAATCAAATCCATGGAGGTGACCTGGATTTCTCCTATATGAGACAATGCAAAGACTCACTACCAAACCTTAATGGACAGCAGAGTCTGAACAGCACAGCTCTGAAGGGCTCAAGGGCCACAGGGCACGCTCATCAGTGCAAGACTTCCAGTAATGCAATAATCCAACATACATACTGTATCGCATAGTTGGACTGTTTCTCATATAACTGATTTAGGTGTTATATGAGAAATGTTGCAAGTAAGACAGCAGACCTGACTGATAGGCTCTCCGTTAACAGTTACTTCCATATCAAAAGACCACAACCACTACAGATGCTCAACGAGGAGCAGACACAACCCTGATATCTGCACGGCACAAGCCAAGCAGAGTAGTGGTCAGAAGAGCATATTGTGTGATCGTGATGGCTGAGCATTACAATGAATTCTGCAGACTTTCCTGCTGATCTCCATGCTTCCCCAAAGTATTAGGAAACAGTTATTGGCGAGGAATAGTGGGTTGTATCTCTAGAACGATTAAAAAACACCAGGAATCAGTGACGGCACCTACGCCCTACCTACAGTATAGGAAGTTTCTATTTTTTTGTCCGACCCTGTTGAATAATGTTACACTACTAACTTAATCAGAATAATCCAGTCCAGGGTTGAGCTGTGTGCTTGAGTGGGAATTAACCCTTAACATCAATATGAACCCCAGATAACCCCTTTCGAATCGTTAATGAATGATGAGAACATTTTCAACTAAACAACACATGACCTAGCTTTCACAAAACTTCTACACACAAACACACCACTATTGACAAAGATAAACCTCTTATTCATGAGAAGTCAAGTCTCTGAAGACCTTATTGTACTGTCCGAGTAGTCATGCATCTTTAGGGGTTTCTTATATATAGAGTGCACCCCGGATCACCTTCTCCAGCACTGAATTCACCCTTGCTCCATCAACTCTCAAACAGCCCACGGCCACATGCCCACAATGGGTTCTTCTTCATTAATTAGAACAATGTGACTTCTTCATACGGAACACAAGCGATTCACAAGGAGAAATAAACATTATAAGCTTGCTTCTTTCCCTTTGTTGAAATGAGGTCTCATGAGATAACATTACGCTGTTGTATTCCACTGTGCGGACTCCATTCAAGAGATCCCAGACTGCAGTCCCCACGCAATACTTGAGATGCCACTCCAGAAACGAGTTTTACACATACAAACATGGATTGAAAGCTAAGAGACTGCAAAACTGGAGATTTTAAAATAGTTAATATTCAGGGCATGGTTTTTCATTTATAGTTTTGGCAGCGGCTAAATGTGAAACTAGGAATTTTAAATGTATTAATATTTCATTACTTAACACTGGTGGCTAAACGCTGTCACCTCTTGTGCACGCTGTCCTCAGCTGCGCTTTTCTCCAGGGTCAGTAGGAGGTGCAGGAGGCTGTAGCAGCAGCTGGCCAGAAAGCACAGCAGCACCTCACTGGGGATGTAGGCCAGGACAAGCAGCCTGGACACTGCACTGAGGACCGCCGCCGCTGTGCTGTCAGGAACCACACGCAGACCAGCCTGCAGAGAGAAAGAGCGAGAGAGAGAGTCAGAGAGAGGAAACACCCCACAGGCAAAAGAGAGAAAGATAAACACTTAAAAACAAAGGATCCCCTGCATCACTACAAAGTGCATTCAGAACTAGGTAGTGCTGGGTTTTTCATGTTCAAATGTTCTTTAAAAATGTACACAAATATTCTGATACCAGTATTCTTTCATTTAGAATTAGCTGCATGTATACCATTTTACAGTAAAAAAAAAAATACATACAAACAAATACAAAAAATAATCTCTGGGGTTAAATAAACCTGGTACCCCATCTAATTACTCATTAAAGACAGGAGAGAATTACATGTACTCTTCTCTGCAGTAGAATGTGTGTTATTAATTGTGTCGTTTGATAGTCATTTATAAATTCTGTTATATGAACTAATACAAGCACAGTCATTAGGCCACCGGATACATTGCAAGCAGCGTTTATTCGCATATTCAAATATTTGTCCCAACAGTTCAAAATAGGGCTTATTATTACCACAAGTAAAACCATGGCAACCAATTAAAATATATGAAATCATGAGCAAGGGCACCCAATAAATTACTCATGGGTGTATACAGTATTAAACCTGCATTTGTTTTATATGGGGGTAAACCACACAAATAGTGTACTACTTACTGCCCGTGTTGGCAGCCTGTCCACTGACTGTATTGAAGCTGCTTTGAATGCTGAGACACCAACAGTTTCTTACCGGTTCTTGGACTTAACACATTTTTGCAGATGGCATTCTGGAGTATATCAAAGCACTGAATGGCACACCTCCTGTGAGTGATAAAACAATAGAAAATACGTTACATTGTCTTTACAGCTTATAAATTAAACTAAGGGCTGATTTAATTAACCTACAGCAGGGGTAGTCAGTCAATAGGCATACCGCGGTCCGAATCCGGACCGGCAGAACATTTTAACTGGACCGCCAAGTCATATGCCAGTCTATGTTTTTACTACCATTCACATTGGAAATGCTGTGAATTTTTCAGACAGCACAGTTCTTATGAGAGTGTGCTGCGCGAGGGTACAGTACTAGGTGTGTCGCTGTGATAGTACGTAGCAGATACAGTGAACGGCATAAACTAAAGGAAAAAAATCATTGAGTACCTGTACTACAAAGACCATTTTTGTTAAATAGGTTTTCCAATCTGGTTAAAAATATTACCGGTAAAACATAATGTAATGTATTCGTTTTATCCTGTAGCGTACTTTTTGGGGAAAGCCCACAAGCGATATTGTGGGTATTCGGTCTCCACGATGAAAATTATATTATTAATATTACAGTGTTTTCGTGGAGTGCACGTCAAAAAGTTGAGTCCCACGAACATATTTTTTTAGTCTGTGTTGCATCTTCTTTAGCAGCCGCAACATTGTTGTCTACCGTCAGGAGTTTCAGGATCATTTAATCGCGCAGCAGATTCCCTAGTTAGATGATGAGCTGATAATATCTCCTCAGCCAATGAAGCAAGAACGGTAATCTCTTACCATAATGAAAAACAGTGATGTAGCGTTTCTACTAAGGCAGTGTCAGCTGTTGCAGGGGAAAATAAGTTTATTTCTCATACTGACCAGAAAGGTGAAAACAGAACGCATAGAAATACTTGGGACTGTAATTAGGATGTGTACTAGTGAGAAAAAAAAAATCTACATAGGGAATTAAAAGTGAAATGTACTGCAGTTTATGCGACTGCAGTAAAATAAATTGCCATTCACTGAAACAGCTCTCAGATTGTGTTCATGAAAATATCTACAATATATGACAATGTGCTCGAAGTGGTGTATTTAATATCGGAAATAGCAGAACTAAACACTGCAATTTAAACTTTTTACTGAAAATAAACGTCTGTGATATACATGCTGTCAGATCAGGACTTGACATAACACTGAGCACGGGAGTGTCCCACACTGTACACAATTAAAGGTGCGGCCACCAATTCCACACGCATTTCCTGTATTGCAGGCGTCTTGATGATCCTAGTCAGTTGTTCTTGTTGATCTTTCCTTGCTGTGAGCAGTGCTGAAATAAAGCTCTTTTGTTGCCCTTATCCAGGGCGATTTACAATTGTTACAAGATAACACATTATTTTTTTTACATACAATTACATTATTTTTTACACACAATTAGCCATTTATGCAGTTGGGTTTTTACTGGAGCAATCTAGGTAAAGTACCTTGCTCAAGGGTACAGCAGCAGTGTCCCCCAGCTGGGATTGAACCCACAACCCTCCGGTCAAGAGTCCAGAGCCCTAACCACTACTCCACACTATTGAAAACCATCCAAAAGTCAGCCAGAATGCACCATTTGAATCCCTTTTTTCAAAAATGTCCCAGTGGGAGGGGTAGAAAAAAGTCAGTGAAAAAGGCAGTCGTCTTGATTACCAAAAAACTCCTATAAACCAAGTGAAGAACTCTAAAATCAACATGTGTAATAATGATATTTGTGTAGTTATGTGTTTGTTTGTGGGTATGGGGATAGGGGTCAGTGTTAAAATGTGCTCCAGACATTCACCTTGCTGTAACCCCTGTAACTAAGAATTTTGGATCTTCACATAAAATACAGTATACTACAGTATACTCTGCCTGTATTTTTATTAGAGAATTTTATAGCATTGGATTGTATCAAGGGCCTATATTTAAGCGGGTAATCCCAAAATAATCACAGATGGGTTGTTGATGCAATCCAATTCCTCTGTGTGTAAAATGCTCTTTCTTCGGTACGGTATAGGTTTATCAAATCAACCCCTAAAGCTGCTGATTTTAAAATGGAATAAAATTACCAAACTATATTTTTTTTCTGTAGGTAATGGTTGTAGACATGCTGGATTCAATAAAGGGAATATAGACCAATACAAAAACAATTACTTATAGAAGCACACCAAAATAGCCTCTTACAAAGACATTACACATGTTCAATTAGTTTAGATTGAAAACATGAAATGTGCTGGAGGCGCTGACTGTTTCAAAGAGCACTGCAACAGGTGAATGAGGCTCAGCAGATTACATTTCACTTTAGAAACAAACTAGACAGTGGTGTTTTTGTTGTGAACAAAAACAAAGCATCCCCAGGCACACGATGTAAAGGGTGAAGCAGTTAAGACAGAGTGGTTTGTAAACATGAAGTAAAATGGACCAAAGTTAGTACCAATTTGAAAGAGGAACATTTACAGCATTGGGGTTACATCGTTCTGAGAAATAGCAAGAGGTTAAATAAGATGTCAGTTTAGACTCAACCCAGGCTGTTAACAAAAGTTAAACAATCAGCCATTACAACAGATTATTTGCAAACATCTACAGCAGTGATTCCCAGCCTTTTTCAATGTAGGGACCACCTTGTTGTTTGGATTTTTCCCATGAACCACTTGCCACCCATTTTTTTTCAACAGCATTTGAAACTCATTTGTATGTGTATATGCATAACTACATGTAGAAAGTAAAGTATTTATATAACTTAATGAGATTCCTGGGCTTGAATCTTCGATACCAGTTTATCAAGGGATGTTGCCATTTTGCGCATTGAAAGTTGCTGATGGCAAAGTTCCTGTTTCTAAAAAAGTTATTTTTTTCACATTCTGAATGCTTTGTAGATGAATGGCATTTCAATTTCGCACGATTAAGAGTTTTGTTTGACAAAACCTCCTGACAACAATGCACTAGGGCTTGGGTCGTCCTCGGATCCAGTAAATGTAAATACCAGTGCTGGTCTCCGCAACCATTACCTCGTGTAGCAAATTAATCTATCCATTTCTAATGCAACTTATTGCACTCACTGAGTTGCCAATTCCACTCGATGTACATTTCACTGGGCGCCTACGAGGGCTTGAGAGTAAAGAAAGGCGTGAGGGGCAGCGAGCTTGAAGCATGTGAGTGCTAGAGGGACAATAGTGTTAGACATAGGACAGGCTGGATAGATCCCTGTACTCAAAGGACCGGGTCAGGCAGCATCCTCTGGCTGCTGAGCAGCTTGAGACGAGTAAGGGCCAGGACAAGACATACAAACAAACAAGACACTCTGAACTCTCACCGAGGAGGATGAGAGACAGAAAATACGAAAGACGAAGCTCTCAAGTCCAGGCCGGGTCAGGCAGCATCTTCAGGCTGCTGGGCGACAAGGAGAATGAGAAGACAAACATGAAGGACACTCTCAAGTCCAGGTCGGGTCAGGCACCATCCTCTGGCTGCTGGACATCAAGGAGAATGAGACATAGAGGACAAAAGGACAGATCCCTTCACTGCTCAGGCAGCATCCTCAGGCAGTGGGGAGTCGAAGGAAGAGAAAAAGTCTGTAATCTTGACAAGACAAATGTGCCTTCATACTGAGTAACAGTTATTTAGTTAGTATTTGTTTCACATTAGAAAGCTGTTTCAGTTAATGGCGGCTTTGAAAGCGATTGTTGGTATTGCATCAAATGGAGCTGTAATATTAATTTATAAACACACTGTAGCAGGGCGGTAGAGAGCCCTGCTGTGTAACTGCATTTTGTTTATTTTTAGAACGGGGTTTCCCCCTCCGCCCCTGTGTTATTTTGTATTTGTTTGTTATGATTTATTTATTGTATTTGTGACGGCGTACTGCCGTGTTATTGGGTTTTATATTTTTCGGCGAAGCGCCGTATGTTTTGTTATTGTTTTGTTTATTTATAGATGACGCCGTAGCCAGGCAATTTTGTTTATTTTAAAACGTGTTCTGGCAGAGGCGAGATTGGTGCTTGTCCTCTGCCAGGAATAATACTATGTAACACAATTTTTGTTCCAGGGTAGTAAGTGTTATTTCCTAATTGCTTATGCCTCAAAAGTATAGAAAATGGCTATTATTCCCCACAAACTTTGTGTCTTTTCGTTCACATAAAGTCAGAAAAAAACAACATATGAATCCAAATGAACATGTATTTATACTAAAGTAATACAAAAATGACTACAAAAGATTTAGAAGTGAGTAGTTTTTCGAGATTTACGATTATACTGTAAATCACTTTCACGAATCAGCCCCCAAATGTAGTCTCCCATCATGTTCTCGTTATACTGTCCTTCATTGACAGCTCATCCAGGAGCCTCAAAGCCATGCTGCTCCATAATGGTAACAAGTACCCCTCTCTTCCCCTGGCTCACTCGGTGCACCTCAAAGAGGTTTACAACAGCATCAAGACCTTGCTGGACGCCTTGAAGTATGATGAGTACGGCTGGGACCCCCGGAAGGTGCTGATGCCACCACTGCACATCAAATTGGGCCTTATGAAACAATTTGTCAGAGATCTAGATAAGGAGTCGGCAGCCTTCAATTACCTTCAAGACTTCTTCCCTGTCTGAAGCTGTCTGAGGCAAAGGTCAAAGCCGGTGTCTTTGTCGGACCACAGATAAAGAAGATCCTGGAGTGCAATGAATTCCCCAAGAAGCTCACTAGTAAGGAGAAAGCGGCTTGGAACAGCTTTGTCGCAGTGGTTCAGGACTTCCTGGGCAATCACAAGGCTGAAAACTATGTGGAGCTGGTTGAGACTCTGGTGAAGAACTACGGCACAATGGGCTGTAGGATGTCCCTCAAAGTCCATATCCTTGATGCTCATCTTGATACATTCAAGGAGACCATGGGAGCGTACTCAGAGGAGCAAGGCGAGCGCTTCCACCAGGATATACTGGACTTTGAATGCCGCTACCAAGGACAGTATAACGAGAACATGATGGGAGACTACATTTGGGGGCTGATTCGTGAAAGTGATTTACAGTATAATCGTAAATCTCGAAAAACTACTCACTTCTAAATCTTTTGTAGTCATTTTTGTATTACTTTATTATAAATACATGTTAATTTGGATTCATATGTTGTTTTTCTGACTTTATGTGAACGAAAAGACACAAATTCGCCCGTTGTCTCATTGGAAATAGGTAAATTTCAAAATATCACTGTCCTGGTCACAAAAGCAAAGTTTGTGGGGAATAATAGCCATTTTCTATACTTTTGAGGCATAAGCAATTAGGAAATAACACTTTCTACCCAGGAACCAAAAAAAAATAAAAAATTTGTTACACGGTGTAATTAATAAACTCGTGCAGAAGGTGGCCATCTCCTGAATTAATTAGGTGATTTAATTTGTTGCTAATCGGGAGATGGTCACCTGCATAAAAACATGCAGCTCGCTGCATTCGGGGTGGGTGTTAGAGAGGAGAGAGTGAGCAGAGAGCTCAGAGAACCATACAATACTTCCTGAAAGTTTTGTTGAAAAATAGTGATGTTTGGGCAAAATACAAGAGATTGTTTCACCTGAGTGACTGCAATGATATAATACACATTTATAGTCAGGGTTTTCATAATCAATAATTGACACTACTCTCAATTATTCTCAAAATAAATAATTATAAATAAAATAGTTCTTCATTCCATTTTTATCAGTAATAAGAAAACGTACCTGATACGTTTAGTTCATGAAATTGTATCTGCTTATATTCACTTGTTTCTTTATATTTATATTTATTTATTTATATATCGCCAATTGGCATCAGAGTGCTGTACAAGGCAAGACATTAAAATCATGTAACCATGTGATAAAAACATGGTACATCATAAATAGTATAAAACACACAGCACAGTACACTGTAAATATATTGCACAAAATTATACACTTTCAAATCATGTATTAAATTATTAAAACCATTCCAGCTCTCTAAAGTTACCCAAATATTCTTTGATAAAGCAAAGTTTTTAAAAGGTTTCAAAACTTAAGAAGACTAGAAGATGTTCTAATTTCCACTGGCAACAAATTCCATAGATAAGCTGCTCTGGCCTGAAAGGTGCTGCCTCCCAAATTAACTGGAGAGAAAAAAGGAGGAGAAATATGGAGGGGACCATTCAAATGTAAATTCCTGGTATTGATTTTAACAGGAAGAACAGCTTGAAGATAGGCTGGTCCAGCTCCATTTAATGCTTTATAAACAGTGCACAGGATCTTGAAATCTATTTTCTCATGGACTGAGAGCCAATGTAGTTCCCTCAGAACCGGAGTGATGTGGGAGCGCAGCGGAATCCCAGACACAAGGCGAGCTGCCATGTTTTGAATCCTCTGAAGTCTATTAAGCTGAACCGCAGGAAGACCTGAATAAAGGGTGTTGCAGTAGTCCAGCTTTGGGCTTAAAAGTGTTTGTACAACTGTCCGAAAAAAGGGAACCTATTACATGTTGTAAAAACATATATATTAAAATACATGACAGAATAATGTTCTAATATAACTATAAATCAAATACATTGGATTTATAGTGTTTTCCTGTTTTTTTACTTAGCTGTAAACAAGTTCTTGTGTCATGTTTTGTTTCTCTGTGCTGCTGAAAATGTCTCCACCATTTAAAAATGAAATGTTCTCAGTGATGTCACAAAGAAAAAAATCAAGCAGGCAGGCAGTGAAATTCAATTCCTATTCAATGATACAGTATGTGTTAACAAGCCATACTGCAAATGTGTGTTTTTTGTCGTGTTCCCCCCCGATCACAGGCCCAGAGTGACACTTCAGTATGATAGTGTTTACACAATCACAAGCTTTTTTTGTGTTGCTTAGAACTGTGTAATTTTGGGAGTTGTTTGCGGACCACCTGGAGTTTACTCACGCACCACATGATCTACAGCATGATTGACTCACACGAAGAATGTGGTAAAGGGCTACTGGCACTTCCTGCATTCATTTTCAGTTCTGCTACAGGTACTATGCAAGGATCGTTAGCTGGTTAGTATAATCTGCTTTCATAGATGGACGGATGCTGTGAACAGAATTAGTAATGGAAAGATGGTTTTACAATGCTGAGAAAGCATTGTTCTGCATTCCTCACAGAGCACTGGAACTGCTTTCAGCACAGCTACTTTATTATTTGAAATGCTAATAACTGAATGAGTCCCTTCCCTTGTGTTACAATGAGTTGTGATTTGTTAATTCATAAACACAAAAGAAAATTCACCACAAAATGTATAAAAACTGTTGCTTCGTGTTTTTCTTGGTTCTAAGGGAAAGGTTATTGGTAGAGTAAGCTATATTTGGGGCATTAGCTTTGAAAACCCCTTCAAATGGTGCTTTAGTTAATGTAATCCTAATTGAAATCCTCAGAACTCAAGTAAACAGGTTGTTATCTACACTATATTTAGACTGCAGTGAAGTACTCCACAAGCATAGCCAGACATGTGGATTTTATGAAGGTCAAGTCCTGGTTATTACTCCTTTAATTGATACTTTGTTAAACAATTATTTGTAAGTGATACTGAATATAAAATGCATAGAAAAGGTGTGAAATATTGAGCTGAAGCTTAGTGTTGAAAATCTATATTTGCTCAATTAAGATTTTGTTAGTTGGTTGTAAAATGCCCAAAAGAGTTTCACAGAACAAGGTAAAAGTTTCAGTTTTTACAACAGCACACAATAGTTCTCTGTTTAAAGCTGTAGCTTCATAGTTCATGTCCCTACTCTTCATTACAGTAGCTGTAGGTCTCTGACGTACAGTATTAAAAAGCAGCACTCTGCTTCATGTTGCTAAGCTGATTTCAGAGTCCATCCAGAATTCCCATATACTCAGTCAAAATAAAAAGGTAGAACTTGTAAAGAAACTATGTGAAGGAGACCAACGTTTTGTATTGTGCTCCTTTCAGTATATTGATGAAGCTCTTGCCTCTGATAGGTTTTAGAGGCTCTCAAAGCTCTCTGTGATGGACCTTGCAACGAGAAAAGTAGCATGGCACAGCCGGTGTGTTAAACCTTTCCTATAATGTTGTAGCTTTGGCGATTCTCAACGTGAACAAAAGGCATTCAAAGTTAAACTGCGTAAGGATGACAGGAGCAGTTAAGATTACACCAAAGCTAACAAATACGTTAAATGGATCTAAAAACCTAAGGGACCATACCTGTAAAGGCAAATGGCCTAAGTTTACAACAAGCATTCAAGGTTTGTCAAGCACAAACCAACAGTATGCGTAGCTCCCTTTCTCGCAACAAGGGACCAGTATAACTCCAGATATAACAAACAGTGGTCTTCAGATCTTCTAGATTAATACCAACTTCTATTAAAAAAAAATTACAATAAAAATATATAAAAAAAAAAAACAAAGCACCCTTCCAATGGCATTTTCATACCAGTAAAACAATATTGGCTCATTACTTAAATTAATCTAAATTAAATTCGGTGTGTAATAACTGTCTACTCTGGACGGGGGAATCATTGCTCTTCCAGCATACGCCTGATTGACTTCGACACAAAAATGAAAAAGGCAAAACTGAAGCTTATTTGTAATGTAGGAATTAGCAGATTTTTTGTATTATTATAATGTGTTTGTGACCCCCGGGCTAAGCTTTGTTAGTGTTTAATTCCAATGCAAAAATGTCACTGCTGGATCATTATGTTACATTTCATTACAATTTATCACATTGTGAACACTACGTGACAACAAGAGATTAGTCTGAAACCAGAGCCCTTCAATTAAACAAAAACATTTTTAAAAAGGGAAGGGAAGGGCAAGACACATAAATAAAAGTATTAAACAGATGGCTTTCCAGAAACAAACAACCTGAAATAAAGAACATATGAAAACATTGCAAATGAGAACATAGAAACATGTAATTTTATGCTGTATTTGAATTTACTTAAATTGTTATTGCCAGCTCAAAGCTTGAATTTAAAAAATCTTCCAAAACATCAAAAAAAAATTCGTAAAACGCAGTAATACAAAGTGATGTAAAAATGTAGACAAATGCTTCATCCGGTAGTCTTCATCAAAACCCAAGTAATGACCTAACAATGATATTTCTTAATTACCATGTTTTTGATATGGCTATAATCATTAAAAAAATGTTTTACATACAGTAGTTCCCAACTGAAGTCATGTATTATCGAGAGTAATTGCCTGAATTGCCAAATAACTGGACTGAAATATTACTGAAAACATGTATAGTACAGTGCAGGCCACCGTCTGAAAGGGGTGAACAGCACTGTGGCAAAAAGCCCTGCTTTAGAGGCTCGGCTGAGCAGCTTTGTTAATCTTATTCAGGTTTCGGGTCTTAGAGAGGTTAATACCCATTCAGAAATGGTTACATTTCATACTTGAAAGGGAACCACTTTAAACCAATGACGTCCAGCAAGCAAGCCACTGAGATATGTGTTCACATACGCATCTTCAAATTGACAGCTCTGGGGCCACTCACGAGAATGCTGTAGGACACATTTTCTTTGAGTGTCAGCGGTGTAATACCAACAACATACAGTACACTGAGTTAATGAGAAGTCTGACCTCACTGCATTACCACGGAACAATCACTGGGGTGCGCTACGGGTCCCTTGTGAAGCACTAGGGAATGGGGTTTAGGGCCCAGCAGAGCTTCAGCGTTCAGCTTTTGGGTAAGGGTTATGGTTGGGGTGATTGTTTTTTTTGTTATAGATCCAAAGCAGGGAACTTATCTGCCAAACCTCACGTTGTGGCATTTTCTACCTTGATGGCTTACTTTGTACAGTCTGAGCACACTGAGCAGCACAAATTTAATGCATAGCAACAGAAAAAAAAACTGGGAGGTTGATTTGATCAACTATATACCCCAGCGGACAATACAGAGCTCTATGTTGGGTACTATAACCATTATTTAGTAAGGCTATTATGATGCAATAATGACATTTTCTGCATTAACACTGTTTCGTACGCTCCTTTTACTCTAAAATGACATTTTGTTTTCATATTGCATGTCTCAAACTGGGATTATTTCTAATACAATTTGAAACAAAGGTTGATTTGTCCTATCCTTAATTGAGGGGTGGTGGCAGCAAATTAGATCCCTTGCCAGGGTTTACACTAACTAAAAGTCACTCTAAAATGAACACTCTGGAGACAGGCTGCCTACCTGCCTGTTCTGGAAGGCAAGCAAATACTATGAGGTGCAAACATCAGACTGGAGAGACCAATCCTACCTGCAGCAGCACCCTAACCCCAATCCTAACCCCAATCCTACCAGCAGCAGCACCCTAACCCCAATCCTAACCCCAATCCTACCAGCAGCAGCACCCTAACCCCAATCCTAACCCCAATCCTACCAGCAGCAGCACCCTAACCCCAATCCTAACCCCAATCCTACCTGCAGCAGCACCCTAACCCCAATCCTAACCCCAATCCTACCTGCAGCAGCACCCTAACCCCAATCCTAACCCCAATCCTACCTGCAGCAGCACCCTAACCCCAATCCTAACCCCAATCCTACCAGCAGCAGCACCCTAACCCCAATCCTACCTGCAGCAGCACCCTAACCCCAATCCTAACCCCAATCCTACCAGCAGCAGCACCCTAACCCCAATCCTAACCCCAATCCTACCTGCAGCAGCACCCTAACCCCAATCCTAACCCCAATCCTACCAGCAGCAGCACCCTAACCCCAATCCTAACCCCAATCCTGCCAGCAGCAGCACCCTAACCTCAATCCTAACCCCAATCCTACCAGCAGCAGCACCCTAACCCCAATCCTAACCCCAATCCTGCCAGCAGCAGCACCCTAATCCCAATCCTAACCTCAATCCTACCAGCAGCAGCACCCTAACCCCAATCCTACCAGCAGCAGCACCCTAACCTCAATCCTAACCCCAATCCTACCAGGAGCAGCACCCTAACCTCAATCCTAACCCCAATCCTACCATTCTTTGTGGGCCACTGTGTCTCGGAGGCCATGGCTAAATTAAGACAGAAAATCCTCTACTGAAAAATCTAGGTTCTAATATTATTTCTGCTGGCTGCAGCAGCTGCTGGAAAATAAACTATAGCCCATTTCACACTGGCATGCTTTACCCGAGTCAGGACCCGGTGTCATGCAGGTCTGGTAAGTGATTTCACACTGTTTTTGATAATGCAGGGATGACCTGGGTGATAAGTGCACAATGCATGTAGCAATACCCCGGAAGCAGCTTGTTATGGACGCTTCCATCCAAGCTTCTCTGGATTGAACCGTCAGCCCAAATGTTGATTAGAGCAAATGTTTCTACATCCCTGCTGCAATCTGTCTCATGCTGTGTCTAAATCAACAAATATATGGCTAAACAGAATAAACAGAAATGTTCCTTGCAGAAGTGAAACCTTCACCTAGACGTGGCTGTTTGTTATTGCGTCAGCTCACGAATGGCCGTCAAGCATTTTGTCTCGCTCAACCGGGGTCAAAGCGTGTCGACCCACATCCTGAGGCCGGTCACTGGGAACCGGGTTAACCCGGGTATGACCCAGGTATGTGGTTTCACACTACGCAGGATTGTGAACCGAGTAGCCAGGACGCAGATCTGGACCCGGGTAGGAGTGCCAGTGTGAAAAAGGCTTAAGATCATCACAGAAGTGCTGTGATTAAATACATGATCCTCAGTGCAACTTTGATGACATCTGAACAACAGCAAAACTCAACCACTACTGTATGACAAAAAACATGTACAGTCTTTGCTACAGCTAGCATCTGTCTAAACTGCATCGAACTATGTCCCAAATACATTAGATACTTTTATTTCTATATAACATTTTGTGTCTATTTAAAAAAAGGTGTTGTTACACAGATGTTCAGAATTATTTGATTAAATCATATGTTTCTGGTTCAACAATCAATTATCAATGATGATAAAATAGAGATTATTTTTAACTGTAATATTTTTACAAAGAAGTTGAAATAAGCCACCATAAAATGTTTACAAATTATTAAAACAAGTTGATTTTTACTTGTGGCTGCTGGGATTGCAATAAATTTGGTTTAACTTTAAAATTGAGTTTTCATGCATGCTTGTTAAGGGAACAGTCAGAACAAAATAAAAAGGGTAATACAGAGTGTATTTAACCGCTAACATTTACACTGAAAATTATATAAACGATTATCGCGAATGAGTCGTTGAGGAAGGTCAGTTATTGAGGTTGATTTCAATCAACCATTTCCATTACTTAGTATTTATATCAAGTGCCTGTGCTGGAATTGTTTCTCTAGATATGGTTTGGTTTATACAGAGCAAGGACTGTGTTTTGAATAATTTAAGTTAAAGTTTTATGAATAAGAGCTTGCACTCCCGGTTTAAAAAAAAAAAAAACCTGTGAAACTACAAAACCATGGTCCCCCCCACCCCCCACCCTTTTTTTTTACAGGGGGTGCATTCACACTATACTGGGTGTACATAGGGTTAGGGTTAGGGTTCAGCAATTCTGAATTATTTGCTGTTTGCTGATCACCAATTAACAAAAAACATTATATAGAATAAAGGCTGATCGTTGCAATTTCACTTTGATAAAGATCTAGTTCTGTGCTGCGATGGGCCAGTGCAGTGAAACGAGACGACCGACATCTGTGGTAGAGAGTCTAAGCCTCTTTCTATGCACACACACACACACATTTCCAGGTGATAAGGCAGCTGATGAAGCTTAGCTCCCCTAGCGCTGGACGCAGCCCTACAGGCACACCATCTCACCACTGAGCACACGCATACTCGCTCACAAGCACGCTCTCAGGAAATGTCTCCGTGCACACCAAGACACTAACAAGGGACGGGAGCTGCATGGAGTTTCTCCGTCAAGAGGTCTTCATTGACGGGGCCCTTACATAATAAAATACAGGAAGCAATCTCAATTCTGAATAAGCTGCACCCGGGAACAAAATCTCAAAGTTATATGAAATTCATTTTGAAGCAGAGACAGGGGACAGAGGAAAAATAATGATTCACATAAATAAACATAATAAATAATAATGAAAAACAAAAAAAACATAGCTTTTTGAAAAAATACTGCCAGTAACAGACATCTTAAAGACCCAATTATCTTCCTCTCTGCACCCCAGTTCCCATACAACAACTGAGCAACTTCTGGGGCAAGAAGTGTGTCAGAGCTCCCAGTTTGTTCCTGTTGAAAATAAGTTCCCATTTCCAGGAGGAACAGTAGCACCCAGTAATAATGTACTATTGGACTGATTCAAACCCCAGCACAGCTACACTTGACACCATACATTTCACATTGACAAGCTGCCGTCAGCACAGATATTAATAGCATTCAATAATCCTTCATGTTTTCTGTCAACACCCTCATGCTTGATTAAGTTCTTAAGGCATTAAATCTCGCTGGGTTTGCACCGTGTGACTATCTATTCAGAGACATCAAGGACATGCTGTAATAAACGTAGTATACAGGATCAGAAGGTAGCATTTCAGACAGGGTGGTTATACAAGCACAGCAACAAATACATAGACCTACCCCAACAGTGGCAATGCAATCTGTTTCTGAATTATCTTTATTGTTTCTTTGGACCCTCTGATTATGGTGTTGTCTAGTCCACTGTCTTGGATTCGTGTCTTGTCAGATCAGAGGGATGGACCATGTCAGAATACATGATTAAGTAGGATACCATGACTTGAATTCTAGCACACGCAAGAGTGTATGTTATTGAATGGCTTTACCAAGTTTCCTCACAAGCAGATAACTGGTTCTATGGATATATCTAAGGAATAAGTGTGAGCTACTATAGGTACATGGATACGACATGGATAATTATTCCAAACCAGTTAGAAACTAGCACTAGTCCTGCAATGAGTTCTATCATTTTGAGATGTTATTGATATGACTTGATGCAATCAGAACCCTGTTAAATATATTGTTCCTCCTTTACAGCTGCATGAATAGTAAACCTAAATTCCTGCAACCTTGGAATTTGAATAAAATACCTTAACAAGGGCAGACATTAAAATCAGAACTGGATGGACGACTTGAGTGCAAAGTTTCTAAACCTTCAAACTACGTATACAGAAAGCTCTTCCCTGTGAAACAATATATCATTACCACAAACATCTTCCAAACACCTGGACATCCTTGTAAATGAGATGATGCATAATGTAAAAACATTTTGGACTAACTGTCTAAACCAGTAATTATTACAGTGAAAGGCCATGACAGATGCAGAGGCGAGGTCTAAATGAGCACCTTAAAGGACATCATTCATCACCTACCTTTCGCATCCTAAACCCTATTAATGCAAGACCTCAAATTGGGTTTGCCCGAGTCCCTTGAATTGCCTGACTATTATCTCACTTTTTTTCTGGGGTAATGAGGATGGGTCAGTCTAGACTGTGAAAAAAATGCTGTCGGAGGTCCTCCCCGAGCTCAGGCCTGATTCACATGCGCACGATTGATCAGATTTGCCCAGCCAAGCAGCACGCTGCTGTCCAAAGCTGTTCCATTCAACACTGACATCGCAATTCAATTACAAAAATGAGAGTGTGACAGTTTTACAGACATGCATTGTATGCCCAGTTAAAAAGCAATGAAAACTGATTTTCCACTTTCTTGCCATAAGCTGTAACAAATTACCAGCTGTCTCATATGCCTACTGACCCCCGAAGGCAAATACTTTAGTAATCAACACTAATGGAAGGCAACAGCAAATGTCCTTCCACCAGTTGAATCTGCTCAATAAACTGAGCACTGCGCCGGCCCCTTCTCCTCTCCCCAGACATTTAATATCCCCTGTCTGTCCATATTGGTGTCTTGCAAAGGAAAAATGATACTCCACTCACTGAAACACTCCGATAAGACCATGATACACTTACTGTATTCCAGCACTTTTTTTACACTGAGATACCAGTCAAAATGATGTATCACAAACTGTAATGGGAACATTTCTGGATTTGTGTGCTATGTGCCTACATGGCTGTAACAGGACAGCTTTGTAGGCCCAGGTGTTATTGGCAGGACAGAGACTCAGAGACAAGGAAAGCTGCAGTTAAGCGCTCACGCACACTTTTAGTAAACAAACAAAAATACAAAATACAAAACAAAAAGCACATGGGCCAAAATAAAGGTTTAAACAAACACAAAATCTGTTCAGGCTGGGCAGAGCCTTCAAAAATACAAACAAACCACATTCACACACACACATGTTCGCATTCCTATATTTGTGGGGAGTTCTTATTGACTCTCACTATATTTTTATTTACTATTTCTAACTCCAGTCAGACAAAACTCCACACAGGGCACTTTTTTTTTTTTTTTTGTAAGGCATACTTAGTTCTTAAAACGTGTTTTACAACGTCGTTTTTTCAGGAGTTACTGTCTTTGTGGGGACATTTTCTCAAATTCTGTCCGCATGCACACACACACAATCCCTTCCCCAAACAAAGGCTTTTATCCTCCTTATATCCCATGTGGCTGGAACCTAATTAATAATCAATTATTCAATAAAGGCTCCAGCCACATTTTCACATGATTTTGGCAGAGATAGTAATTAACCCCATCCCTGGCAACCACCACCAAAACACCACAATCCACTATTTACAGGCAGAGCCCTGCCCTGCCATAATGGCAAAGATAAATATGGATTAAATAACCACACACTGTACAAACACTACAGGTGATGTCTATATTTGACAGTGGTTCATTATTTAGGAAAAATGTAAACATTTAAAGGCTGGTTCATACTTCGATCATGTGACCGTCGATGAGGGGGATTTCCAGTCTCTCTATTCATGTCCAATAATGATCACAAGACTGTAGGAACCAGCCTTAGTGCTTGGAAAATGTTTAGTTAGCATCCTTATTTTAAACAATCTTCTCTTTTGCACAAGCCCACACTTTTCTTATTTGAGAAACGTGTCTTTTTGTGCTGTCAGACAGCAGAGGTTGAGCGGGCCTTTCACCGGAGACAGAGAGACCCCCTGAACCACAGGGCTGAGCACCTGGTCTTGTTCCCAGCTGGCAGCCAGTCGCTGATCTGCTCATTACTGAACGCCTGAATAAACCCTTTTGACCAGTACAGCCACACAGCACAGACCAGTTACCTCCAATCCCAGCCTGTTCAAAGATGCTAACTATACAGCACTGTGGCTAATTGGATGAGAGTAGGTAACTTGGAATTTAATCCAAAACTAACAACAAAACAAAATTAGGGCACTTTCACGTGCCAGTGATTCGAACCGTGGTTCACTTGTAGAAAAACACATTTTTTTCAGGTTTCCTATGGTTTGTTTCACACTAGACCTGGTGTGAATTATAATTAGAATTGCAATTACAGTTACAATTATACAGCAGTAATTGCAATTCTAATTATAAATACACTAAAAAGTCATTATATATATATATATATATATATATATTGTAAACGAGCCTTGCGGCTCAGGTTCGTTTCGCCCTTTAAATATGGAACCAGACACAGATATGGAGGTTTTGAAAACGCGGATGCGCTATTTCTTTAATAACTAAAATAAATAAACAAAACGAAAATCTAGCTCTTACGAGCAGTAACTGAAACACACTGGAACATACACTAATAAGCCAGACAGCTAAGCTGTTTACTGGACGAAACAAAACAGTTTCACACAACGCTCAAAAAGACTTTCACTACCTTTTCTGTTACATCGGTACACACACTTCAGCAGCCCAGAATAGACTGGCTGCTTTCTTTAAATAACCTGCACCTGGTTCTAATTTACAATGATAGCCAGGTGCAGGGGATAATTACTAATACAACAATTAACAAAACGATTAAACAATTAAACACAATAACATAATTACGGCTTTTCAGCCTGTGATCTGTGTAGTCCTTTTCTCCCCAGGACTACACTTTCTCACTATATATATATATATATATATATATATATATATATATATATATATATATATATATATATATATATATATATATATAGCTAT
The DNA here is from genome assembly GCF_902713425.1 of Acipenser ruthenus. Lineage (NCBI taxonomy): Eukaryota > Metazoa > Chordata > Actinopteri > Acipenseriformes > Acipenseridae > Acipenser > Acipenser ruthenus. The sequence goes on along the minus strand of NC_081192.1, from coordinate 74,699,446 downwards.
ACACATTAGCATGTTTGTTCAACCAAGCAGTAATCACAGGTGCACATACAGAAACATACTATATATAACGTTCTTTTCAAACAAATGGGGTCACTAAAAGTAAAACACAACATGGAACTGTGAATGATTAAACTTGGAAAGGAGTGTAATTGATCAATTATAAGGTAATTACAGTGACAAATACAATTACATCGGTGTGCCAGGGTTCAAATACAATTACATTGTAATTGCAATGAATCACAAATTACACGATTACAATGTAAATGACGCCAGGTCTGTTTCACCAGAAAAATTCAAGCGAACTTGAGTTTCTTTTCAAATGAATTCAGCTGCAGCTTCATACAGATTAGCGTTCTATTGGTTTCGCATTGCACTTTTCCAAACGCACTCTGCTCTATTGCTGATCACTAGAGCGGAAGTTGTCTCTGGAAAAATTGAGAATAATTTACGTGCTGTGCTGTTGTTCATGTTCATGTTCTTTTGGTTTATTTAATCATAGCTGAAGAAACGGAACATGCCTAAAGAGCGTCTAGTATTTGTTGGAAAAACACTATTCTGTTCTGGAGCATCGCAAATTCAATACTAATGTCTGTACAGCTGGTTCTTGACCACCTGGAAATTGGTTACTTATTCCCGGTTCCTTATTTGCGATGTAGTTGACAAAGCAGCGCGTCCTTTTTCAGTGTGTTTTAACTCACTTACACATCTTGCTCAATTAATATATTGCCACTATTTAAAAAATAATCGCTCCTTTAAAAAACAAAAAAAAAGAAAATATTAATAACAAATCTGTATCAGCAGCATAGCGGTACCCTATATTACCCGCTTGTTTCGCCCCATTTAACCCACCTTAGACGCCTTGCTCACTAAATATCGAGGTATCCCTAGATAGGGTATAACCCCCTCTTTGCAAAAACACTAAAGATTTTAGTGAGCAAGCCGTACCCCACGATCAGCAGCACCCCAAAGTGTAGCCCATTATAACCTATGCAGAACACATGGAGGCACGTCATTGGATGACCCATTTACCCCCCTTAGACGGCTTGCTCACTAAAACTGTTAGTGTTTTTGCAAAGAGGGGGTTATAACCTATCTATTGATACCTCGATATTTAGTGAGCAAGCCGTCTAAGGGGGGTAAATGGGTCATCCAAAGACATGCCCCCATGCGTTCTGTATTGGTTATAATGGGCTACACTTTGGGGTGCTGCTGCTCGTGGGGTACGGCTTGCACACTAAAATTGTTAGTGTTTTTGCAAAGAGGAGACGATAACCTATCTAGGGATACCTCGCGATTATTTTTTAAATAGTAGCAATATATTAATTGAGCAAGATGTGTAAGTGAGTTCAAACACAGAAAAAGAACACGCTGCTTTGTCAACTACATCACAGTTAAGGAACCGGGAATAAGTAACCAACTTCCAGGTGGTTGTGACATTATGGTTTTATTTTCTTGTCAGGCTCTGACAAACACTGTTTATTGCAGAGAGATATGTTGGTGACTTCGTACGACAGTGCTGTCCATCAGCTAAAACACTGCCTAACACCAACAATCTTAATCGTAAATATTTGACAGAAAATGGTGATGCTTTAGTTGGTAAACTTATGGAACGCATTGATGGAAATGTCCAGTGTGATTTTTGACGTGTCTCCCAGTGGCTTGCACAGCCCAGTTCTGTCAATTTTCTTTTCTTTTTATGATTTCAAGGCGAATGAACCTAGCTTGTTTTGTGCTGATGTCAAGTTTATACCTTCTGTAGATCATATGTCCGTCAGCACAGCGATTGCCCAAACGTTTGCAAAGTAGCAGCTAACTTGGGATGTGGCTTCGACTTGCACAGATTCTACTTCAACATTCAGGTAGTGAAATGGAAACACCTGGGTAAATGAGGGACACCAAGTATATTGAAAGCAAGAGCTTCCAATCCACACAGGTGTTGCTCATGCGTTAATTAAGCAAATAACATCCCAGCATGCTTAGGGTCATGTATAAAAATGCTGGACAGGACTGGTTGCCTATAATTATGGCTAGCATGGCTGCAAGAGGAGAACTCAGTGACTTTGAAAGAGTGGTGATTGTTGGGCCGCGTTTGGCAGGAGCTTCAATGACCAAGACAGCCCAACTTGCTGATGTTTCATGAGCAACGGTGTCTAAGGTGATGTCGGCATGGAAAGACATCATCAGCAAAGGGCAACAGTGAGCGGATAACTCCACAGAGCGGGATACCATAGTGGCCCAACACCTTATTAAGTGACTTTTCATTGGTGTTTCCATTTTTTTGTTCACTACCTGAACGTGCCAGGGACATTAAACTTAATCAGAAACCAGAACTGCTATGCATCACATTCCACGTGTAAAGTATGCATACTGAGATTTTCCCCCCCCCAATTTTTACCGATGTTTCACTTAAAAACTATTTATTACCGATTTTATCCCTATTTTAATATATGTAAAATAAACTCAGAAAAATCCCAGAAAATTTTTTTAAAGATAAAAACCGAAAATGCTGAACACTAGGCACAGTACAATAGCATAGGAGCAAGTTAGAATATAGAAATATTAAATAAATAAAAAGTTGACACAATGCAACTGAATGGTTATTGAGGTGAGATAGAGCAGTCGGGTGTGTGCCCTATTACTGCACATGACAGCCAGAGATTGGGTCTCTCTGTCGCTCCAGCTCTAGCTTTAGCTCTCGCTCTTGCTCTATTAAAAGCTTTCTCCCAAAATTACTCTTTGAGAAGGCTGGAACAAAAGGACCTACAACTTTAAGGGCCATGTTGTTGTGCTCTTGCCAAGCTTGCAGATGTGCAGGGGCCGCTGAGGGACAGAGAGAGAAAGAGAGGGAAGAGAGGCGGTATGAGGCCTGCCAGCCTGTCGCTCAGGATTAGTGCTGCTATGTTACCTGCGCCACATCCCAGTGGTGCCCAGACTGCTCCAGATCGGTTGGGTAGAGCAGGACAGGTGAGACCTGCATCCGGCTGGTGTGAGCATCCTCACTGCCTCTCTGAAGCAGGGCCAGCTCATCCCCGGAGAAACATGACAATACTGAGAGAGGGGAGCAAGATACGTGGAAGGGTGGGAGAGAAATAGAGAGAGAGTTTTAAATCAATTGTGTACCTGCAGTTTGTACAGACTTTGTCAAACTTTCATAACACAACTCTGTACAATATATTCACTGTGTTCAGGAGCAAACTGACTGCCTCAGTACAGCAGTAAAAGCACCCCGGATAAAAGGAAAATTTGCTTCCAAATCGGTTTTTAAAACACTCGATGCTAAAGTTAACTGCCAATGAATTACTTATAATTGCCTTTACTTCTTAAAGGCAATTACAAGTATGAGTATCAGCACATCCCTATAGGCCCTGAAATCGATGGGAAACAGCCATCTGAAATAACTTAAGGATGTATCTGACTGAAATGATGACACATTAATAAAGATATATTGTATTATTAATGATCTTTTTTTTGCTATATGTTATATAAAAAATATATATATATATATTTAGTACTGTATAAAGTGGCGTGTAAGATACAAGTTTATTTTCACCCCACTCAAGATCAGGGTGGGCAGATAAGAAAGGAACCAAAGGGGGCTCCCGAGTGGCGAGTGGCGCATCCGGTAAAGGTGCTCCGCGTGGAGTGCAGGATACGCTCTATAGTCTGGACGTCGCGAGTTCGAGTCCAGGTTATTCCACAGCCGACCGTGGATGGGAGCTCCCAGGGAGCAGCGCACAATTGGCCGAGCGTCGCCCGGGGGGAGGGATGGTTAGGTCGGCCAGGGTGTCCTCAGCTCACCGCGCACCAGCGACCCCTGTAGTCTGGCTGGGCGCCTATGGGCTTGCCTGTAAGCTGCCCGAGAGCTGCGTTGTCCTCTGACACTGTAGCTCTTGGGTGGCTGCACGGTGAGTCCGCAGTGCGAAAAAAAGCGGTCGGCTGACGGCACACGCTTCGGAGGACAGTGTGTGTTCGTCTTCCCCCTCCCGAGTCAACGCAGGGGTGGTAGCGGTGAGCTCAGCTTAAAAAAATTAATTGGCCATTCTAAATTGGGAGAAAATAATAAAAATAATTGGCAACGACTAAATTTCTAAAAAAAAGAAAAAAAGAAAAAAAAAGAAAGGAGCCAAAAACAGGAACCCCAAGGCAATACTAGACGTTGGCTTTGTAAAAGCAGGGAGAGAGTTAAGAGTCATAGCGAGGAGTGTCGTACCTGTGAGAGAGGAAAAGAGGAGTCACAGCAGTCTCCTGAACACAGCCTGTCCAGCCAGAGAAGGAAGACCTGTAGAGTACAAACAGTAGGACTCAGGATTGCGGCCGTGCAGATGCCCACCTCCGAAGCTACACAACATACCGTGGTGTCCCTTCTACAACAATAGGAAAAATAGTTTAATAAGCATAACGTCTCACAAGACAACTGGCATCCCAAATGGTAGCCATTTACAGCCAATACAGAATGACTGGATGGGATTATACAGACCCCTGCAGCTAAGAGCAGACAATAAGCACTAAATCTACTTATTCAGAAGGATCTCATTCTCTTGTACCTTTTTCTAGACAGAAAAAGTGCTCAGTACATTTTTAATTTATTATTATGAAAAAGAGTTACCATAACGTGTGCATCTGTTTATATATCACAATGTGAGACCTGCAAGTGAGTATCTCCCCTTGCTAGGCAATAACAAGAGTCGTAGCTGTAAAAAGACACCAGTAATAACTAATATGCAAAATACCAGCTTCCAGCGCTGCTACAACTGCTGCAGGGATTTTAAGTACCAAAAATATATTTATTTTCATGAAAGAGAAACACAAGAATAGAACCTGAGCTGCCTAGATTTTAAAGAAATTCAAAAGTGTAAAACACTTCAAACATTCAGATGATATGCAGTAATCTTGATTTTTACATTTTTGTTATTCAAAACTATGATATTGGCAATTAATTACATTTAGACCTTGTGACAGGGTAGAATAGAGCCCTGCACATAAATATGGGGCAGGGCTAAGCTCTGCTTATTGATGTGTTATTTTGGGATGTATTGTGGCGATTGTATTATTATTTAAAAAGAAACGTGTTGTTTAGCTTGTGTGTTGGTAGGTGTACAGAGAGGAGGTACGTGGGAGAGAGACAGGAGGAAAAGAAAGTAAAAATGAAACTCAAAGAAAGCAATTGCTACTCGTGCTGGCACGGTATTTGCTTGGTGTCAGTGTTCAAGATTTGTTTTTACTTTCTTTTCCTCCTGTCTCTGTAGGGGTGGTAACCTCACCCGGAGGTTCAGGGAAAGGGTTCAGTAGGGTCTCAGAACAAGAACATCACAAGCAGAGCCACAGTGTAATGGCTACAGTGCAGTGTAAGGACGACAGTGTTAAATACAGTACAAACAGATACCCATACCATACCAATTTCTTCATGTACAAGCATCCCAGGGCATTGTATTTTATTTTAAGCGCTCTAAACTGCACGCAAGTAAAAGGCCAAAAACAAAAAAAAAATATCTACTCAGCACAACTTATTTCAGCGTTATTGTAAACTTATATATATTCTGCAACTATGGGTCCCTGAAATGCAGGATATTGTGTACATCTCCACAGGAATTTCCTAGTACTGCAGTCTCTCCGAGATAAATCTGTTAAGGATCTGTGGTGAATGCCAATTCCACAGACTGGTGCTATCAAAACCCAGGAACCAATGCAACCTAACACCATCTGACTGAATCAGTCAATTGTAATTGGCTAACACATTTATGCTTCAGCGCACTGCCTCGTTTGTTCTCAGCGTCTCTATTGACTGCTTTATAGCTAACGCATATAACTGTGTTTTTCCAAGCACTTTCAACCATGCACTGACGACACTGCTTTCAAGGGGAGTCAGCCAATAAGGCTCAAGAGAACACACATTCTGACATCGTTGTCGTTGTTATGCTCTTTTTTGTTTTGCGTTCTTGAAAGTGCTTGGAGAGACGTAATTCTTCCTGCTGAAAAAATGGACCAGCATTGAATCTTTTAAAAACAGTAAAGTTAACAAAAGCTACCAAAAGTTAATAGTAGAGTTCTTTAAACAATTGTAAGACAAAAAATAAGTAATGTGTATTGGTTAAGCTGTTTCAAAATGTGTGTCTATAGTTTTAAGTTACATGTTTGCATTTTGACAGTTAAGCTTGAAAGAGAAATGTGAGCAAGACGTAACATTACTAAACATTATTATTTTTTATGTATTTCTTAGCAGACACCCTTATCAAGGGCCACTAACAATTGTTACAAGATATCACATTATTTTTACATACAATTACCCATTTATACAGTTGGTTTTTACTGGAGCAATCTAGGTAAAGTAACTTGCTCAAGGGTACAGCAGTAGTGTCCCCACAACCTTCTGGTCAAGAGTCCAGAGCCCTAACCACTACTCCACACTGCTGCCCCGTCTGCAGTATACCTTTGTACACCTCCTCATACCGTGTACTCTCCCACTGAACCCTATTGCGAATCAACAGCCAAATACAGAAGCCTCACGCAATTTTTTCAAAGCAAAAGGAATTAGTTATAAGAAGCCGCCTCAAAAGAACAGCTAACCGTTGTTTCTGTTGGGATTGGCAAAGTTTAGCAGCGGTTGTTTGGTAATGGAGCATAAAATATCACATAGCGGGTTGAACTGCCTAGTACTGCAAGTCTGGACAGTTTATATGTACATTCCATGATCAGTTATTCTTGAGGTAGCAATACACCTCCTACAGGAGTACAGAAGTTATCGAGGAAGTTAAGTGCAATTACCTGTCCGGAGTGCTTTAAAAAAATGGTTGATAAGCGTACGTTGCTATAGGTATCGAGAATAATAATAATAAAAAGTTTAAAAAATTACTATAACTGCATTTGCATGGAGGCAGATGTTGGAACACGAGTGCTGCATCTTTACTACAGCTGTGCCGACTGTTTTATATTTTTGTATAAACTTTGTATATATTTTGCCCCCTAAACTACTTTGATAAAAGACAAAGCTTCAAGCTGAGAGACACCAAGGACTTGATTGCGATGTACTTTTCCTTTGTTGACTCTGCACAGGCCATGTCTGATCGAAGGTATGAACTGAGGAATTTATCCAACTTTCACTTTTAAATTATCGAATGAATCCCTGACTTTGTTCCAATAAGCCCATGGCGCTTTGGTATATTTCGTGTTTGTTTGAGTCGGACACAGGTTCTCAGGCACAGTAAAGGTGCACAGTCAGCAGCCCATATCATATTTGTTCACATCATGGTTGTTAAACAGCAACAATTATAAATATGTGAAGTCAGAATCTTCACTTTACCCGACTTGATCTCTCCAAATAACTTTTATAGAGGAGCATAAAATATATATATATAAATAAATTAAGAATAAATAGAAGGCTGTCAATTCATGATCCTATCAGGGACACATTGGAGGCAGAAACCGATAAGATACGGGAAAGGTAAACCCAATACAGAGAGGCAGTCTCTGGTACAGGAACAAGAAAAGACAGAGTTTTACATACTGGTTTTACGCTGAAGGTGGAAATACTGCAATAATTCATAACTGAGGAGTAAAAGCCCCATGGGCATTTTAAAGCAACACGCCTGGTGAACACATGCAGTTCACTTTATCTCGTTTACTAGATAACTTTCCTGCCGAGTTGAAGACAATAAGATTGCTGTATTGGAGTTCTCTATAAAATTTCCATTCGGGTATCAGCAATAAACTGACTGTGTATAGTTGTTTCCAAACATAGGCCTTGTTGAGAGACAACTGGAAGAGAAACACTGCCATCTAGCGTCAATTGTGGCTTTAGCTTTGACAACAGTACACAAAGCACTATGTCTGAGGTATGTGACTGTACATTTGAGAATGTAAGTAAAATAAGCAAATGCAGGTGATCCTGTGTCTTGCAGTTGAACATACATTAAATTAAATGTACTGAATAATAACACATATAGGTGCATGTGCTGATGCCTGGGCATTTTCAGTTACTCCATTGGGTTCTTATAAGACACAGTCATTAAACAAGATACCTAACCAATGCTGTATTTGTAAATAAAATAATAGTACCTCCATGTAAGGGCAATCTTAGTATTCAACAAACTTTTTTCAAAAATAATAAATACAAAGTAGACAGAAGTTAACTGACTGTCAGGCTGAGCAACACTACATACAGGAGGGGGTTTCAGAGCGCTAACCTATAACCTTCAGAATCACTACCTACAATTAGGTTAAACTGACAAGAAAATATTTACAATGTTCTAATTATTATGGTAATCGCTGTACAGTTTATGATGTAAAATACTATGTAAAATGGAATCAGCTAGGCAAAGCTTTGCACAGTACACAGCACAGGAGGGTTAGAATAATGACTAACTTGACATAGCCGACGTAAAAATAGTCCAATACTGCAAGTTGACTAGTCACCACTTTAAAAACAATATTAATAAATCAGTATTCGATTATGTCTGGTGCTAGATTTGTGAATATACCGTTTCATAACACTGCTGTTCGTGTTCGATTGCAACTGTGACTGCACTTCCATCTACCTGAAACCACATGCGATCACATGACCAGTCGACTACAAGACTGTCACTTAACTAGTCCTCTGCACAGCAGTCCAGTAGCTACAGTACTGAGTGGGTTCTACCTCCCTGTACCTCACCTCCCTCCCACCCCCACAATCTGATAAGAAAGCACACTTGCATGTCTAGGCAGGGTACAGGGCCAGTCAACACTGACAGTTTTGTTATTGTAACTGAGAAGGGGAAAAAAGTTAAAAAAAAAAAAAATGTTTGCAAGGCCACCTGGCTGGCACGTGTCCAGCGATTGTGCTGAGGGAGAGTTGACACACAGGTTTTCCACGTAGCTCAGAGCCTTGTTCTGTAACGAGATACTTTCCTGCGTCACGCTGCACAATTCTCTTTTTCTGTGTACAGGAGAGCTATAAACAGCGCCAGAGGCTGCCCGTCTGCAGTCCCGGTGCCTACGTCGATGGGCAGCAGAATAAATGTGAAGCCTGTTCTTCACTCTCTGAATGTCATTCGTCCGCTGTGACATCATCAGCTGTCGTGGTAGCCTTGTCTCTTAAAGGTCGAACTGATATCAAGTTTTTCACACAGCCACTTTGACTTTGTTAGTCGCCACCTCTCATTGAAACCTTATGTTTGTTTGTTTTTTTGTAAAAGGAAAAGCAAACTGCGTATGTTACAGAACCAAGGTGTCTGAAGGTTGAGTGAGTGTGAGTGAAAATACAGGGACATAAAAAGCCTGAAAAAAGAAATAGAACTGAATAACACATCCTCACAAGCATTAAAATGGATCAAATACATGCACAAAATGCAATGCATGGGGGAGGGGGGGGGGGGGGGGGGTTGTTTCTCTAAAGCACTGTGAAATTTCTCTACAAAGAAAAAACAGTGGAAGGTCATGTAGCCATTGTGGTTCAGTAACTGTGTGTACAGTACCTTGGAGAGGAGAGATTAGGAGATATAATCCACCTGGTGATGTCAGAACACATTACACAACACAACGCAGGGAGGGGGGGGGTCAAAAGCAGTAAAAGCAGAGCACAGTGTAATAAAACATAGTAAAATATAGGTAAGCATTGCAAAGCCCAGAGAGGGGACAGGACAGGTGGGACTGCCATGCAAATTTTACTGTGGTTAACTTTAATAGGGGTAGGGGAGAGAACCCGACATTGAACAATGCAGCACCACAGATCCTATACAACAGGGATCCTCAGCATTTTGACGCAACTACAATATTCTTTTTCCAATGGGTCATTTGATGGTGCACCTGGTTTATACACCTGAGACCATGTTTTTTGTTTACCAGCTAAAGAATATTAGAATGTTAAAAGATTATTTGAACATGAAAAACCCATGTTTGTCCCAGCGCTATCAAGGGCTCAGCGCTAGTGAGCAGAATGTGTAGATGCAAGTGTATTTTCCAGGTCCTATGTGTGTATTGCAGTATCTGATGTGAATGATTCCAATCCGAGTTTGGGTTTCCCTGTATTTTGTGCAGGTCTTGTGTGTTGCAGTGAGCTGGTGATACAGATGTGAGCTCAGGATTGTTCAGTATTTGCCCAGGACTTGTGTCTGAGTTAAAGTTCAGGTTTTGTTGTCCAGGTCCTGTATGTGTGGGTGTTGCAGTTCACTAGTGCCCAGCAGAGCCTGATGTGAACCATCCTGATGCGGGTCGAGGTTACCCTGTATCTACCCATCCGATGTGAACGATCCTGAAGAGCGCACTGGCCAGGCTGCAGTGACTCAGGCAGGACAGCAGGTCGGAGGGGAGTGAGGGCAGGAAGTACACCAGCTGGACCAGATGCTGCTGAGACTGGAGGGAGTAGGACAACACTGCCATCTTCTGGATCTGCACAGACATTGCATGACAGCATTAAAAACAGCACTGCGCTGCACAGCACAGCACAGCACTCCCTCGTCCTGTATTAGATAAACTTGACCTAACTCCACAGTACATGCATGTAAAAATGTAAGAGTAACAGATATACGTACCCAGGTTCTAATATTTTAAACCAAGAAGATCCTTTCCAAGTCAAAGATGTAAACAAGCGGAACCTCTTTGCCATTGAATTTCAAAGTGTGACAAAGACTGCACAGCAATAGTTGAAGTCAGACTCAGAGCAGAAGCAGTACACAAAAGTCATCCACTTTAAGGCTTTTTAAGAAGATTTGAAATTATTTGCACTTTTTTCTCTACCCTTTCATGGATGACATTTTAAAAATAGCTGGGAAAAAAGTAGTTTGGACGCACAATAAATATATTTTTCACAGAATTAACCCCCCCCCCCTACAATTATTTCCCATTGCTTTATGTGGGGGGGAAATGGCATCCTCATGAGGTCAACATGCATGATAAGGTTAAACTTTTATTCTCACTCCCGCTGCCTTTACCTGTATTAATCCTGCTTGGGGACAACCCTAAGAATGATATAACCCCCCCCCCAAAAAAAAAACGTACCAGTCTTTACAGGTTTAAATGCCATGGTATTTAATTTATATCTGCCACCATGTGTTGTATGTCCTCATAAACACTATTACTATGAAGTGTGGTTCTTTTTAAACAAAGCTAATAACAGCGTTCAGCTGAAACAGAACTGTTCCCTTGGGCACCATGCTGAGTTTCAATAAACAGTTTTATGTTGGCATCAAGAAAAAAACCAGGATCGCTTCCTTTAAATAATAAAGAGAAAAAAAAGCACCAGAACAGCATAAACTAGGCAAAGTTAAAACACAAAAGCGCTTTCCTTAGCCCGGTTTCTTCAGACCAATCTGTAGCGATCAGAGATAGACACAAATTAACTGCTTACGCACATGTTGATGTCATTCCGCAGCAGACAAAAGGTGTCTTGTATGGATGAAAGACAGTATCTAAAGCTCTATATCACACAACTTTGGCTTTCCTCCCTTTCAGGGCAAGTATTCCACTTGAAAACAACATCAGAAGGTTTATAAAAAGAGGACATCTGAGGCTGAGGGTTGGTTTGGTCTCACTTGTGGGTTGAAGTTTTTATCTAGGCCATGCAATCAATTACTCGCAGTATACGTAAACAGGATGAATTTAGTAAAAAACCCAGATCTAAATGAATTAAACTAGAAATGGGAGTTTTAGCAAAAACAAAAACAAAGCCTCCCCAAGGGCAAAATCAAAGGCTGAATGTGACATCAAAATCATTGATGTGTCCAGAAGCTGAAAACAATGTGGCAGTGAAATGGTTAATTTTTACTGTACACCACCTGTAATGGCAATTTATTGACAGAATCATAGAATGCAGCTGTGTACCAACTATAAAGACCCCATGTCCAAGCATCTGTTCTGTATCATTGATACAGCCAGGGCTTAAAGCAACTGAATAATTTACTGAATAACACTGGTAATAGAACTTAAGTAAGAAAATCAAAGAATACAGCTGTGTACCAAACATTAAGGGCTGGTTTCACTAATCTTGGACTACCTAATGTTATTTTAGATAAGGTAGTCCAAGACTAGTGCTAATCGGTGTCAGTGAAACCAGTCTTATGACAGTATACTCAAAGTGTACTGTCTCTATGCAGCTGAAAACTTAAGTCACATGACCTCAATATGGCAGCCATATTAGGTCAGAGGTCAATGTCAAGTCGGCAACAAATTCAACATGGAGGATTTCTATAACCCTGCAAATATGAAGTCGCTACGTCAAATGTTTTCTGAGATATGCGGCTTTATAAAGGCTCGGTTTTTCTTTTATGATCCATATCTTTTTATTTAAATCAAAAGAATCACAGAATACATCTGTGTACCGAGCTTGAAGTCAGTATCTCAAAGCGTTATGTCTAAGCCATATCTATGCGTGAGAACCAACTCCTTTACAAGATACATCTGGCTTGCTGCACATCAGGAACTGACACTTGAATAGAATCGTCCCACTCTCGCTGGTGCAGCCCAGTCTCCCATCAGGGAGCAGGCTCTGAACTTTGAGAGAGCCGGATACATGCAAGGAAAAAGAACTGAAAACAAAGATGGGCAAAGATCGCCATCTAGTGGAAACTTGCATAAACTACTTTAAGGTCTTAAAAATCAACCACTATTTATAGAAGAGATCACGGGCGCTAGACACAGAAGCACTTGCTTTAATGTTTTCAGCAAGACTTTTTAAATTATTTATAGACATTATCCTTTCTTTAAATGTATATAGATTGTAGTCAATAAGAAGGTGATAACTAGGACTTCTGTATGACCAAGATTCTATTGCAGATATTAATATTATACTATCAACAAAGTGGATGATTCAATCAAGATTTCTAGAGGCGTGGCACATACACGTTTTGAAAGTGTTGTTTAATAGCATCAGTGGAATGTAGGGTTTCGAAAGAGACACATGTTACATCAAATCATTTAAAAATAAATAAGTAATATATATATATATATATATATATATATATATATATATATATATATATATATATATATATATATATATATATATATTAGGGCTGTCAAGCGATTAAAAAAATAATCGCGATTAATCTGGCGATTAAAAAAAAATCTTAGTTAATCTTGGTTTTAATTGCATATTTAATTGATGCAATTATCGCATCCACCTAATTTGTTTTATTATTATTATTATTATTATTATTATTATTATTATTATTATTATTATTATTATTATTATTATTATTATTATTAAATGATAATAAAATGATCGTCAAAGCACAAATGTAATGTAGCGACCTGGGGCCTGTGGTGGGAGCACCATCGCCATAGAGACTGTGTGTGTTGTCTGTCCTAGTTCATCAGTTTACAGGTGCAGGTGTTGTAAGGGAATGGGGCCACGCCAGGGCACAGCAGGAACGACAGCGGACAGCTGATTGGGTAGAGAGTGGAGGGTGGACCCCACCTGGTTGGCATATAAAAGGAGGGTGGATTCACGTGACAGTTGGGGAGTCTAACGTTAGGAATACCTGGAAAGACGGGGGAACGGTATGTGTGTTTCTGAGGTATAAGAGGGATAGTCTAATCATGCCGGGTTGCGGGACGCAGGGTGGTGGAGAGTAGAGTCAGAAAGGAGGGCAGGACAGTGCATGGGGAGATAGCTTAAAGGTGGGTTTTTTATTTTTGGCGTGGTCTCTGCCTAGAGACGTTGTGTTATTTTTATCCACTTGAACACAACTGGATAAAACCAAATACTTAGTGAAAAGGGAGTTGTCATAATAGTTGTGACAGTGAAGGTGCAACTCTGAGGAACGTGAATGTAGGGCATCTTAAGCAATTCTCACAACAGGAAGAGGGTAATGATTTATACATTTTGTACTCTGTGTTTGCTATGTGATAATAATAAAAAAAAAAACAGCAGCATTTAATTCACCCACTCTGCAGTTTACCTGTAAGTATGTGTTATACCTCTTGTGAGGATATGCAGGCTACTTTAGATAACACATACAACTAAAAGGTAATAGCAAAATGTTTAAACTATACTGCAGTTATGTTTATACTGTATAACAACTTAAGTACACTGATAAAAATAATGTTAGAAAGACTGCTTTTATTTTCATTGTTATCAGATGGCCTTCACATGAGGTATTTGAGAAACATGGCCATGACTATTATTGTGCACACCAGGAATAATAGATAGGCAGAGAAGTTTTACCAGTATCTGGTCAGGAATGGAAAAGACTGTCCTTTAAGGCAGACACCAACAAACTTTTTTGAGGTTCTAGAGTCAGGTATGTTGTCATTCAGATGCAGAACACAGTAATGCTCCAACTTTATTTTCCCTTTTATACATTTTAAACTCATTATTCACAGTGTAATAATGACAAAGTAAAAAGTTATTAAAAATTATTGATTTATTTGGCAAGTACTGCAAGACAGTGCTAAAGAATGTCTAATATTGCAATAGAGGACTCCATATGGATATCGGTAACCACATTGGGTTACCCGGTCCTGTTTGTTTCAAATATATTAAGTGTATTCATTATAGTTGCATGAGGCTTTTTAACTGATGGATGAGTTTTTATTTTTGTATAGGTAAACGGCTCACTGATGAGCACATGGATGAAGTGCAGGCTTTTCTCAGGCAGCACTTCTCAGACATTGATGGTCTCCAACCAGTCGGGTGCGTTCCTCCAAGTTTTACTGGATTGTCAATGGGAAGTCCAAAAAAGACCCTTTGTACAAATATTAAATATAAAGAATCAGCACTGGGTCTGTGCATCAAATATAGTGTGCTGGCAGTGCTGACTGTGGCTTGTTTGCTGCTGCAACAGGAACAGCCCTTTGTTTTAATCACTGGGAAAAAAACGCAGCCTTTTTCCAGGACATTAATTTATGTATTTTTAATGGTTGTTTTATAATAAATGTGTACATACTGATTTTATATATATATATATATATATATATATATATATATATATATATATATATATATATATATATATATATATATCATATACACACACACACAGTGGTTTGCAGAAGTATTCACCCCCTATCAATAATGTCAGATTTTGTTGAATTACAAATAATGTATGCAGTTTTTCAAATAAACTTTTTTTTATTCAAAGCTGTAGTGGTTAAACTGAACACTGTTATATGAGGAGGAGGTTAAATGTCAGCAAAACTTGCAAATCAAATGTACAAAATGAAATTTAGTGGTTGCATAAGAATTCAGCCCCTTAAGTCAGTACTTGGTAGAAGCACCTTTTGCAGCAATTACTGCTAGGAGTCTTTTTGGATAGGTCTCTACTAGCTTAGCACAGTAGGATGGTGACATTTTTGCCCATTCTTCGAAGGAAAATTGCTCCAGTTCTGATAAGTATGTTGGGGATTGTTGATGGACTGCAATCTTCAAGTCTCGCCATAAATTTTCGATTGGATTCAAGTCAGGACTTTGACTGGGCCACTCAAGAACATTAATTCTCATCTCTTTAGTGTGTCATTGTCCTGCTGAAATGTAAATTTCCTCCCCAGTTTCAGAGTCTTGGCTGACTCAAACAGGTTTTCCTCAAGGATTCATCTGTACTTTGCACCATCCATTCTCCCCTCTATCCTAACAAGTTTCCCAGTCCCTACTGAGGAGAAGCATTCCCATAACATGATGCTGCCACCACCATTCTTGACAGTTGGGATGGTGTAGACTTGGTGATGTGCAGTTTGGGGCTTGCGCCAATGTAATGCTTGGAATTTAGACCGAAAAGTTCAATTTTTGTCTCGTCTGACCACAAAACCTTTTCCCATGTCTGCAGTATCATCTACATGCTTTGTTGCAAACTCCATACATGCTTTAAGATGAGGCTTTTTGACTAATGGCTTCTTTCTTGCTACCTGTCCATACAGGCCAACTTTGTGTAGGGACCGGCTTATTGTTGATGTGTGAACACTGACTCCCATCTCAGACACAGAACTTTGCAGATCTCTTAAGGTCATTGTTGGCTTCAGAGTGACATCTCGAACCAGTTTCCTGCTTGCCCGGCTGCTCAGTTTGGGAGGGTGACCTGATCTGGTAGTATGATGCATCTACTACTTCTTAATGATGGACTTCACTGTGCTGAGAGGGGATAATCAGCACCTTTTTCTTGTACCGTTCTCCTGCTCTATGCCTCTCTACCACTTTATCCCTGATTTGTTTCAAAAGCTCCTTGGTCTTCATGGCTGCTTTGTTGGATCACTATGTGAGTTGCAGCTTGAAAGTCTTTATATACCTGAGGGAAATGATCTACAAGTTAAACCACTTTGAGTACACACAGGCTGAAACCATTTCACTAATTTTGCGACCTTTCAAACAAATCATTTGCACCGGAGCTGATTTAGGGCTGCAGTAGCAAAGGGGTTGAATACTTATGCAACTGAGATTAATCTGTTTTTCTTTGTAAATCTTACTTATTTATGTTCTATATGCATTTTTTAACTTTATCAATGCGAAGTAGTTTGTGTAGATTCTACATGTAAAGTGTTGTGGAGTACGGTCAGGTGCCAACAAAATGTGAAACCTTTGCAGGGGGGTGCGCGCACACACACACACACTTCTTTACATAAAATGTTTTTTGTTCTGTTTTTATTTTAGGAAATAATTCCACTTGCCAAATGTCTGTGCCTTTGAACGAAATGCTACTTTAAAATACTATTTGATTTATTAGTTTAGACATTTGCGCCACAAA
Source organism: Acipenser ruthenus (assembly GCF_902713425.1). NCBI lineage: Eukaryota > Metazoa > Chordata > Actinopteri > Acipenseriformes > Acipenseridae > Acipenser > Acipenser ruthenus. The sequence continues at coordinate 74,682,800 of NC_081192.1, read as the reverse complement.
GTAAAACAGTAACACATAGAAAACACATAGCTACTATTTATTTATTTATATAAAAAAGGAGAATAAGATGTCTGTTAGAAAGTGCTTAGATTGTTTTATATGTCCATATTTTATTGTGTGTTCAACAGGACATCTGTAATTACTCAAGCGAGTGAACTGGGCAGCTGTGAAAGGGAGGGAAGCTAGGAAATGAAGTATTTATTTTTTCACTTTAGTGCGCAAGCACAGCTTTCCTTCAATTCAGATGTCAAAAGGAAGCTAGACTGGGAGGTTTTGTACGCTGAAAACTATTATATGCAGCACCAGCCTTTAGAACTGCTCAGATGACACCTACACACCACTCAGGCGTGCTTTAACTAGGTGTGCTGTGCCAGGTGTCACATGCTGATGTCAGAGACCACAACAATTTAAACAGAAGAAACATTTTAACTAAAGACCCTTGCACTTTAAGGATAAGGATTGTGTGCATTTCTTAAAGAGAAACTGGACATCATACAATAAAACTTTACTGGTTTTGAAAAAAAGCAGTGACAAGTTAATCTACAACATTCAGTTGGCAAAAAAAAAAAAAAAACACAACTGATAGAATGCAATAAAAACAAACTACAGCAGAACTAGTTCAGATAACCATTTTGAACTGTAAAACCAAAAGCACAGCTAGTAGCTTAACATTTTAATGGCATTTCATGATAACAATATACAGTTCTGCATTAAAAATATTCAGTTTTCTTGACAAGCAGTGCATTTCATGTATCATGTCAAGTAGCTCCTAAAAAGGTGTAGACACCCGTGTTTGTTTGTTTGTTTGTTTGTTGCCCCTTTTTCCACAGTCGGACAGCCGTGTGCTCGATTATGAGTGAAGTGTTGAATAATGGCAATTGCATAATTTGGTTTCTGAGAGAGATTTTTAAAAGTGACCAGGAAAAAAAAAAAAAAATCCATCATAACAGTAGGACAAATTTAATGTTGTTGACGTGTGGATGATGTGAGTTGTAGTTTTCATCCGCATTTCTGCTGATTGGAAATGGATATTCTACTATAGAGCAACAAAACCCCATTCTGCATTGGCTGTAAACTGAACATTTTGGGGGGTTCCACAGCCCCTACGGGACATCTTGCCAATGTACCTGTATATACAGACAATGGAAAAATATGTTAACAAACTTAAAACATAAATAAATAATAATAATAATAATAATAATAATAATCTTGGCTATACATGTTTTTGCAGTTACATCTGATCTAAACTAAATTAATATCAAGTACTACCTCGAGCACAAATGCATACCTTTTTTACCATACAAACCAAATAGCCTAGTTGGTCAATTGATTAAGAATGGAATAGTACTATTGTACAGAGGATTTTAATAAATAAATAAATAAATAAAAATGCATTCCTAGGGAAAAAAAAAAAGAATTAGGGGGAAATGTCCTGGTATTCATTTCGTCATTGCCTTTACTTGGTCTATGTGAATTGTAGAGGCTGTACCTGTTTCTGATTCTGTCCAATCAGAACAGGGACCTCCCTAACGTGTTCCTGGAGGCAGGCGAGAATTCATCAGGATATCTGGATGGACCTTTATAAATGAAAACCATCAGGAAAAGAGAAATATTAAGTGAATGGATATGGCAATCCACTAGTCCATCCCCAATCCCATTCTAACTGCAGAGCAACATAAACATAAACAAAAAAAACATTGAATTGTGCAAAATGGCTGTGTTTTTGTCATGGAATCTGTAATTAAGATGTAACAGACTGTGTCCGTGTTCACAGGCTAAACTGTGTATGAGACAAACCTCAGTTGTTAAACTGAACCTATTCTGGTACTTTTCAGGTCTAATCTCATGATGATAACAGCACAGCTCTCAAATCCAGCCTGTTCTTTGGTCAATACATCATCTGTTGCAAAACACAGACCAGCTTGGACTGCACAAACCATGCATCAAGCAAATGGCTTGCTCACGTTTCCTGAAGCGGAGGATTTAATTGGATAAGAACTGATTGTTCCACATATCCTATGAAGGCTATGTTAGTTATTCGGCTATCTTTATTCATGACAAACACAGCACTTAATTTAGAGTAATTGAGTATCCTCTTTGTAAGATTGCTCAGCTAGCAGTGCATTTGGACAGGGATCAATGTGGTATTTAAAGCAATTCCTAGCTGTGGCTGGCACTTTATTCACACTGGTGAGCAAGTTATACAAAGCTATACAATTACCTCTTAGATAGCCATCTCCCCTAGACATGCTCATCGAAGGATATTCCTGAGCATCAGAGTGCTGTTCACTGCTTTTAGGCTAAAAAACAAATTAGGATTTTCAAAACAAAATAATTTAAAACAGTGACATAAATAATACATAATTCCTGAACACTGACAAGGCTAGAGCTACTCCACTGAATAGTTTGATTGGCTATCTCAAGATCTCTCAGGTTATTTCAAACTCATTCTATCATGTTACAGTCATTTCTCTTGTTTAAGTAGATAACAGCCAGTTCTGAGAACACTACTGTCTCTGGTCTACTTTTCAAATAAGATGTTTGCAACACAGGTTCCATCTGCAATTAACTCACTGCTGCAACATTTCTCAGCCGATACTCCATCAGTATGTCAGTCAGTTTCTGTGTGATCTTCAGAACCATCTGTGCATCTCCCTCAGTTTCTATATGGAAGTTTTCCTGAAAAATAAGAACCATTTATAACATACACTGTAGTCTTCAGGTTGGGTGCACGATAAGGCCAGACACTGTCTAGCAAGGTTGGGCCTGGCCTCGAGGGTTCAGGTGCTTGGCAGCATTTGTTGCTTAGGTTCAGTGGGTGAAGAGAGGCGTTTAGCAGAACAGTTCCCCCATAAATCACACATTGAATTGGTTGTTTCAGATTGGGTACAAAACCAGGGGTAAAAGTGCTATTTCGCAATTTTTCACAGAATATTTTTTTAGGAGACTGTGACAAGAATGGCTGAGTGGGTGACGTCAGACCAGAAACAGGAACACAAACGACAGAGATGTGGAGTTTGGTTAAGCTGAGCGCGTGATTGCGCTCAGCATTTAATAAACAGAAAATAAAAGGTTTTAAACACCAAAACACGGGACACGGCACTATATGCCAAAATAAAGAGACAAACAAAACAGACTAAACAGTGAACAGACAAACGGACAAACACGGCGAGTGAAAACACTAATTACTTTGCTTTGCTTTGCTTTCTTTTCTCCTCTCTCTCCCGTTCTCCACTCACCGAACACCAACCCCCAGTGAGTGAAAACATGCAGCTTTTATGCAGTTGTACCGAGATTCGATTGCTAGTCAATCATTCAATTGGAATCTCGGTACAACTGCACGTGAATTAATTAAAGTGCAATTCCCCGTGCTCACATATTACTTTTTACTTGCACGTGATGTGATGTGCCATCCCCGTGCCTAAATACAAATATACAATTTACACACACGTGAAACACAGACCGCTTATATCCCGTGTACCAATGCCTAAACACCAACATTTACACACAACACGTAACATATCATACACAGGGGGGGGCACTTTGCCACAGAGACATACAAAGATCACTATATTAAACATGGGATGTTGGTTATTTTTAAATAATTATTTGAATAATGGTTTACAGGCAATTAACCTACTGACATTAGTAGATTAAGTGGATTAGAGCATTTTACAATAATGTATTTTTTTTTAATTGATTAAAAATATCAAACCCAATTAAGGCTATACTTCTGTCACTTAATGTGTCCAACACTTTAAAACACTTTCCAACACGTTAAAAAACATGCAATCCTGTGCGATGAACCAGACATACCAGGCATTCAAAAACTGCCGAACTTGCCAAGCCACTTTCACAGCCTCTGGTGTAGACACCTTCATCCTGGGAAACAGAATAAATAAATCATCCATATGAACAAAAACACTCAATCACAAGAAATGTTGTAAAACTAAATGGAACTATTAAACGTCTCTGTCAATGTCTTCACATTAATATATTTCTAAAAACAATAAAATAATAATAATTGTCTGATAGTTTCATTGTCTCCGATAGTTTATTGTGAATGTAGGCATTCTGAGCTTTCCCATTCTTATTCTGTGATAGGAGATATGGCTTTTAAAATAAAAGTCACTCACTATCTTATAATCTGTAATTTACCTCCATTGGAGCCATGCGATCCATTCCTTGTCTTCTGGTGAGGTGCATTTCAAACTCACTATTAAAAATAAACAAAAAGTTATTCCATGGTAAGGGAACGAAAACTAGAGGCTTACAGGCTGGATGTTGTGGATTCATGAACATCAAAATCTTTATCGTAAGAACTAACATGATTAATTTACAACAGGCTATTTTTACCAGTTGGAAATCTGCACAAATGCACACTACAGAATACATGTACCATACAGATTTATTAATGCATTAATTGCAACATATTTATGACATATTTAATTACAAAATCAGTCCAAAAACACTGCCTCATCAATTTAATTTTAATCAATGTAAAATGGTATTAAATTTAAAAGTCAGTGAAATTCGTTTTTGGTGACACATTTTAATAAAAAGGAGATTTAACATAATGTGAATGAACCGCAACAGGTTGTTTTATCACACAATTCCATTAGCAAAGAACACCTCGTACCTTCTCATGTCAGAGCATCTATTTTCAAAGTTGCTCATTTCCAACCTCACCCTCTCCGCTCTAAGAGGGCTGCCTTCAGGGTACCTTCCACTAGGAAATTCATCAGGATATCTTCTTCCAGGGTCATCTAGGTACCCCATACTTGGAAAAGCCTCATCTTGCATCCCAGCAGGAATATCTTCACTGGGCATTCTAGTGTGAAAATCACTGGGAAAATCTCTGGGACGCATCTGCCTGGGAAAATGGTCTGGGTGCAATCCACCTGGAAAGTCACCTGGGTGCAATCCTCGTCGAAAGTCATCCTGGTGCCTTCCCGGTGGGCCATCATTAGGAAATCTCCCACCTTGAATACAGGTCGAACAAACATACATTAGATTACAGTACAAATCAGATTTATTTTAAGTGACAAACACCATAAACTGAATACCACAGTCCAAGAACAAGACCCAATACTCATGGCTTTCAAAGTCAATGTTTAGAGGGAAAACCTTGATTTAAACTAAGGTAAAATTAGAAGGTGGTAATTCGAGTAGACAAACATTTCGGCTACTTCAGCGTACTAACGTGTGCAGCCCATACTCAGTACTTTGCTTGACTTGGTTTCTTATAGTTTTACTTTAGAATTCTGATCAGGGTTTCAAACCAGATTTTTTTCCATTCCGGTTCGGCTCCGAACCAAACCGGAATTTTTGGCTCCAGTTCCAAAAGTTCCAAGTGGCTGATTTCGTTCCATTCCAATTCAAATGAAATGGAATACCGACTAATACCGGTTCAATTTTTTTTTTCTAGTCGGATATTGTAGTAGGTATTTTTTCCAAGGCTCTACACATCTGCCATACATTTGAATGGTAATACCAAATAAACATTTTTGTGATAAACATCTCTTCAAACCATTACATACAGACGTGCTCAAATTTGTTGGTACCCTTACAGCTCATTGAAATAATGCTTCATTCCTCCTGATGAAATTAAAAGCTATTTTATCATGTATACTTGCATGCCTTTGGTATGTCATAGAATAAAGCAAAGAAACTGTGAAAAGAGATGAATTATTGATTATTCTACAAATATATTCTAAAATGGCCTGGACACATTTGTTGGTACCCCTTAGAAAAGATAAAAAATAATTGGATTATAGTGATATTTCAAACTAATTAGTTTCTTTAATTAGTATCACACATGTCTCCAATCTTGTAATCAGTCATTCAGCCTATTTAAATGGAGAAAAGTAGTCACTGTGCTGTTTGGTATCATTGTGTGCACCACACTGAACATGGACCAGAGAAAGCAAAGGAGAGAGTTGTCTGAGGAGATCAGAAAGAAAATAATAGACAAGCATGGTAAAGGTAAAGGCTACAAGACCATCTCCAAGCAGCTTGATGTTCCTGTGACAACAGTTGCAAATATTATTAAGAAGTTTAAGGTCCATGGAACTGTAGCCAACCTCCCTGGGCGTGGCCGCAAGAGGAAAATCGTCCCAGATTGAACAGAAGGATAGGGCGAATGGTAGAAAAAGAACCAAGGATAACTGCCAAAGAGATACAAGCTGAACTCCAAGGTGAAGGTACGTCAGTTTCTGATTGCACCATCCGTCGCTTTTTGAGCGAAAGTGGGCTCCATGGAAGAAGACCCAGGAGGACACTCACTTTTGAAAGAAAAACATAAAAAATCCAGACTGGAATTTGCTAAAATGCATATTGACAAGCCACAATCCTTCTGGGAGAATGTCCTTTGGACAGATGAGTCAGAACTGGAGTTTTTTGGCAAGTCACATCAGCTCTATGTTCACAGACGAAAAAAATTAAGCTTTCAAAGAAAAGAACACCATACCTACAGTGAAACATGGAGGAGGCTCGGTTATGTTTTGGGGCTGCTTCGCTGCGCCTGGCACAGGGTGCCTTGAATCTGTGCAGGGCACAATGAAATCTCAAGACTATCAAGGCATTCTGGAGCGAAACGTACTGCCCAGTGTCAGAAAGCTCTGTCTCAGTCGCAGGTCATGGGTCCTCCAACAGGATAATGACCCAAAACACACATCTAAAAGCACCCAAGAATGGATAAGAACAAAACATTGGACTATTCTGAAGTGGACTTCTATGAGTCCTGATCTGAATCCTATCGAACATCTATGGAAAGAGCTGGAACTTGCAGTCTGGAGAAGGCACCCATCAAACCTGAGACAGCTGGAGCAGTTTGCTCAGGAAGAGTGGGCCAAACTACCTGTTAACAGGTGCAGAAGTCTCATTGAGAGCTACAGAAAACGTTTGATTGCAGTGATTGCCTCTAAAGGTTGTGCAACAAAATATTAGGTTAGCGGTCCCATCATTTTTGTCCATGCCATTTTCATTTGTTTTCTTATTTACAATATTATGTTGAATAAAAAATCAAAAGCAAAGTGATTTCTATTAAATATTGAATAAACAATGGTGGATGCCAATTACTTTTGTCAGTTTATTTCAGAGAAAATTGTGCATTCTTTGTTTTTTGTGGAGGGGTACCAACAAATTTGAGCATGTCTGTATTTACCATAGCCTACATATTTCTTACTGTATAGCTATTCTGTTTTAAACAGAAGATATGCAGAAAAAAATCCTTTCCAAGTAATCAATTACGTATGAACACTATTATTAAGCACTAAGGGGAACATTGTTATCATCAGTATGCACATTTCACAGTAAGACATGCAACCAATGTAATATGTACACGTGCAACTTTTCTACATACTTACTTTGAATAGAACAAAGAAAATGAAACACTGAACAATTAAATCATGAATCGTTAAATGATTGAGAATACAACTAAATAAATTTGTTATACAATAAACATTGCTGTTTTCTCAAGTCGAAGGTAAAATGTCTTAACTCTTAATACCCAGGAATATGCTTTGTCATTGACCACTGAGGTGTAAGACCATGGGAAGAGCACTTTTTTCAAATTACTATATGTTTGAAAACAATGGAAAGAGACAGAGAAAACAGGCTGAAAGGGAACGAAAAAAAAAAAAACGTTATTAACCGATAAACAAAATCTTGAATATCGTTTTTGATCCAGAACGTAATAAATGAAAATTACGGGGTTTTTTTTGTTTATCGTTCCTGTTCGTTTCGAATCCCTGATTCTGATTCAATGTTTTAAAGTTATGGATTGATTTAAACCAAGCACAGCACAATTCAAGGAGAACTCTGAGAACATTCTTTTGGAAAGCTACTGTGCAGTATACAAACCTTTAAGCTGAGCTCTTGACATATCCATGCGAGGGATCTTTGTTGCTGTCTTCCTTGTGTCTATAAATACAAAAAATTAAATAAAAAAATAAAGTTCAGACTTTTCAGAATTAAAGCACAAAAAAACAAGTGTGCCAGTAATATGCAGGTACATAAGCCTCACTGATGTATGGGTGACAGGAATTATGGTCCACACACTGACAAACTATATCTAGTCCTTTTCTCTTAGCCTGATTTGGGGTGTGGCATTGATAGCACCTTCCAAATTTAGATTTCAGAGTTATTAACAACTGAATTCTAGTTCAATAAAGATCACCCTGATTACTTAGTGGCGGGCCTATCAAAATAGTTAGTGAATCTTGCCCCCCCCCCCCCCCCCCCCAAATAAAAAAAACTCCTTCCCCACATCCCAAATCAATGTTTCTTTGTTTGGTTTTAGATGAATTTAAAATACCAATTTAACGTCAGTGACATCAGTGAAAAGGGTTTATTAAAAAGTAGGTTTAATTACGTTTTGTTCAATTTGCCTGGGCAGGATTAGCTTGGATGTCTAACCTTGGTCAGGTCAGTAATATTTTTCTAATACTACATGTTTTTAAAATATTCCGCTTGAAAAACCTCAAAAACGTACCTGGTTCAGTTTTTGGTCTCTTTAAAGCTGGATCTTCTTTCAAATCCTCTATCACAACCTACAAAACAAAAGAAAAAAGTTTGAGTAATTATTATTTTCATTAATTTAATGTGTCCATAAACCCAACAGTGGTCCCTTTTGAATTAATACAGTAATTAACTATATAAAACCATATACAATACTATTTTCCCCCCATACAAGTTGTGTTTTAACCTTTTCTGTGTCGCATTTTAGTCCTGGATTTATGTATGAATTGGCATTGCATTAATACATCTCCCCAAGTATAGAGTAACATGCAGCAGCTAAACCTTACTATGTTTGTAGAAAAAAATATGTAATTAATATCAATTAATCTATTACAAGATAATCTCTGCAGGAACCTTTTTTGTATTATTATGAGCATATAGCTGTCCCTCCCAACACTGTTAGCAAAAATAATAAAATAGGCTGTCCATTACCTATTTCCCCAACCCAGGACATCAAAATACCATTTTCACATTTCTCAAATATTAAACTACAGATCTAAAGAGTTTTATGGCTTTACTCATTCACCTTTGCTTGATCCCAGATGGCCATGGCTATTATCTTTTAGGAGCTCACATGATTGCAGTTAGGTGACACGATTGCACCTAACAGTTAGTTGACCTAAACGCCTAGTGCCTTTGAGCAGTATTCAGACCTGTAGCTGAACCTTTATTTACCTCGATTTCACCCCTTCCTTCCAAATGCTCAACAAGCTCTGCCTTTTCTTTAATTGTCTTGTGCATTCTCGCGTCCTTGACTTGCGTTTCATCAAACGGTACCATATCAGCATGCTTCTTTTTCTAAAAGGACAGAACAGTCACACCAATTGTTAGTTATAAAGAACACTCACTATGTAGCTTCTAACATTTGCAAACTTTAAGACTGCAAAGTTTTTTTTAAACAAAAATAAATCCTAACATAAGCCTGTTCAAACCATGTTGCTATTTTATTCGTACCTTAATAAAACCAGTAATGCAATTTCCTATTTTTAATGTACAGTACCTTGTCATCATTATTCAAGTATATAGTGTAAAAGTCAATGTAACAATATGAAAGACTGGAGACAACTAGAGTCCAAGGTCAGCGTTATATACAGATTTATTTTGGAAGAAAGTCTTAGCAAGTTTTAACTAAAAACACCCTCCAAAAAATAAATGACCACTATTAGTATTACAGCATTAAAAAAATCCACTGCATAAAAAAGGGCTAACAGATCTAAAAATTCACTTGACTGATTACCTAGGAAACTCGATCATCTGCTTGTAAATATCTGTGGGCTCAGCAACGTGCTTTTAGATGCAAGGGTTTTTTTTTTGTTTTTTTTAAATTGTAAAAATGGTCAGTATGATTCACTTCTAAACACTTATTGATCATTGCAATGCAAATATATTTGTATAACATATCATATGTCATACAGTACTGTGCAAAAGTTTTAGGCAGGTGTGAAAAAATGCTGTAAAGTAAGAATGCTTTCAAAAATAGACATGTTAATAGTTTATATTTATCAATTAACAAAATGCAAAGTGAGTGAACAGAAGAAAAATCTACATCAAATCAATGTTTGGTGTGACCACCCTTTGCCTTCAAAACAGCATCAATTCTTCTAGGTACACCTGCACAGTTTTTGAAGGAACTCGGCAGGTAGGTTGGCCCAAATATCTTGGAGAACTAACCACAGTTCTTCTGTGGATTTAGGCAGCCTCAGTTGCTTCTCTCTCTTCATGTAATCCAAAGGCAGACTCGATGTTGAGATCAGGGCTCTGTGGGGGCCATACCATCTCTTCCAGGACTCCTTGTTCTTCTTTACGCTGAAGATAGTTCTTAATGACTTAAGAACTATCTGTAGGTTTGGGGTCATTGTCATGCTGCAGAATAAATTTTGGGGCCAATCAGATGCCTCCCTGATGGTATTGCATGATGGATAAGTATCTGCCTGTACTCCTCAGCATTGAGGAGACCATTAATTCTGACCAAATCCACAACTCCATTTGCAGAAATGCAGCCCCAAACTTGCAAGGAACCTCCACCATGCTTCACTGTTGCCTGCAGACACTCATTCGTGTACTGCTCTCCAGCCCTTCGGCGAACAAACTGCCTTCTGCTACAGCCAAATATTTCAAATTTTGACTCATCAGTCCAGAGCACCTGCTGCCATTTTTCTGCACCCCAGTTCCTGTGTTTTCGTGCATAGTTGAGTCGCTTGGCCTTGTTTCCACGTCGGAGTTATGGCTTTTTGGCCGCAAGTCTTCCATGAAGGCCACTTCTGACCAGACTTCTCCGGACAGTAGATGGGTGTACCAGGGTCCCACTGTTTTCTACCAATTCTGAGCTGATGGCACTGCTGGACATCTTCCGATTGCAAAGGGAAGTAAGCATGATGTGTCTTTCATCTGCTGCAGTAAGTTTCCTTGGCCGACCACTGCGTCTACGGTGCTCAACGTTGCCCGTTTCTTTGTGCTTCTTCAAAAGAGCTTGGACAGCACATCTGGAAACCCCTGTCTGCCTTGAAATTTCTGCCTGGGAGAGACCTTGCTGAAGCAGTATAACTACCTTGTGTCTTGTTGCTCTGCTCAGTCTTGCCATGGTGTATGACTTTTGACAGTAAACTGTCTTCAGCAACCTCACCTTGTTAGCCGAGTTTGGCTGTTCCTCACCCAGTTTTATTCCTCCTACACAGCTGTTTCTGTTTCAGTTAATGATTGTGTTTCAACCTACATATTGAATTGATGATCATTAGCACCTGTTTGGTATAATTGTTTAATCATACACCTGACTATAGGCCTACACAATCCCTGACTTTGTGCAAGTGTACCTAGAAGAACTGATGCTGTTTTGAAGGCAAAGGGTGGTCACACCAAATATGGATTTGATTTAGATTTTTCTTCTGTTCACTCACTTTGCATTTAGTTAATTAATAAATATAATCTATTAACATGTCTATTTTTGAAAGCATTCTTACTTTACAGCATTTTTTCACACCTGCCTAAAACTTTTGCACAGTACTGTACATCTTAGATTGATTTGTTTCATTATGCATTTTATTTACAGCTAACTTTGCATGCTATACCATCAAATATTTTAATTTAACATATCTTGTTTTATGCAAAATAAATCTATACTGTAACTATATCTTCCTAGTGTTACTACTGCGATGCACAGAATATCAATTGTAAATAATGTTATTGATAATGCTGGAACGAACATGGAATTTTCATGTTCAGATATTTGTTCATTTGCAAAAGGTAATAACAGCCATTATATGCAACACTGTATTAACTTTTTTTTAAATACCATAAGAAAGAATAGGTTAAGCAGGGCTTACATTACTCAACTGAATTAATGACAAAACAAAGGCTGCAATAGAGTAGTTTAAATTAAAAGATTTTATACTTGTGTGCATTTCATGAAAAAACGTACAGAAAGTAGACATATTTTCGTAAAATACCAGCATTACTGAGGGTTACTTATTCCTTTTTTTTAGCTGAACAAGCAAGTGAAAAGAGTCACATTTAACCCACAAATTCAATATTCAATTCAAATAAAATACTTATTTTTATTGCTTTATTGCTAAAAAAGGGGCGTTGCACAATGAAAAGAAACTCACCGTTTTGGTTTTCGTTTATTACATTCTACATATAAAAAAATGAATGCATTTAATAAAACACATTGGGGGACATGTATCAAGATCGCCCGACACAGCGCTAAATTGGTGGAGTGTAAAGTACCCCATCCTGAATGTATTAACTGGCCCAAAATGAATGAGGCACGGCATAAGCTGCCACATTTAAATGCAAAAATTCAGCTGCGCCGGTGTTCTGAAACCCCCAAAATTGAACAATAGGGAGGTCATTTGGAGAGGCAATGACCAATGTTACTATTATTATTATTATTATTATTATTATTATTATTATTATTATTATTCTAATACGGATAAAACCAAATATACATCAAGAAAATGATATAATGAACCAAGTTTATAATACGACCAATAAAAACAATTGTACATAATGAAATAGTGGGTATCGAGCTATAATTTAATCCTCAGGGAGATCAAAAAGGGTAATGCGGACCCTAAATACTCTCCCTTCTTCTCAGTACTCTCCCTCTGTTCCTGGGTTGTTCAGGAAGGTTAGGAGTCTGCACTCTCCATTGTAAGAAATGCCCCTGAACATTCACGATATCACTAATTTCACGGATATTGTGTATTTGACTGCTTACCGTGAAAAATATGCATTTTATTTTCCTTACAGTATTTTACATTACTGTATTCACCTCCCCTGTTGATTTCATACTTTTATCAAGTAGAAGCAGTACTGCAGTAGCTGTACACGGTCCGGCTCAATGCCATGCATTTGGTTACTACGGCAACAGGGTTAAAAAAAATACCGGCTTCATGACTGGTGAATTCCTCATACTGTACAATTACATTTCTACATACTACTAATGTACAGTGTGTATAAAGTAGTCCCTCCAAGATTTGGACAATATTCAAAAGTCTTCTTCTCATGAACGGTAAATAGTACAGCTATGAAAAATTTTGTACATAGTACGCTTGTGTCCAAGATTGATTCTACTTATGGAAAAATTGATCGGTCACATGGTGTGGCAGCTATGTTGGCTTTTGCGTAAAACACTTAAACAACTCCTCATGAGCCCTTTGGCTGATTGACATGAATCTTGGGTATATGTTATCTTTGTACTGTCCTCTAAAAAAGTTAGTCAGCAAAAGTTCCTACATCAACAAACATGACCGCCATGAGCCAATCAAAATTGGGGTGTTTATATGAGCACTATAGGTAATGCAAGTAGTGTAATGTGTAATGCATAAATAGCTTTACATAGTATGGTTAAATTCTGCTAAAGGTCAAATTTAAAGCTGGCTGTAAAACTTCCCATAATTTCTTATTGACTGCAGATGGTTGTTATATAACATGCAGAGTTCTGATTGAAGCCAAAATGAGCATAAATGATGTAAGTATGATTATCTTTTACAGATGTTCAAGGGAAGTTGCTACAGTACAAAACATGGCTGCTGTGGGCCAATGAGATTTCAGCATTGATCATCTAACCAGTGATTCCAATATTTTGGCCAAAACTGACAGTCAGCTGTGTCTAAAATGACTTGTGATGATAACGTTTCATCTATAACAACCAATGCGCTTAAATTTCATGCTAACTGCTTGGAAGCCGTAAAGTTGCTCGCAACTCTAGTTACAGACATGCTCAAATTTGTTGGTACCCTTACAGCTCATTGAAATAATGCTTCATTCCTCCTGAAAAGTGATGAAATTAAAAGCTATTTTTTCATGTATACTTGCATGCCTTTGGTATGTCATAGAATAAAGCAAAGAAGCTGTGAAAAGAGATGAATTATTGCTTATTCTACAAAGATATTCTAAAATGGCCTGGACACATTTGTTGGTACCCCTTAGAAAAGATAATAAATAATTGGATTATAGTGATATTTCAAACTAATTAGTTTCTTTAATTAGTATCACACATCTCTCCAATCTTGTAATCAGTCATTCAGCCTATTTAAATGGAGAAAAGTAGTCACTGTGCTATTTGGTATCATTGTGTGCACCACACTGAACATGGACCAGAGAAAGCAAAGGTGAGAGTTGTCTGAGGAGATCAGAAAGAAAATAATAGACAAGCATGGTAAAGGTAAAGGCTACAAGACCATATCCAAGCAGCTTGATGTTCCTGTGACAACAGTTGAAAATATTATTAAGAAGTTTAAGGTCCATGGAACTGTAGCCAACCTCCCTGGGCGTGGCCGCAAGAGGAAAATCGACCCCAGATTGAACAGAAGGATAGTGCGAATGGTAGAAAAAGAACCAAGGATAACTGCCAAAGAGATACAAGCTGAACTCCAAGGTGAAGGTACGTCAGTTTCTGATCACACCATCCGTCGCTTTTTGAGCGAAAGTGGGCTCCATGGAAGAAGACCCAGGAGGACTCCACTTTTGAAAGAAAAACATAAAAAAGCCAGACTGGAATTTGCTAAAATGCATATTGACAAGCCACAATCCTTCTGGGAGAATGTCCTTTGGACAGATGAGTCAAAACTGGAGCTTTTTGGCAAGTCACATCAGCTCTATGTTCACAGATGAAAAAATGAAGCTTTCAAAGAAAAGAAAACCATACCTACAGTGAAACATGGAGGAGGCTCGGTTATGTTTTGGGGCTGCTTTGCTGCGCCTGGCACAGGGTGCCTTGAATCTGTGCAGGGCACAATGAAATCTCAAGACTATCAAGGCATTCTGGAGCGAAACGTACTGCCCAGTGTCAGAAAGCTCTGTCTCAGTCGCAGGTCATGGGTCCTCCAACAGGATAATGACCCAAAACACACAGCTAAAAGCACCCAAGAATGGATAAGAACAAAACATTGGACTATTCTGAAGTGGCCTTCTATGAGTCCTGATCTGAATCCTATCGAACATCTATGGAAAGAGCTGAAACTTGCAGTCTGGAGAAGGCACCCATCAAACCTGAGACAGCTGGAGCAGTTTGCTCAGGAAGATTGGGCCAAACTACCTGTTAACAGGTGCAGAAGTCTCATTGAAAGCTACAGAAAACGTTTGATTGCAGTGATTGCCTCTAAAGGTTGTGCAACAAAATATTAGGTTAGCGGTCCCATCATTTTTGTCCATGCCATTTTCATTTGTTTTCTTACTTACAATATTATGTTGAATAAAAAATCAAAAGCAAAGTCTGATTTCTATTAAATATGGAATAAACAATGGTGGATGCCAATTACTTTTGTCAGTTTCAAGTTATTTCAGAGAAAATTGTGCATTCTTCGTTTTTTGTGGAGGGGTACCAACAAATTTGAGCACGTCTGTATATATGGAAATACACACGTTTTTTGTACATGGTGTAGTAACACGAATACTCAAAAAGGAAGGGGGTGGCGACCTATATTAGATATTATTCGATTACTTGGGATGACTCAACATTTTTGTGAAAATCCTCATTTAATCGTTATTTCCCGTTTGTTTTGTGGTATGTGATGGTAGCACTTTCACATTGTGGCCTTGGTCAAAGAAACAAAAACGCTAGCTTATCAGCCAATCAAGTGTCGCCTGTCACTGTTTCCAAATTATTTCTATGTGCTGTCTTGATGTGGATACGTTTTAAAATTACAACATTTTGGTGAACAACAAATGTTTCTTAAAATACCCTGTTACATTTGTACAAAAATGTTCCAAGTCTAGTACACATTTGTAAAACGGTGCATTTGTAAAATGTACCAATGCTAATTTGAATCCCAGTGCACCACTACAATCTTATTCTGCTAAGCAAATATTATTATAGTCATATGTTTTGGCCATAACTGTATCTAATGTATTTAAGAATTGTTATGTTTTATGTAGATTTTAAAAATGGCATCCAATAGTCAGTGCTGTAAAAGTTCTCTTTGCTTTACTGTATGTGTTTTTTTTTTCTTTGATTTCCATAAAATATGGCAAACATGTTTGTTCTGTGTTGTTTTCAGATTTTAGTAATGTGATTTAATAAAAAAATGAATTTAACTAACTGTAACTTATTTTTTCTTATTTATTTATACATTACATTAACACTGTTTTTCATTAAAAAGTCATTGCCGCAGAATTTTGCACAAAACACTCTTTTCTCGTTGCAGATTTTAGAAAATTTTACCGCGGATTTCCGTGGGGACTAATAATAAAAATAAAAAAAACACAAAAACTTCAGTTTTGTCATTTCAGGTTTGAAGTTAACGTTTCTCCCATGTTTAATATTTTGGGATTAGAGGCAGCAAAATAGGCTCTGGGAATTACAAGGTCACTTTAGTTTTAAAGGTTTACAGAACTCGAAAATGTTGCTCAATTTGTCATTCCAGGTTGTTTTCAAAAAATCTATTTTGTCTGCTTGCTAATTTATTTATTTTTTTTGCAGCCAACACAGACCATTTTAACCGTCTTGTTTCCAGCAGAAGTTTGTTACATTTTTAAAGATTGTTTCAATAGCGAATTGAGTTACAATGTACATTTTTCAAGAGTTGACAACTGCATTTTTCAACTGCTGTTCTGCCGCTTCATAAATCTAATTTTAATATCACAGACTTCATTCACAAATGAGACCCACCTACAATTTGAACGGCTTGACACATCTTAAAATGCATGGCTAATGAGCGGCGGGGCACATTGCACAGTGGAGCGCTTTGGCGGTGCTAACAAGGCCTTAACTTGCCAAAAGTGTAATGATATATTGGGGCAATTTTAAGGCCGGCGTAAACCCGGCGCTATGGCCTTAACCCTTTCCGGGCCAATGTCGGAGCCTGTCAGACATCATCAAAAAGACATAAAAAACAGCTCTCTAGTCGTTTTTTCTCCTGAAAAAGCCGAAAAAAACCATTCAATGGCCGAGTGAGAGCGATAGCAGCCGAGAGAAACCGAAAAAAAAAAAGAAAAGGGGGGGAGGGGGGGGCGTATCTCATGAATACAGATAGCTTCGGCGTAACATAGATAACACGGACATAAACAAACAAGATCGCTGCTTCTGCATCCAGCGCTCAAAGAATATCACAGACATTTGCAGAGCTTTTTTTTTTATAGTAATAAAATAATGACTTGGATCGCATTATTGAGGGAGTTTAGTGATAAAACGAGTGATCAGAAGATGATTTATCGGTATGCACGACTATGAAGAGGTATGTAAAAAATACAGCGAACAAGGGGTGGGGCGGGGCTGGAGATGCAGTACTGAGTGTCCTGTTGATATGCACTGCCTTTTAAACCTGTTTTACTGTGAAAAAAATACTTTTAAACAGCGCGTCCAAAATAAACTGCGCGTGTGAAAATAGATTGGACCTGACGCTCCTGAGACACGCTGAATAAATGGACTGCAAAGGGTTAATGCCGTCGGAAACGCTTGATACATGTCTCCCAGTGACCATTAAACAATTGCCCTGCAAGTTAGGCCTGTGTATAAAAGCATGGGGTATTTCTGAGCGTCTTACCTGCATCTGTATCCCCGGATTCTGACTTGCTTCCCTAATCTGAAGCAGCACCTGCAGTTTAAGGCAGAGCTCACCCTACTCTGGTCTGTTTACTTCTTGCCAAGACCAAAACTTTTAAAACAAAGCCTCAAGAGCAGCTGTATTGATCTACTTTTTCTTCCCCCACACATCAAAACTGAGCTAATTTCTGGCAAAGTGGTAAATTGGTGCAAATCAAAACACGTTGTGATACCCATTTCTAATTTCTATAAACTGTAATTTCTGATTTTTGCCTTTGAAAACATGTCATGAAATCTTTGTTCGATTTGTCCAAGCACTAGTTATTAATGTGTTTATTCTGTCATTGGTTACAGTAGTTCTTGTACAGTCTCATAGATTAAATACTGTAATCCAGTAGCAGCAGCTTTTCAGGAAGCATGTATATTTCAATATTATTGAAGTTTTATTGGCGTCTCCTACTTTCATCTCAGCTGTGCTCCTGCAACATACACAGAACCATGCGCACGACATGTACATGCGCTGTTGTGTTTGTTGTGTTTAATAAGTAAATGGGAGCACATTATCCTCTGGAAACTACAGTACACATTATTGTCACTTAAAATTTTTACCAACCATGTAATTGTAGCGATGTTTCCAGCCAGTGATGTGAGTAACAAAGCCTAGCTGCTTTGCTTTGACTTTACACAGCTTGCACAAGTAATGTGGAGGCAGCTCGTCATTGGGACTACGGAACTCAGCCACATACTGCAGACCTGTAGACAAACACAAAGTTAAAAACAAGCATGTCAGTGACATTCATCCCCTGCCACGTCTGTAAATTCTAAATTAGACCCACCAGTAACATGTATAACCTAAATCCATGTAAATGCAGTCTACGGTTTCTTTTGATACACTCCATACCTTGCACTAAAGAATATTCCAAGCAAGTTTCACCACAATAAGTGCGACATACAGTCAGATAGCCTCTCTATACCCCCATATTCTGATATTATAAGATGTTTTATTAGAATCGGACAAGAGATTCCTAGATCAGGGATGGCAATAAGACCCACTGCAAAGCAGTCTGATCCATTCCTGGTTTTACAAGGAGTTCAATAAGACACACTTGAGCTTGTTACCTGGCAAACAGCTTGTAGTAAAACCTGGAATGGGTGAAACTGCTATGCAATAGGAGTCTTGTTTCTGTCCCTGATCTTAGATAACTGAAAAAACTGTAAGACTGCCTCAATGCCTATGGAAAAGTTTGTTTTAATGTCAAGATGTCACACTGTTTTTGTTAACTGAATCCCCCCCAACCCCTCCTTAATCGTTACCTTTAATCTTCAGCTTAACCGTGCCACTTACCAATCACAGGCTCATTAAGTTTGGTATTTTTAAGGTACTGCTCCAGAGACCTCCATTTTTGCACTGAAAATAAACAAACAGAGAAACTCAGAAAGGAAGCAAGAAAAATAAGCTTTCTGCTATCACACAGCCTACAGCAAACTGTGGGGATATACAGTGACAGCAATGACTCACCCAATTGCCAAACCTGGAGTAAATTACAGGCAGGCTGAGTCCGTACTTACCATTCAATTCAACAGTAAATCTGACCCGCTTAAAAACATCATGAACCAATGGCTTTCCGGATGTTGGTTCAATCAGGTCATTTTCTGAAAGTTTATCAAGTTATTGTGGCGATGTCGTCAGTGGTACCAGATGGTACAGCAATGACCTTATGGGCACTCATTGGTATGAATGGTCATAAAAACAAAAAAGAGCAGGGCAAAGGTTATCCCATCTGAGTCTTAAACTCTGTCCGGGAAAAGTGTGGTTAAGAAGATACATGGCCAGACAATCAAAACACGCCACTAACACACAAGGCTCATTAGAGCACACAGTCTGTTTACAGTCACCAAGCAGTCAAAATACTATTGAAGCTGCCAGTCAAATTATGGCTGCAGCTTCATTTACATTACAATGTAATCACACGGGGGCTAGGTGGTGCAGTGGGACAATTCACTAGCCCATAAAGCCATCCATCTCAGGAGGACTGGGTTAGAATTATATCCCATTCACACAGGAGTGTCTGGAGCTAACGATCCAGTCCCAGGACCGGTTCTGATCGATTGGAGACCTGTGTGAATGCTCTTCAAACAACCTCAGCTCGCTTAAAACAATCCAACCCGAGATTGGAAAATGAGGTAGTCTCAGCTCATTTGATCAATCAACCCTGCCGCTGATTGTTTCTTTTTTCCCCCCCTCTGGGAATGCTAATACGTCTGGGGGCGGACCAATTGCAAAGGTTGACATTTCAATGTGGATGGGAAACACTGTTGTCATGTAAATAAACTGACTTTCTCTTGTATTAGAAAGCTCGCCATCTTCTGAATTGTCTCGTTCCGCATAATTTTTACTGTCCGCTTATGTATCAAATTAATAAAATCTCGAAACGAAAATTGTAGCAAATGTCATAAACATCATAAAAACTTGCAGATCTTCGGTGTGTTTGTTGTTCACCATTATGTAAACACATGCCAGGATACACTGTGGATAAATGATCTTGGACTGGCAATGGAGGGAAAACGAGTTTGGCTCTTATCCCTGAACTCTCCTGTCTGAATCCTCCTCGACCTGAGCTTGGATCATTTTATGAAACGATCCTATCATGGGTCACTTGCCATACCTCCCGTGTGAATGGGGCCTTAGGCTGAAAGGAGTTTTCTGGTGTCAACCAGCACACAATCTGACCCAATCGGCAGGCTTTGCATGGGAGAGGTCCAGGGTTGAAAGAGAGACAGGGGGGTTCTTAGTTCAGGACAGAGGTGTGTTTGTCAGGGGAAATTCTTAGTCTGCTACGGCAGTGTCTGACAGTGTGACAATTGCCCCGCTCAAAATGTACAAACAATTATGATGAGAATGTCTAAGTTAAGCAATGGGAGTATTAGGAACCCCATGCACTTATAGGACATAATCTGGAATACATTTTGTAATCAGCATATTTACTATTACACATTTTTTGATGTACTTACCATTCTTAGCAATCGCTTCCACTCTCTGCAAAAGGACGTTGTCCGGAAAAAATAAGCAAAATAACTAAATTAGTGAGAGTCACTGAATCAGAAACTGTATAGAGTATCACTATGCCCAAAATACTCATGATACAGCCTGCACAGAGCCTCAGTGATGGCACAACATTGTCTAACAAACATGACAAGTTTTGTTGCCATACACCTTCAATGAAACTTTTTTTTTGTAAGTTGACCGCCGACTTCTATTGTGACTTCTCAAAGTTGGATTGACCCCATCCTCTTACCAGTTCGCACAAGCCGATCAATCCAAAGCATTCTTTGTTTATTCAGGTAGACCCAACTAAGAACAGGTTCTCATTAAAAGGCTTCTCGCGAGTTACTGTATCAGTTTAAGCGTCATCCAAAGGAAGGCACTCCTTCAACACCGGGTCTCCCTAGCACAGTGGCTCAGAGGAAAGTGTGTCCTCCACAGAGCCCCCAACACCACTTCACGCAGCTCTTTATTTTACCCAGAGGACCTCCATCCAAGTCCTGGAGTGGCCCAACCTTGCTCAGCTTCTGAGAGTTGAGGAGATCAAGCTCTGATATGGCTGCTGGTGGTAGTTCTACTGCTAACCAGCCAGACCAACGTCCTGCTGGGCTGAGAACTCCGGAACCAGTTCCTTGCCCTGGTTCAAGCCAGGCCCGAGAGGGGAAGCCAGGCCCCAGAGGGGAGGCCAGGGCAGCCAGTGTCCAATGCAAGGACATTTCCACACAAGCGACCCAACAAAGGGCATCTGCTACAAGGCGGTATTTATTTGCAAGACAACTACAAGCTGCTGTCTCCTGTCGTCTTCTTGGGAGTGACTTGCCAGGCCACAGACAAGCTCAACACGACTGGACGATATATTAGGAAGGTTATCAAACATACGTAATAGGAGAATCACGCCTCACGGAAAAATGCTAGGTGTTGAAAAGATACAGAGCTGATGTTGATAAGCCTCCAAAGATGTATTGTAATGGCTGTTTTGTGGTTTGATGTTCCTGGAAACCTTTCTCCCTCACACTGGCTTACTGGTGCTCATTTAGAAACGAGTACTTTCCCAGTATTACCAGAACGTGGGCAGTAATTATATCTTTTCAGTATAAAATATTCCCCAGTATTCCTCAATCTGTACCAAGGAGGCAGAACTGTTTCCCACAGCAGAATTTGGGGTTAAAAAGTAGCATGTAAAAGCATGTTTACTGTGCATAAAACAACAATACATTTAAATGAAAAACATCCTTAGTGCATTCCCCTTTAAAATAAGAAAAATAGAAATGCGTGAAACTATACTGCTTTGACTTGCTTCTAAGCAAGGTAATAACTAATCGTTCTTCAGTAGCTGTTTCTCTTAACGTTCACATAATACAAGAGCTCTGGCATTCCTTACACACTTACCGCTCTGTGTTTAGCTCCCTTCAAATGGGACTTTAATTGCATATTGTTGTTACATTTCAACTGGCAAGTCTGAAAAAATAGAAATAAATAAATAAAAAGATGCCACTGAAAAGTGTTTTGCACTATGTTGGGATCTTGCAGTTTTCCCCTTAATCACTGTATGGTACAGCAATGCAATCAACCAAAGTTTCAAGTTTAGATTCCCCATGGTATGACTGCATTAAATCTATTTCACTTTTTTAAATGATATTTTAAAGAAGTCTCTCAATGTTGTAACATATAGTACAGTGCAAACCTATTCTCATGTGCCTGCAGCTTCTGTTTTGTGCCTCGAATGGGTTAAAAAGGAAAGTAAAAAGATGTAGTTTTGTGTAAGTGCACCCGATCTCCAGGTCTTTCACAGTAGCCAGGAGCCCTGATTTATGTTCAATTTACCAGTCAATTTTAGGTTTCACCTTTGGAGTTGATTGTTAATACACATGGTTTTGTTAATTTTATTTTCAACCAAAAAAGCAAATTGCAAGTTGGAGTAAAGACATGGCCAACATTATGATAATGTGCATGGCACATACTAATATACAAGAACCAAAAGCATTGGAATATTATATTAGAGTTGTACTCACCTTGCAATAAGACATCTGGTTTTAGTGGGTGGGCTTGTTCTGTAGAATAGCAGACAAAAATCACAATAACCAGGCCTGAAATAAATATACAAATAAAGGTTTTATTGCTGTAGACTGTCATGCATCGATCCAGTCACCACACAAGGAATTCACTTCCTGAGCGGCAGATATTGGAATCCTATCAGTAACGCACAATGCAAAGAAAGACGCAATCAATGCAAAGAAAGAACCCAATCAGCTAACTAACATGCTTGTATTGACTTCGGTGGGAATGAGGCCTTTTACAGTGTTCTTACGGTATCTAATGATTGAAATAATTCAGTGACTTTCTTTTTCAAATACTTTTTTAGAATGGAAAACTATTTTGTAAATATATTTTCTTACTTAAATAATGTTTTATACCAATTTGACTTATGTCTGAACAACAATGGGGTATGATTCACTTAATTCACACACTCAGACAGAAAATTCTGCCAGATGTTTGCTCATTAAGCTTTAATAGGTCATTTAAAAAACAGTAAAGTGAGAAATACATAAATTGTGAATTTATTTATGAAATATAGATGAAAACATTACTGCGTGTTACCTTTCAGTTCAGGGCGGTGAGGCACTAGAGGGTGCAAAATAATTTAACACTTAACTCACACACTCAAAAACACACAATTCTACTAACTCATCCTTGACCTTTATTATATTAAAGAAAAACAAATGTGGAAAATAAAAATTCCAAAGTTATCTACAAAAATATAGTAAAACAAAATACAGCTGCGACTTCACTCCACATCATATAAGACTTACACCAAGCCTCTACCCCCACCCCTAAACCTAACCGTCACTATCAAACTGTTACTCTTCAAAATCGTTTCTTTTGCACCCTCCAGCGGCCTCTAGTGGCTACTACATCTGACGTTCATCGCCCTGAACTAAAAGGTAATACGCAGTAACGTTTTAACCTGTATTTCATGTCTATTTTCCTCACTTTATTTGTCTTAAAATGACCTACTAAAGCTTAATGAAAAAAAAATTGGCAGCATTTTCTATTTTTTAGCGTGTGAGTAAAGTGTACCGTAACCTAACAATGTAGCACATGCATGTTTATTTTCGGGGGTCGTGGGGGTGGAACAGGAAACAAATGCGATTAGGATGAATCAGTCCGAGAGAAATAACTGGTTAATAACTATTCAACTTTGATGTGTAGACAACAGGTACGACAGACTGCAAATAATGTAATGTAATGTTACATTGATAATGCATTTGTGAAAACAGAATACAAAAAAATATGTTGTTACAAATTCTATAAATGACTTGGAAAAGAGTTACAAAAATGTTAAATGTGAGTAAAATTTAAAAAAATATGCCGTTTAAAAAGGGTTAAGCAATAAATATTACATTATCACAGGATAACACGAGGATTGTGGGATGATACAATCATTTATATACAGCTGTACATTAGTTCACCATTATGTATATTCTGTGCATATTGTTGATATCATGGTCATTAACTTTTTTTTTTTATCATACTCGTAGCTCTAATTTTGAATTTTCAGCTGTGCCCAGAGAGGTCTGTTACTGACATACAATACTTGTAAGTTAACAAAAGTTGGTGTATATCACAAGTCGATGGCTTCAACTATTTCAAAAACAAAATACTATTTAAAATGTACGGTATGTACAGTATACAATCTTTTAAATACATATACTCCCGACCTGTTTGTCTTGCATGACAAATCCCGACTTGATGCACACAGACTGTGGTTATGCTTTACTGGTGGCTGGTGTTTGGCGTAAAGCTTTGTTAACCATCTAGTCATTTTTATTTGAAAGCCTTTCATCGCACAAGCCAATCTAACAAGACGTAAACAAGTTATAATACTAGTGTCACAAGCTTTCATTGCAACAAACAAGACAACTGGGTATAAAAAATAAACAGATTAAATTGATTCTCAAGCGCAAATATGTACAATCGTTAATTTTTGTTTAAAAGTATTATTATTGCTTTTATAGTCCTCACCTTTAAATGTATCCCGCTTGGTTGAGTAAATGTGTACTCTCCACTTATTTTCAGTTATCGCATGACCCTGTGTTATAATTCTCATTTACCTCCGGTCAGCATCCCGGAAGTACAATCTGCGCACGTGTGGAAGTAGGGAGGGTTCATCGCATTACAAAAGCTAATTGAACTCCGAACGGTAGGTGGCGCAAATAAATTATTATGTGACTTGTTCTAGCACCAAAAACACGTTCTTATTATGGTTAAAATAAAAGTGCCCTGACTAGATGACTATTTTGTATTTGAAATGTGTCTACATATTTTATTTTAAATTCTATTCATAGACAATATTCTTTATTTTTTATCATAAATAAGGACTTTCTATTACTTAGTGTTCCATAATTAAATTAAATTAGGGCGAATTTATACTTTACTTTTATATAAATATATACAGTATATCAAATAAATGAATTAATTATTAATTTAATTAAACATAGTTAATAATACATATCCTTTAGTGGGACTCACACATAATTAAATAAATGAAGGCATATATAGTGCTGTTATATATAGTGCTGTTGTAAATGTGACGCAGGTGGGACTTTTATTTTGAAAGGTCGTCCTAACTCGGAAACGGAAGTTGTGCTTGCTGTTGCTGTTGCTGTTGTTGTTGCTGTTGCTGTTTGGACCAGAAGAGGTACATTAACTGCACTGAAGGACAATTACACGTTTGTTATTATTACTTTATTCAAAGTGAGTAGTTTTAATAAACCTCAGTTAAGTACCTATTGTCATTGGGCGAGAATTTGTGTGAGTCCAATTAAAAACAGGTTGATTTTTGCTTGATCTGAGATAAGGTACTGTCTATTATTTTATTATTATTATTTTAAAGCAGCATGCTTATTAAGATTCTGCATACAATGTAACAAGTGGAAACTTGTAGTGAAAAACCCCAATGCAATTCACTTAGTATATTGCCTTATATTTAGTTAGAAATGTTATTCTCAATTACCATGTCTATAGTTGTTAAGTTATATGAAAGAGTTATCCTGGAGTGACCAGATGCACTATGGGAACTGTAGGCAGTCATGTTGAATGGAAGTGTTGCTTCTCGTTCTCTCTGAATGGCTGCCTGCATGGCGTGTGTGAGCACAGGGAATGACATATAAATAAGTAAGACTGAACAATTAATGTTTTTACAGATACGTTGATATTTTTCTGTTATATATATATATATATATATATATATATATATATATATATATATATATTGAAACTGGTACCTATGTAATATCTTTTGTACTGATATTTACGGTTATGTTTTTGCACGTACAGTAATTAAGTAGTATTGACTATTACATTTCTGAAATGTTGAATGTGATATGTCTTTGTAAAGTAAATACTACTGTTTCAAAGTGTTGCTTATCGTTCTCTCTGAATGGCTTCCTGCATTGAGTGTGAGATCACAGGGAATGACATATGAGTAAGACTGGACAATGAATGTTTTTACAGAGCAAATAAAATCCTGGAAGCTGAGAGATCCGTGTAGTGTCAATTCCTTTCTCCTCAACGAATCTCACACACACACACACAAAACACACAACGCAGAGGTATTGGATGGACAGAATGAAAACTGTTTCACAAACATGTTATGGATTCTGATAAAATTCTTTTTTTCTTCTGTTATTTTTCAGATCCAAAATGGATAATGGCAGTGAACCAAAACCACCGGATAACAAAAAGCGGTATTTTTGTGAAGTGAGTTTAATTCTGTATTTAAATGGTCTGTTTGAGCAGCCATGCCTGTATCTGTTTAATGTACCATCTAAACAAATCACACACACACACACATATATATATATATGTGTGTGTGTGTGTGTGTGTGTGTTCAGATTTAACATCTAACATAACATAAAAATGTGTTCCAAAAAGCACACCATCATTTTAGATCATGTGATGAAAGTGAAGTAGATTAAATGCATACATGCCATGGACTTTGTTAGCCTTTCAGCATGATTGCTTGGGCGTACAGTAATTCAAGTGATTGTGGCTGACAAAATAATTCTTTAACTCCTGCAGGCTGTGTACTTACATTTGTTGTATTAGTCTCAAATATCCAGCTTTGAAAGACGCACATGTTATAGTAAACTTGTATTTTTATTGTACATTGTGATATCTGGGAGAACATTTGGTTAAAGACATCCAGTCTGCAAGCCATGCTTTTGGTTAGTGTTGCAATTTCTTGGTCATTTCACCTAGAGGGTGAATTGTCCCCAACCCTTCACTGGCTTATTTACTGCCATTAACCTGACATGCTTTCAGTCATTAACTTGACCCTTTGACCCAGAGGTGAAATTACCCAGAAAGTGCAAGAGTATAACATATACGCTGAGAAAGGCATAGAAACTGATAATGTTTTTTAAGCTAATGTAGCACCAGATGTCATGTTTTAAAGTGTTTGCTATAATGTGTGTTTCTTTGAAAACTGTACATGGGAGACTTGTGTCGCAAATAGAAGTGCAAAACAGGTAATATTTCCTTTTGTTAGTTACAATGAATTTAAGGAAAAACACTCCTACTGTACAAGATCTGCTTGGCACCCTTTTTATTTTTCTCTGTTGTGCGTGTGCATTTACCAATTAGAAGAAAGGTACAAGATAATATTAATGTTGTACAGTTTTTAATGGCATCCTTTTTCTTTCAGACTTGCAATGTGTCGTGTACAAGCACTTGTGATTTTAAGCAACATATGGCAGGTCGTAAACACAAATTGGTAAGTGTTGACACTGCAACCACTGGAGATTTATTCGTTCTTACTTTGCTTGCAAGAATTATCATTTTATGTACACTACTCAAAAAAATTAAAGGAGCAACATTTCAAACTTGATTTTTTCCTTCCAAAACAGTTAAGAACAAGAATCAACTTTGAGCATTTCACGGTCCTGATGCGGTAAACTGAAGATCTGTTAAGTTTGAAGGTGCAGGGAGAGATATATAATGTTTAATGTTGAAAAGTAAATTTTTTGTTAAGCTGTCAGACCTTTATCTATTTGCAACTGTTACTGTCAAACATCTGTTCTTTTGAATTGGAAATGTAATATAGCTACACCCACTTCTTGGCTGCAGCAGCCCTGAACAGTGAGCTGTATGGAAAACTGAGATATATTTTCCATAATGCTTGAGAAAATAGTTACTTCCCCAGTTATGCAGATATCGTCCTGTTATTACTTGAAAGTTTCTAAATCATTGGACGTTGAGGCAAGCCAATGTGTGTGGGAGAAAGAGTTGTAGAAACACTAAACCACAATATTCCTATACAAATCGTTGGAAAAGGCTTTTGACACAGATTATAATTAAAACATTAAAATAAACAAGATCAGTGCTGATGTCGCCTGTTTGGAATCTAACGAGCAAAACTCAGATCTGTATCTTTTCAGCATTTAGCATTTCTCAGAAAAGTGTTGTTTTCTTACATAGGTTTGATAACTTTTCTAATATATCTTGTAGAATGTCAGTCCTGTAGAACCTGTATGTTTGGACTTGGCTGTGGCCTAGCAAAGCCGTTTCCAAGAAGCATGCTGTGTTCCTCAGAAGTCCCCCACCAGTGCTGATTAGGTTGGTTTGGTTGGATAGCTACTGCCAACCAGACTAACCTACCACCAGCAGCCATACCAGCACAGAGCTTGATCTCATAAGCTCCCAGAAGCTAAGCAAGGTTGCACCAGGCTAGGATGGATGGAGGTCCTCTGGGTAAAATGAAGAGGTGCTCTGAAGTGGTGTTGGGTGCTCCATTGAGGACACTCTTCCCTCTGAGCCAGAGCTTACCAGTGTCCCAACACTGTGCTTGGGGGACATAGTGTAGTGGGAGGTGCCATCCTTCTGATACGGTATGACACTTATCCTGGAGTGCGTTCATAGGCAGAGCGCCCCAGGGTGTTATGTGGCTTTACCTATTGAACGATGCTCACCAGTGGCGTAACCAGGATTTTGTTTGGGGGTGGGGGGGAGGGATTTTTTGCAGATGGGTAATAATTAGGGTCGTCAGTTAATCACAGTTAACTTCTGTGATTAATGCATACAATTTTTTGGTGATTCGTTTTTTAACGCACGTTAATTATACTCCTATCTTGTCCCTCTTAGCAATATTCTTTATTTCCATGGCACAGATTTGTTGCTTTTAGTTACAGCATTAGAGTTCAATTAAACTTGCTCAAAGTACCCCGTGGTAACGATCTCTCCCCCTCGTCCCAGGACACCAGCTAACTGCCTACAGTTCAGCAGCCACATCAGTGCGTAAGGTCTTCCAGTTAAAGCTACAAAAGCATTATCTGCGCAGTACCAAACAGAATTCCAAGTAATCATTTTTGCTGTATTAATTCTACACAAATAACATTAATAAAATAATCTGAGCAGTGCAAATACTGTAACCTAACCTAAACAATAGAAAATACATTCCAACATTACAGCAGCATCAGTAATGAAACACATTTAAATGAGATGGGTGCAGTAATTGTATCAATTAAATATGCAATTATTTTTTTAAATCCCAAGATAAATCACATTTTTTTTTAATCGCTTGACAGCCTAGTAATAATTTACAAAAATGTTTCTGTAAGTAAAAATTAACTACACTCCAAACTTGCGATGTACTCAATCGCCCTATTAAGAACCTTGATGTTTCATCTCACAATCACATTTAGAGCCACTGCTATGCAGTTATCAACATACAAATTAAATAACAGAAAGAATAACCTACCTAACCTGGTGTTTAGATCTCCAAGTCCATCCTCCTGTTTTTCATTGTAAACTTGTCGAGTGCTTATAGGTCTCGGTTTTACAACAGCTGTTTTAAAGCAGGATTTGATTTGCATGGGACTGAAAACCAGGTCTCCTCAGAGTTGCTCAAAAGCAGGACGCCTAGTAATCTAACAGACGTAGATTCGTTTTTATCAAGGAAAGTCGGTAAATTCTAAATTAAATGCGAAGTTGTGGCCAGAAAAGGTGCTTTTTGTGCATGATTTGTAAACAGTGAACTGGGTTTTTAAATAACTAATTTCATTGTACCTTCTTTTCCAAAGGATACAAAACCATTTTGTCCTTTGAGTGATATGTTTTTCCATACATATCTTCAAATAAACCGTTAAAAGCATTCATTTTTTTGAGTCGCCAATTCTTTTTTTATATTGGCCATAATTTCTTTATTAATGTTCGACTTCGTCTGATCGCACATCGGGTTCAACAGTACATGCGCACGCGTTGTCCAATTAAAGGGGTCGAAGGCTCAATCTGGTGTAAAAATGACAATACTGCCCAATCACAACTATATACTTATGTGTTTGATTGATTTTTTTATTTTTATTTTTTAAAGCGTGCTGAGGCAGTTAGCAAAGCAAACCGCTCACTAACTTCTACAAAGGTAAGAATGCTTCATTATATCTATTTTTACTGTCATGATGGTCGTGTCATGTTGAGTTGTGGGGGATACGTCTATCAGATGATAATGTGTGTTTTTTGCGTATGACTCCTCCCGTGTGTGATGCGTATGACCCCCCCCTGGAGACGAGCGTCACATAATAGATGTATCCCCCTGAAGGTCTGGCGCTTTCGGAGTACAGCAGGAAGGGGGCAGCAGCCTCGTAGATCCGCCTGTCAGTCATGGCAGTGACACGGAGAGGTGGGGAAGAGGGTGTGTTGGCTTTCCCTCTCTCTGAGTGGCTGAGAGGCGGGCCTTGGGGGATTGCTCATCCTATAAGATAACGCTTTGGTGTTCCCTCAGCCTGCCCCTCTTAAGACGAAACTCTGCTTCCGGACCGAACACGGCCGGAGAAGAACGAGCACACCAAATAATTAATTAAAAAGAAAAGGAATTTTTAGGAGCAGGGGAAAAACTTGGGCAGAATCCCGAATAGTACAAGCAGGTTGAGGGAACTGGTGAGCATAGGACGGAGACCCAGGCCGTACGGATAGCGATGGTCGGTGTAACGCTTTATTTTGTAGTTTTATTACTGTGTTTTATTTTCCCTTTTTCTTTCGCCTTTTGTTTTCATTATTCTTTTGAGCACCTGTGAGTGCGAAAGCATTGGACTGTACCTGTATTGGTATTACTGTGGACCCGACTACCGTTGTCGGTATTCAGGCCACAGACAACAGCGCCCTCTGCAGGCTAAAGAGAAAATAACTCCAACTCAAAGAAAATAAATTAAACTGGGCACCAGTGCAGTGTTGCAAGTAAACCTTCTGCCTCCTGTGTGTGTCAGTGAATTGCCCACCACCCTTCCACACGTGGGATTCACGGGCACTGCCCACCCAAAGGATTATGCCCGAGGATGGTTGAACCTGGGAGCAACCACCACTACCAGTGGAAATCATGACTTAAAAAAAAAAAAACAATACAATACCTAGCCATAAAAAAACATTTCTGTTTATTTAACAGAAAGCTCTCATACAATATCATACATTTACATTACAATATAACATATATCAGGCTAGTAGTGCCTCATTAACATTTCAAGGAATAAATCTATAAAATCAAAAACTCCCCCATTGACTAACATTGGACGCGGTTCCGTGTAGAAAGCAGCGTGCGCTTCCCTACTATCAACACATCCGCGTAAAGGGCCACCAGCAAGAGTACACACTGATGAAGAAGCCCTCTGCTCTCCCCCAGGAAAGTATTAAATATAGATTAATGAGAACAGAACTAAAAAGAAAATGCTGTTACTGTTTATATAGCTAAACAAACTCTCTTTGAAAACAGATGCATGCACTCAACTCTTCTCATAGAAGAAAGCAGATTGCCATAACTATTGTTTTTTTTTCCTTGCAGCAGAACCCAGCAGAGAAGAAACCCAGCGAGAACACAAATACCACACAAGTAAGTTTAAACATATTCTTTTTTCCACAGTTATTTTAATTGCCCAAACAGTATAAATGTTTTTAACAGAAGAAATGCCTGTGATGAGGTCAGGGCTAAACCGCATCATCACAACGGCACATAGAAATAGTTTGAAGACTTATACAAGCGCTTGGAAACAGTGACAGGCGACCCGTGATTGGTTGATAAACTGGCTTTTTTGTTTCTTTGACCAAGGCCACAATGTGAAAGTGCTACCATCACATACCACACAACAAACGGGAAAGTAACTATTTAAAAAAAAAAAAAAAGAGGATTTTCACAAAAATGTTGTCATCCCAAGTAATCGGATAATATCTAATATAGTTCGCCGCCACCTTCCTTTTTGAGCATTCATGTTACTACACCATGTACAAAAAACGTGTGTATTCCCATTTACAATTAGAATGACATCTTTCAGGACCTGCAACATAGGGAGTACAAGAAGGGTCCTAATTTTTCTCTGACCTTTAGCAAAAGAGTAACAATTTGCTTTGAACCTGACTAAACTATGAAATCCTTTTGTAAAATAATAATAATAATAATAATAATAATAATAATACTTACCTTATTTCGATCTTCAGTAGCCACTGTTTGTCTGTCCATGGTCGTTGTCATGGTCTTCTGCTGTTTTAACAGAAGCTGTGACAGTGAGTTATTGGAAATACTGGACTTGCATTTTGCATTTCTGCCCTATCTTTTGCCGTTATATTCGGTGCTAATTTAGATTTGTTTCCGGAGCTCACCGATGGCCTTAGGAATCTCTCCATGGCTGAACTAAAGCTCACACTGAAACCCCGCCACACTTATCACTATAAAAATACCGTGTATGCGCTCCAGTGACATGTACAGTGATAGTAGGGAGCAAATGTTTAAGTTTTTGGTTTTTTTGCAAAAAATTGAAAATTCTGCAGGAGAGCACATATTCTGTGATTTTTTCCGCAGTCACGGAATCCTGGAGGGACTACCTGATAGGTAATAATATTATAGAAGTTGCTTTTTCACATACTAGTGGAAAATATCTTAGATACGTAATGTTGTATGAATAAATCATTATTGTTTAAACAAAACTGAATTGTCTCGATTGCAAGCTTGCTTATATATCAACCTCAGGCCGGTACTTGAATCAAGGGTAATAGCCTACTATTTGTTATAGCATATAATACCCCTTCTCTACTGGCACATCTGACCCGTGAGGGCTCGGTACTGTACGGGTACGGGTGGCTGTCCACTGGCTATTTATCGAGCCGAGTGAGAACCAAACCGTGAAACTCCAGCCTCACAAGACATCTGAATCTGGCTCCGAGCCAAGCTGGGCCAGGGGCGGGGTTAATAATTTTTGTCATTATGTTGCGCCAGTCAGTACACTCCAGAAAGAAAAACAACAGACATGGCAGGCAACGAGTGATGATGAGAGAAAAGTACAGCCTTGGGGCACTGAGGAAGTGCAGGCTCTAGTTTCTCTGTGGGCAGATAGAAGTGTTCAGAAAGATCTGGAGTCGTGCGTCAGAAATGAGAAAGTTTATGCCTGAATTTCTGACGATTTTAAGCAAATGGACATAAACTGCTACTAAATTTTACTCAATTTCTCATCCTTGACCTTTATTATATTAATATAAAGAAAAAATGCAGAAAATAAAACAATTCTAAACTTATTTACAAAGACAGTCAAACAAAATACTGTACAGCTGTACAATACATACAACTATGGCTCTTGTGCTCGCGCAGCTTCTTTTTTTTTTTTTTTTTTTTTTTGGTTAATGAGAACAGAACTAAAAAGAAACTACTGTTACTGTTTATATAGCTAAACAAACTCTCTTTCAAAACAGATGCATGCACTCATCTCTTCTCATAGAAGAAAGCAGATTGCCATAACTATTGTTAAAAAAAACTTTTTTTTTTTCCCTTTCAGTGCAGCCCAGCAGAGAAGAAACCCAGCGTGAACACAAATACCACACAAGTAAGTTTAAACATATTCTTTTTTCCACAGTTATTTTAATTGCCCAAACAGTATAAATGTTTTTAACAGAAGAAATGTCTGTGATGAGGTCAGGGCTAAACCGCATCATCACAACAGCACATAGAAGTAGTTTGAAGACTTATACAAGCGCTTGGAAACAGTGACAGGCGACACTTGATTGGCTGATAAACTAGCGTTTTTGTTTCTTTGACCAAGGCCACAATGTGAAAGTGCTGCCATCACATACCACACAACAAACAGGAAAGTAACGATTTAAAAAAAGAGGATTTTCACAAAAATGTTGAGTCATCCCAAGTAATCGGATAATATCTAATATAGTTCGCCGCCCCCTTCTTTTTTGAGTATTCATGTTACTACACCCAAACAAAAAACAACTCTAAAAAAAACAACAACTATCTTTAAATGGGAGATCTTTGGCAAATCATATTTCCAAAGTCCCGTTTGGTAAAGGCAGCTGCATGGTGAGTCTTACAGTCAGGGGAGTGCAGGTTTGTGTCCTGGCTGTGTGACGTTTCCGGCCTTTGCTGGGGATTCTACATGGAATGTTACATTGGCGCTGGTGCACCTGTGGGTTAAGGAGGCAAAGTGGCAAGAACCATTTCTCCTTTTCGTGCTACAGCAGACCCTACTAGCAGGCGCACGTGGTGAGCTCAGCTGGACATCTGCAGATCTGGCCTTTGTACTCCCGTATGACCAGCAGTGCATTAAAACTCGCTACTCCAAAGGGTTAAAAAAAAATGTGTGTGGCAACAGCATCTGTCGTGTGTTAACCTGGCTTGTCGTTGTGCCATCACTGGGGCTCCTACTACAGGTTTTACTCTGGTTTACTCTGGTCTTTCACACAGTGATACTGTATATGGTTTGTGTGACGCTCACTAATTTTAGTTATTTTGCTTATTTTGCAGAGAGTGAAACCCTGGAAGGGTAAGTACATAAAAATGTGTAATAGTAAATAACATGCTGATTACAATATTGAGTCCAGGTTATAGCCTGTTAGAACCACGGGTTATTGCTGAATCAAATACTCCTGTTGTGGTACAAAGTATGGAGCGCAGCCCTACTTTAGTACGTTGTTTGGAGGTAAAGAAATGCTTTCCTGTCTGGCACGCATACTGAG
Organism: Acipenser ruthenus; assembly: GCF_902713425.1. NCBI lineage: Eukaryota > Metazoa > Chordata > Actinopteri > Acipenseriformes > Acipenseridae > Acipenser > Acipenser ruthenus. The sequence continues at coordinate 74,648,262 of NC_081192.1, read as the reverse complement.
ACATGTGTCTGGAGCGCACTGTGAGAATGTATAGATGGTTCAGTACATGTTGCCTTAAAAGTGGTTGTAGCAAAATAATATCCTTAATCTTCCCTGTCCAACACTTTCATTTACTATATAAGTCTCAGATGTGCAGTTTTGTATTTTGTTTCTCAGTTTTCTTGCCTTACCTCCCAGGAAGTCTGTTTTTGCTTTACTTTCAAGGTCACCCCCCCTCCCCCACCACCAATAGTCTCTTTGGGGGGAAGAAATCTTGATGGCTGCCCAGCATGTCAGTCATTAGGGGAAGTAGCTGGTTGTTTTTGAACAGGAAAGAAGGCCCTGAAGGAGTGGGAACAATTTTAAATACAAGGCCTGCAGACAGAGATCTCTTTAACTTGGTGTGGTACCAAATGTGTTTGCTAAACATATATACACATTCAAAACTCCATGCTTGAGACCTGCATGGCATAGAAAATGTATGGAATTATTTTGTTACCTAAAATCATTTTAAGTCTCAGATGTTTTCTTCAAATTGTGCAGCATAGTAGGTCAGACACTGCACCAGCAGACGCTATATAAGCTTCCCCTCACAGCTCTGCAAGCAGCCACACATCAGTCCTTACAGAGACTGCAAATTGTGTGGTGTTTTTGTTTTGTACCAATTTTGACTGCTGTGCCAAGACATGGTGATTGTGAGCAGATTAGTTTGCCCAATGAGCCCGTGTGTTGGTTGCATTTCTTGATTGACAGACCATGTCTTCTTGAAATGCCATCTTACTACCACTGGAGCTTGAGTTTACTATAGTACAGTAATAGGAAAACAAAGTTAGAAGCAGTTAAGCTCCAGTGGTCTGGAGGGGGAGCTCTTTTCGCAGTGGCGAAAGAGGCAAAGTAGTTCCTATATGTTTCACTGGGGGTTTCATCGGTCATGAAAATTCAGAAATTTAGCCAGAAGTATTGATAATGAGGTAAGAATACCCTACACAAAGGTCAGTCGTCCTGAAATGAAATAAATGCCACGTTTCCGTCTGCAACTGGGATAGACTTGAAAGCGATTTGTTAATTTACTTCAACAGCCGATCAAGATTTAACCTATTTTATTTTGTCAGCCTTATTTAGGATTGCGGTGCTGGCAGAACACAATCTCTTCAGCTAATGGTGGAACTTATGTAAATGAGTGTGAGGAGCAGGGCTGTTGAAAAATGGAGACTGCCATTTTTTTTAATCAATTCAGTGACTTCCAACATGTCCATGACAGTTATACAAAAACATCCAGGTGATCTTTAACTTTGATGTAATATCCGATGTTGCATTGAGGACTGCAGATGGAATCGGCTTTACAGTCTAATTTAAAGGTGCAGATAGAAATGTGGCATAATGCATCTGGGTTAGACCAGGCTTGGCAATAATCTTTGGGTTTTATGTCTCTTGTCATTGATGGTACTGTATATACTTACAGGTTGCTGCTGTCTGTGAAAGTAGATGACATCACTGAGTTTTTTGTATGTGTATTTTCAGTGCAAAATTTGAAAACCCTGGAGCCCTCACTTCAAATTAGGCATCATCACGAGCCTATTATTGGTAAGTGGCATTGTTAACCTGAAGATTAAGAGGAAGATTAAGATTAAGCACGAAATTCAATCAAATTTTATCAGGTTAAATTGATACACTGACTAGCCAAAGAAAATACAGAATTGCCTGTAACTTGCAACTGCTCTGTGGAAGTCATATTCAAAGTAAGCCGGGTCACATGGTTGCTCCATGTAACTAATCAAGTGTATTTTAACAGTAGCGGCAGTTGTGAACACCATTCACTGAATAAAAGGTGTTGCACATCCTGAACTTTCACTGTGACTGGCTTCTCCAAGTTGAATTATCTTGTGTACATTACAGGTCATTTGAATCGACTTAACATTAAACTGCAAGGGCAACAGTTTGGATGTGCAGCAGCTTGTACCAGTCATGTCTGATCTGCTTATATTGTTCAAGTATCGTTTTGTGGACTTTCGCTGGCATTGCACCTTGTTCAAGTTTATGATTCGCCACCATGAAGCTTTTTTGAAGAACTGGACCTGAGGGTGATTCCGGTCATCTCAGTTAGAGATTTGGAGCTGAAAGTTGCTGACTTCAAGGAGTCGGACAATCGGATTGAAAAGTTTTGCAGACTGAATGCAAATCTGTAAAGCCTTGCTCAGCAACCTGCAGAGCTAACAAAACTGCACAAATGGATTGAATTGGCGCACAAAAATAACCTCATTCTTCAAACTTGGAATGAACTTCCACTCAAACTGTCAGTTCTCTTAATGTTTGGTTGTACCTTATGTGAAAACAGGTGTTTTCCCCACTTGAATCGTATCAAAAACAACGTGTGCTCAAGATAATGATTGCATGAAGCTGAACCTTCAAAGAAGTGTGTGTGTGTGTGTGTGTGTGTGTGTGTGTGTGTATAAATATAAATATAATTACAGTGGTTTGCAAAAGTATTCACTCCCCTGCAAAGTTTTCACATTTTGTTGGCGCCTGAGCATACTCCACAACGCTTTCAAATTAGACTTTACATGTAGAATCAACACAAACTACTCCACATTGATAAAGTTAAAAAATGTAGAATATAAATAAGTAAGATTTACAGAGAAAAACAGATTAATCTCAGTTGCATAAGTATTCAACCCCTTTGCTACTGCAGCCCTAAATCAGCTCAGGTGTAAATGATTTGTTTGAAAGGTCACAGAATTAGTGAAATTGTTTCAGCCTGTGTGTACTCAAAGTGGTGTTGTAGATAATTTGTAGATAAATTACAATTGTAGTCAAAAGTTTACATACCCCAATGGAAATTTATAATTTCTAGAACTTTCTCAAAAAAATAATTATAGGAAAAATCTTTTGTAGCAAAAGTTTTGCTTGAGGAAAAAATGAGGATGTCTACAATTATTATTTATTCCAGCAATTTTTAATAGTAATTCAAAAGTATTCATACCCTGAAAAGGAAAATGAAATTAATAGCTAGTTGAGGCACCTTTAGCAATAATAACCTCTTTTAAATGATTAGGATATTTGTCAATGAGCTTTTGGCATGATTCTTTAATGATTTTTGACCATTCTTCAACGCAGAATTGTTCCAGTTCATTCAAATTCCGAGGACTTCTCTTGTGCACAGCCTTCTTCAACTCATACCAAAGATTCTCAATCGGATTTAGATCGGTACTTTGACTAGGCCATTCCAGAACCTTGATTTTATTCTTCTTTAACCATTCTGAAGTAGATTTTGATGTGTGCTTTGGATTGTTGTCGTGTTGGAACGTCCAGTTGCGCTTTAAACCAAGTTTTGTAGCAGAGGGTTTCAGATAATTGGTCAATATCTTTTGGTGTGCTATGGAATCCATTTTACCATGTATTAAAACTAAATTTCCTGTGCCATTAGAGGAAAAACAGCCCCATAGAAATATATTACCACCTCCTTTGCTTGACAGTAGGTATGGTGCTCTTTTCTTTGTACGCCTCACCAGACTTTCTCCAAACATAACGACTATAGGCGTGACCTTTTTTTTTTTTGTTTCATCACTCCACAAAACCTTTGACCAGAACTCATATCCATTTTGCAAACTTTAAGTGATTTATCCTTGTGACGTTTTCCTAAGAATGGCTTTTTGACAATAAATAATTTTCTGCCTAAGGTCTTCAGATGGCTTCTTTACTTTTTCCCCATATAGACTTATTGGTAATGACAGCAGTCATCCTATGCCTAACCCTTTTATACTGTCTAAGACTGTTCACCTACAATCCAGCATTTTCTAGACTTTTCTAGAATTAGGTTCTGCATTATCATTTTGAAATTTCTAGCACCTTGTAGACAATACTATCATAGCATCAAAGGGTATGAATACTTTTGAATTAGCATTTTTGGAGTTTTGTAAAAAAAAATTGCTGAAGTAAACATCTATTTCTTGTAACTTTTTTCCCTTGGGGTATATAAACTTTTGACTGTATATAAGCAATTATCTCTGTCGATTTCACGCCAACCAGCTGCGAATGGTCAACCTTATTTCCTCATGGTTCAGGACTGTACAGCCAAAACTTGGTCTCACACGTTGTGATTTTTCTCAATGATCCACACTACTCAGAAGTCCAAAATTCATTTCAATGTTATTAAACAAACATTAAAAAAAAACAAAAAAAAACTGCCGCATCATTTCCACGGTGCGTTTGGCTACAAGAGTCTTCGTCAGGTGGTGAATATTTGATTATTCCCAGCTGGTTGACATGAATCAACAGAGACAACTGCTTATATTATGGACATTTTCTTATATTGGTCAGCACCTCTGTGTAAACTGAAGCATTGCAGTGCACAAAAGTTTTTTTTTTTTTCTTCGTTTTGTATATATATATTTATGGTTTGATTTGCTGTAACGATTGGCTCTTTGAAAGCCACTTGCTCTAAATTGACTTTGTTTGGCAAAACCAAAAAGGTTGCACAGCATTGGATTATGAATTTGTGTAGCTGTTCACATTCTCGGAGAAGAACCAGAAAATCCACCTGCTTTGATGCCATAACCAGTTGATGAGTTGAATCCCGTTTCACAGTGTTTTGAACAGATGGAAGGGTTCAATTATGGTGGAAACTTCATGAATCATTGGCCCCTCAATACATCATTCCAACAGTTCAGGCGTATGGAGGTAGTAAGCTGTTCAACTGGCTGATTTAGGGCCTTTCATCCCCTTGCAGGACCAGGTGACATCCAGGTGCTATTTAGGGATCTTGGCTGGCCAGGTACACCCAACAATGCTGTATCAAGGCACTGATGGGGTATTGCAGGATGACCATACCATCCTCCATTGGGCCTGTGTGGTGCAGGACTGTTTTGAGAACACATACAGACTTCACACATTTTCCCTGGACACAACAGTCTCCAGATATCAACTCAATTGAGAGTATTTGTGATGTATTTGAACATCACATCATGGGCTGTTCGTATCTTCCATCCTCCTTGACACAATTAAGATCCATCCTCCTGGAGGAATAGTGACAAATATCAGCTAATGTCTATTGCCATCTTAGGAAAGTATACCTTGTCAAATTGCTGCTGGCCAGTTAATGTACAATATGTGCTTTAAAAATGAAATCATGCATGAACACCCAGAGTGGTTATATTTAGAAGAAGCATCTTGCAAAGCATCATCTATATCTATTCTGTTGTGTTTCTGTGTCTCAGTACAACACTAATCCATTAGTTATTCACTGTCTTCGAACCTGGAGTAAATTTTGTAGGCGCTTCGGTCAGCCATGACTAGGCACCAGTCACTTATTTTCACCCTCTTTAAAATAAGGCCTTTAATATCTGATATCAAAATGGGATTCATTGTCTCAAAGACCTATATATTGAAGATACTTTTTGCTTCATTTGAACAAAATTTGTGACTTTCCCCAGCTTCCCCAGCTCCTTCCTGAATCCCACATTGATCCTTTGCTTAATTTCAATCCCAGTTGTAGAGGCATCTTATTTGCATTGCCCGTCCCTATCGTCAATAAAAACTACATGGGAGCAGTATATAGGCCTTGAGTTTCTGGATGAAGTGTGGGAATCCATTCTCGGTAGAATACACTCCTCATCAATTTTAGCGTGACATGGACTTATGCAATTAAAAATTGTACATTGTCTACATCTGTCTAAGGTCAGACTGTTTAAAATCTACCCAGATATGGACCCCACCTGTGACAGATGCAAACAAGAACCTGCCTCAATTATACATATGTACTGGATCTGTCCCAGACTGGCTTCGTTCTGTTCATCTGTATTTGAGACTCTAAAGGTCTTAAAGTACCCATTAATCTTACAGATACTTTCTTAAAGTTACAGTGTGACACCCTGGCCCTTGCCACCTTCTTGGTAAGATGTCTGATATTCTGACATTGGGTTAGGAATCTTCTGTATTTCCTGAAATTAGAAAAAATCTAATGCCCTCCGAGGGGATCCAGGGAAAAGTTATTCAACGCATGGCAACCTCTTCTGCTGTATGTTGACCAACCTGGGCAATCCCATAATTTTACAATCTCCTGCCTTTGAAAACTGTGACTCTCTCTCCTCATCTTTCCTTCCTTCTCTTTCTCCCTTTTTTCTTTCTTTTTTCTGTTGCTTTTGAAGCTTGTTTTTCATCTGTTATCGATTGGTTATATATTAATGAAAATTCAATAAAAATATTTAAATACAATGCACTAGAGACTAGACCAAAGATTCAGTACATTTGTCCCTGCAAAATGATCAGTCCATTATTCCTTTTATTTTTATTTGATGCATTGATGATTTTGTTATCCTTTTTTTTTCTGAAAACTGGAAAATCAATACAGTTAAATATAAAAATAATATCACGAGTGTTAATGTGTTAATGCAGCATTTTGTTGGTCACATAGTGGAGTGTTCAAGGTGGAGGTAACGACTGCTTTAATCAATTGGGAAGTGTAATTTTGTGTGGTTGCTGGGTTTTTTATAAGTTTGACGTTGTGTTTGAATTTGAAGTCTCTCCTTTGTCTATCTCTCTCTGCAGGTCTGCAGCATGTGGTTGAGTTCCGTAACACCAATAATGAGTTCCCTCCACATTTCTTATGCAAGCTGTGCAAAGTCAAAGGAAACGCGGACATCATTGTTATGCACATCATTAGTACGAAACATCGCAGCAAATATCTGGTCAGTAAAACCTACCTTAAGTAATTGAAGCAAAAAGATTTACTGGAAGAGTAGATTGACGTATCGAAAGGGAAACCAAAGCAGCCCTGATGCACTCTGATCTTCTTATTGAAACGTTTTCCATTTCAATATAGAACTGTGGGATTGTAAGAGAACTGGATTCGTCAAAGAAAATCTGTCAATTGTTGCTTTACTCTTTGCAAGTCAGTCCCTATCCACAACATGTTTTCCTAACTTTTTACAAACCAAAAGTACTGGAATTAAAAATTAAGGGTTTCAAATTAAATGTTTTAAGTGGGGTAAACTAATCAAAGCGATGAATCTGCATGTAGATAATCCACTGCCTCCGTGCCTCTGGCATTCACATACAGACTTGTCTCCCTGCAGGCCAGATTTTACAATGAATGAATGCTGTTGGAAAACAGGTTAACAAGGTGTACTAAGTGTAGCTCAAATACAAATGATCTATTGTAAATATAAGGATGTAAAAGGTTTTAAACATTTAATCAGTAAATAATAGGGCTGAGTTAGAGTACTCGAGTACTCAAAATAATTATAATTACTTGAGCACTAATTTATTACTCGAGTACTTGAAAACATTTTAATAGTATCTCTTCATGAATGTAAGTTCAACATATTGTAGCAACCCGGTCAGTTCAGGCTGGCAGACTTTTGTTTCATCTGGTCCTGTGCATTCACGTTATCTATTGTTCCAGGGTACCACTAGTTCCAGGAGTGTGTGTGTGCGTGCGTGAGGCGCTTTTGGGTGCAGACCATGTCATCTACACGCCCTTGCTCTGCCCCCCCCCCCCTCCCCATGAGAGTAGTGGTCCACTCTCTTCTCTGTGTGTGAGGGGACTGATAGAGCCGGAGCCTGTGTGTGTGGAATAGAGTGAGCAAGAAAGTGGGAGAGTTTTTAGGATAGAGACAGAAGGAAGGATTTATTGTTTTTGTGGTCCTGACCCAAACACAGACCCTGTTTAATTAATAAAGTTGTTTTGTTAGCGCCTGAATCCCATCTCTGTCTCCTGCTTTGAGCTACAAGACCAGGGGTTGTTACAATATTGTATTCACGTATATCGCCTTAACACTAGGCACGGAAGCCATTTTGACGGGTTGAGGTTTTCAAATTTAAATTACTCTGCGTGTTTATAAATAACATACAGTGTTATTTATAAAACCGTGCTGTATCTTTATTTTAGAAATTGAAACCTGCTGGTATGATCCCTGAGGATGACTTGGGAGATGTACCACTGAACAAGAAAATAAGAAAGAAGGCAATGCTTCTTGAGCAGTTGGAAGGAAGGGGTGTAATAAAGGTAAGGACAGTTCAGCCCCACATTCTGAATGAAAGCATAAGACCTCAGACATTTACTATTTAGACACCTAGTTTTAAGGTTAGTACTCGTATATTGGATTTAGACATCTGAATCATTTTGGTGACCTTCAATAAATAGTATGAAATAGTATGTTTTCAAAATTTCACATATGACTCTCCCTTTATTATATTGAAAAGGAAGAGAAAGGTATTTGCCTCTAAAAACCCTTGGAGGGCCCCTTTCAAAAGAGAGGCATGCCACACTTCCTTACATTACCTGGCTTCTTGAACAAACAAATCCAGCATGGCTATTGGAGCGGCAACACTGTAAAATGGAAGCCAGTTTCTTTAAAACATACTTTTATTAACCCTTTGCGGTCCATTTATTTAGTGCGTCTCAGGCGCTTCAGGTCCAATTTATTTTCACATGCGCAGTTTATTTTAGACACGCTGTTTAAAAGTATTTTTTTCACAGTAAAACAGGTTTAAAAGACACTGCATATCAACAGGACACTCAGTACTGCATCTCCAGCCCCGCCCCACCCCATCCCTTGTTCGCTGTATTTTTCACATACCTCTTCATAGTCGTGCATACCAATAAATCATCTCCTGATCACTCGTTTTATCACCAAACTCCTCAATAATGCGATCTAAGTCATTTTTTTATTACTATAACATCTCAAAAAGGCTCTGAAAATGTCTGTGATATTCTTTGAGCGCTGGATGCAGAAGCAGCGATCTTGTTTGTTTATGTCCGTGTTATCTCTGGTGGTGCAGGGGCAATGTGTGTTGCTCAGATACGCCCCTTTTTTCCGGAGAAAAAATGACTAGAGACCTGTGTTTTACGTCTTTTTTGATGATGTCGGACAGGTTCCGACATTGGACCGGAAAGAGAAAATTGGAATGTTGGACCTGGTCCAACATAGGACCGCAAAGGGTTAATAGCAAGGCTAAATAACTGTACAGAAGAATGTGTTTTCCCTCCATTGTACAAACTTTGTAAATAAAAAAGACAAGTACATGGGCGAAAGTTTTCCGTAGACGGAAATATTCAATTCCTCAACAGTGTTGGACACCAATGTGGAATACACGGAGTTAAACAGATTCCTGCATCAAGCCAGTATTACAAAGACGCAATACAAAAAAAAAAAAAAAAAAACACTTTGGTGATCGTCGTAAAATACTGGATTACGGTATTAATGAAACGAACAGACATTTTTAACACAAACTGCGGTACGGACGTATCATATTCTGACATTGTCGGAGTAGTTAATTTAAATGTTACATGTAAATATACACCCCCTACAATAACAAAGCATTTTAAAAATATGTCGTTCAAAGTATTAAAGTTTTTGAAAATGCTATTTTATGTTTAAGAGCTGAAGCAGCAGAAGAAGATAGTTGCTACTTATAGTAAGAGTCCGTTTTCTAATACTGTACATCACAATAACAACATTATATTAAAAATACGTCTTTCATATACATGACATGTATCTGTAATTATGAATGGATCTTCAATAAGGAATGGTTTAAACATGTTCCCAGAAGAATTTTTGCTAGTTTCCGTGATGTCTTTTCTCAGTGGAAAGGCCGTAGGAACAATTGCCATTAGCAAGACCATGGCTGTATCACTTTTTCCTTGTTATAGACCAATATTTTTTCACACGTGTCTTGGCGCTTCTGTCATAGACAGCCTCTGTATGGCTTTGCACCACAGACCCCCCCTCTCACATCACACTCACACAGGAATCAATAAATTATAATACAGGTCACCACAGTACTTCACCACAACAGCTACACCCACCCCTCATTATATCGCCCCTCGCTATACTGTGGATTCGGATATATCGCGGTCCTGGAGTTGGCTCGCCATTTTTACAGTCTAAATGTGCATGCCTTAGCTGCACTATACATAGGGAATTTCACTTAGAATTACTGTTTGTCTTATTGCGTACTGCACATCAAACTAAAATATACAGAACCATTAAAAACAAAGCATCAATATTGTACTGTTATCATATACATACGCACAGCACAGTAACACAAAGCAAATTAAATGCTGAAGTGTTTTTTTAAGCAGTGCACTAGCAAAAGTCATAGGGCAGTGACGTCGGCTCCCTAGCAACAAGCCTCCTATGTTGGGAATGGATTTTTATAATGCAGCGGTTTGGGCATTTGAGAAAGGAGAGGAAGATTCATGAAATTATTTGGAGACTGAAGTTGATGAGAAGCATTACCATCTGCAGAACAAATTAAAACTCTGCTTTTTTTTAAACAAATTAATGAGAAAAAGCAGGTTGCATACAGGATTTATATTGGACCCTGACGCCCACCATAAAACGGAGTGGTTGTACAGTATTTGTTATTAGCCTATTTGTTTTTCTAGGGGTCTCTCTATATCTCGGCCCTCGATATATAGCGGATTTGTATTGGACCTTGACACCCGCGATATATCGAGTGGGTGGTGTAATTCCTTTAAAAATATAAAATAATAAAACCTATGTTTTTTTAATTGAAATAACAAACCTTCCAATGAAAACTTGGAACTGAAGAAACAGAGATTAGCTTCTGCTGCTTGGCAAACCCTTCTGGATATATAATTTTTTTTTTTTTCTGGATAAATAGTTGTATAAATTTCTTTATTTTTGCCATTGTATGATTATTCACAATATAACACAATGTCCAAATAGGCTACATTTTCCCAAGACTAAGCAATACAACTGGAAGTGCAGTATCAAGCTATATGTGCTATACCATTGGTTGGTTCCTCTGTCAGTCATACCTAGGGCTTCTGTTTTTTGGGTTTTATTAATTGTATTTTTCGGTGCTTATTTTGAGCTATTTTCGAGTTTTATGTAAATCGTTTTTTTTCGGGGGTTTCATTATATACTGTATGAAATTAGAGTTTTCGGTTACTGTACAAAATGCTTGAGCGTTTTTTTTTTGTGTGTGTGTGTCAAAATATGTATAGTAACTCGACAGTACTTGCACACTTAAGTTGTACCTTCTTTCCTTTGCTGTCTTCCACAGAGAAATCCCTATGGTCACGGGCACATTCTTCTGGGGTTTTTGTGCAGGCATTTTTGTACATTTCGCCACAATTCTGTTTTAAATCCTCCGTATCTTAACTATAATACAGCTTTAAATCCCGCTAACAAGCCTCCATCCTGATTGTAATCTCGTTTTAATTCTCGCAATCAGAGTCTCCAATAGAAATGTAGGAATGTGCTGTCACTCATTAGTTGGGGCGGGTATAAAGTATTCAGAATGAATTAATGATATATACAAGTCAGGAAGGCAGGACTTTACCTAGCAGCACTGGGAAATGTGTTTATTTTTATTTTTGTAGTAGGTTTTATTTTTTAATGGGAAAAAGGTAAAGTCAAAGTGAATGGATTAACTGATTTCATTTCTTTTGTATCGGGGGGGGGGGGTGGTATCATGTTTTATTGGTTAAAACTGAAAATCAGAAGCCCTAGATGTATCTTTTATAGCCTGAATTACCTGAGCACTTGTGTCAAAGCTGCTCCCTCTAAGAACCTTGTATGTGTTGGACGTCGTCTCCTCCTCCCCAGGTCAATATGAGTGACGCATAAGGCTCGGCACCATTTCCTTCAGCCTTGCCTGAGGATGGAGTGAGTTCTGACTTAAGTCATAACTACGGAGATAAGTTGATACTCACTTTTTCTCTCATTTCATTTCTGCTAAAGGCAGTTTATTTTCCTTTTTAGCACAACTGCCAGTGCTGCAAGCCCTTCATTTGAGTTAGCTTGGGTATTGTATCCCATGAGGTAATGGTTACGTTTCGTACTTGAAAGGGAACGTTTGGTTATTATCATAACCCTGGTTCCCTGAAATAGAAATGTAACCATTAACCTTCAAGGTAGCTATATTTTCTCCACCGCAGCAGACCTGAAAGAGAAAATGGTGCTGAGCCTTATGTGGCACTCGTATTTATGTCCTGGGGGCGGAGACAACACATACAGGACTCTTAAATGAGCAGCTTTGATGCAAGTACTGAGGTAATTTGAGGTAAACGATTGTTTACAAAGTCTAAGTTCTGGCACAGATCATACAGATCCTGTCCTTTTCAAAATATGCAGTGCACTTACCGCAGACTGTCTTTGCGCATTTGGCACATCTATTAACAGTAACCAAGGTGTCTGGCACCAAATGCTCCACGGGCATATACTAGTGCAATGAAAGCTTCTAATTCCTCCAAGGGCATTAACCAGGGATCATCTTGGTGTCACTGCTGCAAACCCAGTCTGCTTCAGAGCCAGATTCATCATTGTCCGTCTCTGCTGCTTCAGAATCGTTGTTTGGTAAAATTTGCAGTAATTCCAAACACTGCTTTGCTGTCCTGTGTCTTCCGCGATCCATTTTCAATGTGTATTGGGGTAACAGTGAATTTCTTAGAAAAACAAGTGACTTAAAGCAACATTTCCCAAAGTGGGTCGAGGCAAGGTTTCTGATTGGTTGCCAAACAATCTAAAAAATATGACGTTCAGTACATACTGTTAAGATTTTGTTTCACTATACAACTTCTTATGCAGTATTCAAAATAAATATGATTCGTATACAAATCATTAGCAGTAATTATGTAAATAATGTATTGTTTTATCACCAGTCTTCTGCTTTAAATATGAACCAAAAAATTAAGTATAAGGTGACATTTTATGTGCGGTTACTTGTGTTTTTGAAAAACGTTGTTAAAATGGATGCAAAGCGAAAACATGTCTAATCCTACTTGCATCTTAAAGAAACAAAACAAATAATAATCGCTGTTACCATCTTATATTAACTTCAGGTTTTCTTACATTGGGGACGACCTCATGTCTCATTTGTTGTGAAGTACTGGCTCACGAAAGCCTTAAGCCGTCGGCATCTTGAAACATGGTATCCAGATTGCATTGGGAAACAACACACATTTTTCCAGAAGAAAGCTGATCAGTTAGCTAAACAGCTAATCAGTCACTGTCTCAGAGAAGGTGATGAATGTATCCTACATGGTTACAATGCATATTGCAAAAAACAAAAAACTGCACAACTGACTGCTGTCGGTATGTTATCTCCCACAACTCCAAAACATACTCTTCATCCAGTCCCTCCCTCTGCCAGGCTTACATTTCTCTCCCCCCAATCACAGACATGCATTCCGTCCCACCACCCATTATCTCAGTGCACCGACATAGTCCATCAATCCCCATGGGGCTCTCCTGCAAATGCATGTCTGCGATCGGCTGCAGTCCCGTTGTCCGTGTGAAGGAGACCCTTAACTCAAAAACCTGAGCTGGCTGTCGTGTGAAAGAATGTTCGTAGAAGTGGCACCTGCCACTTGGGTCATTTGGGTCACCAATCAAAACGTTTGGGAAACACTAGCTTCTGGTAACCAGACAGCAGATAGACAGCCTGGCACCGTGAACTGTCAAGGCTGATTGAAGGGCTATCAGGAGGCTCATTGAAACAATAGAAATGTCAGAAGAACACTCACTTGAGGAATCCAGACTGATATAATCAAATTTCAATACATGGCTGCAGTTTTTGACTGATAAACACAAATAATACTGCAATATTTAATTGTTATATGTTTTATATGTATCGGTCAATTTGACCGCTCATGATGGAATAGGTATGACAGTATTTTATCTCGCTAATTTTTATGCAATGCGATTCTTTCTTTGTCAGGGTAATATAGTACGTATATTTAGCAAAAGTCAGGAAAGCACAGCTCCGTATCTAAACACACGCACTGCAATTTAAATTTAAATTCCAAAAACGGTCAAAATGACCGCCTTGGTCGTTCTAGTGTTTACCAATTGTAGTATCAGGTATCCTGTTTTATAATAAAATGACGTCCACTATAACACGTTTCTTCTTAAACTGTACCTTTCAGACCTCTATAACGAAAGGATGTGCACGTAAGGTCAAAAATAACTTGAACAATTTCTGTAGGACTAATTTTTATAGAAGACACTATGCAACTACTAGTTACTAATTAATTTTGCAAAGTTACTTATTGCTGAAAGAATACAAAAATACAACTCAAAACTGAGCTATGTGTTTTTTTTTTGTTTTTTTTTGTAGGTAAAAATGTCAAGACAAAGTCTGCCTTTTAAAAATTCAAACCCTGAACCAGGTAGGTTTTTATGGGGGATATGACAAATTTATTTCTGTAAAAATATTAATGACCCAAGCAAAATGGTAATACATGCTGGTTAATTCTGCCAAGGCAGATTTTTTGCCCCCAAAAATAGTTGAAAATCTACTATAAAGCCTTCTTACAATTAGTGGTTGATTTTATTCCACCTATACCCTGCTGTTAGAGCATTTTACAGGATGCTGGGGATTCGCCTAGGATTGCATTTAAACCACCTAGCTGTGTGTTCATGACTATTGGGTTTTGTTCTGTTCCAAAGTGTTAAGTTAACAATGTATGCCACTTCACATACTCCAATATCTATTTATTCAACTTGCTTTCAAGGTTGGAGATTTCCTAATGTTGGCCCAGGTGGAATGAACCCCAATGATTTCCCCCCTGGAATGAACCCCAATGATTTCCCCCCTGGAATGAACCCCAATGATTTCCCCCCTGGAATGAACCCCAATGGTTTCCCCCGTGGAATGGACCCCAATGATTTCCCCCGTGGAATGCACCCCAATGATTTCCCCCCTGGAGTGAACCCCAATGATTTCCCCCCTGGAATGAACCCCAATGATTTCCCCCCTGGAGTGAACCCCAATGATTTCCCCCCTGGAGTGAACCCCAATGATTTCCCCCCTGGAGTGAACCCCAATGATTTCCCCCCTGGAGTGAACCCCAATGATTTCCCCCCTAGAATGAACCCCAACGATTTCCCCCCTAGAGTGAACCCCAACGATTTCCCCCCTAGAGTGAACCCCAATGATTTCCCCCCTGGAGTGAACCCCAATGATTTCCCCCCTGGAGTGAACCCCAATAATTTCCCCCCTGGAGTGAACCCCAATGATTTCCCCCCTGGAGTGAACCCCAATGATTTCCCCCCTGGAATGAACCCCAGTGATTTTCACCCTGGAATGAACCCCAATAATTTCCCCACTGGAATGCCCCATGGAGATTTTTCCGCTGGCATACCCCAAGATGATATTCCTTGGATGCACCCTGATCCTTTTCCAAGTAGAAGGAACTCGGATTACCCTGGAAGAAGATGTCCTGATGAATTTCCAGGTGGAAGTTTTCATGAAGGCAGCCCTCTTAGAGGGGAGAGGATGAGACCTGAAATGAGAGACTTTGAAGCTGGAGTGAGAAGGTAATTAATGTTATTTAAGCCCATCTACCATACAGTAGAGCCTTCGTCATGAGGGCACTATCGCAAATCTGAAAATTATTTTAAACACTTTAAAACCTTAAGTTACCTTGAACTTGTAATGATTCGTTGAGTACCCTTCCACTGAGAAAAATTAAGGCAATAGTCCCCATAATGTTCATTTAGGATCTCACACATTTGGAGGGGGAAAAAAAAAAAAATTATAAACAATTCACTTTTTTACTTGTCAGAGTTGCTTATAGTTTATCTGGACTAGGGGTGTAAATCGTTTAGAGTTTAAGCGTTTAATCATTAGTAAAGTGTCAAACGGTTTTAATTTTGCTTAATCGTTTAAACTTTGTCAAAAATGTGCAGGTCAAATATTAAGAAGCAGTTGTCTGCAAATAACGTCTACTCCGTTTTTTTTTTGTGTTTTTTTTTTGTATTACTTCCTACGTCACATGGCATCATTGTCATTGGATATTAACCTCCCAATGTCCAGCACACTTTTGGTCGCATGACTGGTCTGCTTCTACTTGAAGCAGGGTCTAGCGTGGAGGAGGTAATGCGATAAAATTCGGGCTGAAAACATAACACGGTTGATTATTGAGACAATCGCAAATGGCATGCAACCAATTTCAATTGTGGAGGATACCAGATTCAACTTTAATGTCTTGTGTTGAGCCAGATTACAGAAGGCTGTGTTTTTGTTTGTTTGTTTGTTTGTTTTTTTCCCCTATTCTGAGACTCGAGCAATGTTAATGCGTTTTTTTCTTCCATTTTTTTTTTTTTTTTTAAAACAGAAGATAGCTTCCATTTTATTTTTTGGTCTTTTTTTCTATTGCTGCCAGTCAGATAAGTACAAACTATTGCAATTAGTAAATTATTATTATTTTAAAACAGCATATTGATTCTTTGAATTAATGTGATATTGTACTTGGAATAAAAAGTCAGTTTGGTGTGAACATAACTAGTTATTGTCTCTTATATACAGGAAGTAGGATAAATTAGCGATTTGGACTTTAGCACTGTTTGAATAATTAGACTGCATAACATTTCTATAATAATGCAACTAATGTTTGCCCTAATCAAAACAGACCATTATCATACCGCCGATGCTATTATTATTTCATATTGCTTCACAGTTTTTATACATTTATTTAATATATGCGGCTTAATTTAGTAATTAATTTGATTTAATTTCTTTTTTTATTTTTCTGTCACACAACTTAATGGGGTTTTAAATAGGCCAAGCCTTCATTTTTCACATACATACGAGATCGCAACAAGTTAAAAACGAATAATCTTTATTAAAGCTATAATGAAAAATAAAGTGTTTTGCTGCACTCGCTATTACAATCGTTATGATGAGTAACTATTTAAATTAATAAAGATGAGTGGCTTCGGTATTTTAAATGAAAAAGACTTACCATTTAAAAGCCCATTTAGTTGTTTAATAGAAAAAAAAAGAAAAATGTAAATTAAACCAATTTTACAATGAACGCATTTCTCAGTTGTGATTGAGATACACGAATAGACTAACAGGTATCAATTGTAGGGCTGCTACGATTAAATTGAACATTAGATTTTTCGATCAATTCCATTTCTCATTATATACATCGATATAAATACTGGATAATCGATTCAATAATTACATTTTTGTAATGCACATAGTTAGTAACATTATTTAAGTTTATCAACGAAACTGCACCGAATGCGCTGCCTTGCTATTTACAGTATTTCTGCCAGACAAGCAGTGGGCGTGTTTTTCTTTACCTGCTCGTGTTAACTAGCATCTGATTTGCTGGTCCCATCCTACCAGCGAATCAGTTTTGAAAATGCTTTGTAAGTACGCCCCTCTGTGTGTTCACTGTAAAAACAAACAAACAAACAAACAAAAAAAACTTGCTGCCTTGAATTCAGAGACTACAAGCTTCCTGGCAACCAGCTTGTAAATAAGTTGTGCACATTGAAGAAAACTGACTGTATACAGTTTGCGCTTATTTGGAGTTTCAAAATGAACTGTTATATAATGAATATTTAACAATATTCAGTAACGTTAAATAAAAAAATAAACAATAGTGATGTTAAACACAATTTTGGAGTAAGGATCAGCTAGCGGGTATGCATGTTGTGGTAAGTAAATATATTAATTATTATTACTATTATTATGATGATGTTTTAGGCAGGGATTTCCGCATTGTGTTTCACAGATAGTGAAGGTTAGGTGGTACCGGGGGCGGCGCCACGCTTGGGCCTGAGGGGCCTGGGCCCACCCATTTTGCTCATGGGCCCGCCCAGTTATGGAGCGTTTGACAATTAAAAACACTTCATGCCAAACCTGTAATCCGCTGCGGTGAGTCCAGCTCATCCTTGTGGTTCAAAAAATATATCCGTCCCACCCACCTCAGCACCGTTGTCATGGTTATGGGAAAAAAAAAAAGATTGGTGATTGGACGGCTGAGATATGAGGTCTTACGTCTTCGATACTATAGTATCGAAATTACAGCGCGACGGCAGCATACAACTTTTCTTTCATTGCAAGGCACGCAAGCATCCAGCTTGTGCAGCTGCTGTTTACATTTGCAATTAGCTATCTAATTACCTACACGGGGCAACAATGTGGAGTAGTGGTTAGGGCTCTGGACTCTTGACCAGAGGGTCATGGGTTCAATTCCAGGTGAGGGGGCACTGCTGCTGTACCCTTGAGCAAGGTACTTTACCTAGATTGCTCCAGTAAAAACCCAACTGTATAAATCGGTAATTGTATGTAAAAAATAATGTGATATCTTGTAATAATTGTAAGTCGCCCTGGATAAGGGTGTATGCTAAGAAATATAATAATACAGAATGTTCAGCCAACTTTGCAGTAAACCATAGCTATATTTGTGTCTTACGCATTAGCTATGTCACGACAAATTTTGTAAAAAGAAAACGAATGCACCGAAAAATGTATAGTGCAATCATCGATATTTACTCGAACGATTGTATTTTGTGTGCCCTTTAATCGATTGCTATTTTGAGGCTTAACTGACAGCCCTAATCAATTGCATGTAAGGAGAGTAGAAAAGCCAATGTAAATGACCTATTTATAGACATATATGTAGTAATTTGTAGAAAGCTATTTATTTTAAAATGCTCAGAGCCCTTGCAGTCAACGCACTTCCCCCAAGATTGCCGACTTCCAGTTCTCCTGCTGTCAAGACTGCACATCTTAAAAATGTTTTTATTTTAACGTTTAAACTATATATTTTTAAAAGTTGAAATGTGTATTAAATTAAACGGAATCTAGCACCCCTAATCTGGACAGTGTCAGGTATCTGAATGGAGCAATATTACTCAACTGTCCATGTCTGAGCTCCAGTCGAGCCGACAGGCTGTGATTGGCTAACTCTGCAGTTGCGGGTACAGGATTGGTTGCTTTCGTCAGTGCAAAGTACTGATTGACTGGTTTGGGCCAGTTGTCTTTGTTTGTTTAGTATTTGCTGTCCAGTAGTGAACTAAGCTTAAATACAGCAAGTCCAAATGAAAAAGCCAGTACTTGCACAGATTGATTTTAAATTTGGGTCACAGGTGATGCAGTGCCGTTCCAGTGGGCATCTACTGTCTATTAATGCCTGCAATAGCTGGAACCTGATTGGCTTATGACACTGAATCATTTTTCTAATTGTGAATGGAATTGTGTGATGCAGTAACGTTCACGTTACTGCCTCTGTGGTCCAGAGCTGATAGACAGAGAAGGAGCTGTGATACATTTTGTTGTGTAAACTAAACAATAATTAATCACAAGCTTTCAAGACCTCAAAGGTCTCTTCCTGTGAAAGTAGGGAAGAGACCTTTTGAAAGCTTGTGATTTAATTATTGTTTAGTTAGTCCAATAAAAGGTATCGAATCTGCTTCTCTTAGTCTATAATACAGTAGTCAAAAATATATTAATTTTAAATCACGTTTACCTTCATGAACCCCAGCATTTATTGATGGGGTTATTTGTATTTAATAAAAAAATAAAAAAAATAGTAATCGAAAATTATCATGACGCTTGAGTTTTGGTTCAGTTGACATTGAATGGCTCGCTTCTTTTCCACAGTGAATTTGAAACACTCATCAGAAGACAAAGAATGGAACACATGGCTCCAATGGAAGTAAGTCACTGGAGTTTCTACTGTTAACACTTTTACAGAAAGTCAGGTACTCACTGTTGTAACATCTTTTTAAAATCTATATTCTGGCAACTCGGATTACGAAGTGGGTAGCTGAGTATCTTTTTAAGACATCTTCACAATAAAACATCTGTATTATAAAAATGGAACCTGCATTACCTGTTAACATTTACAAATAGTAATTCATTTGTTTGTCTGTTTTGTTAAGAAGTTTAAACAAAATATTAAACTATGAAGACTTGTCTGTTGAAACATTTGTCAAAGCATTTTGTAGTCTTTCTGATTTTTTTTTCAAAATCAAATGTTTGTGTTATGGTGATTTCTTTGTTATATTTTTCCAGGGTAATGAAGTCTACAAGAGAACTCTTGAAGGGAGCTCCACAAATTCTACAGTCTTTGAAATTCTGGTATGTTTTTTAGTCTAATTTATCCCACAGGGTTCTCACAATAGCTTGAATGTAATACTTGCATACCCTCCTGAATTGGCAAAATATTTACATCTATTTATTGTGTCATGATATGTTCCTAATCATTCATTACTGTTTCTGCAGTCATGGGTATTTAGTA
Source organism: Acipenser ruthenus (assembly GCF_902713425.1). NCBI lineage: Eukaryota > Metazoa > Chordata > Actinopteri > Acipenseriformes > Acipenseridae > Acipenser > Acipenser ruthenus. The sequence continues at coordinate 74,628,269 of NC_081192.1, read as the reverse complement.
TGTTTTGTCACCTGCATCATTTTACATTTGAGGCAAGCCTGAGCAAGGTTAAATTTCTGTAATGAGGGCAGTATAAAATGACCATTAGTTATGCACCAGAATTGTCACTGACATACTACTGTCCATGATTTTACCAGGTGCACCAGTGGGGGCACCCATGTGTGGATCGATACATAGTTTATCTCAATATTAACAAGATGCCCGATATTTCTGGATATTGTCCCTTAAATGCTGCTGGTTTTTATAAATATTATTTTTATAATTAAGTTCAATGCACAATTAAACCAAACACGTGTTTATGTCAAGTACAGTATATGTTTCTTAAATTAAATAAATTATATATATATATATATATATATATATATATATATATATATATATATATATAATTTATTTTTCAGGAAAACTTCCGTATAGAAACTGAGGGCGATGCACAGATGGTTCTGAAGATCACACAGAAGCTGACTGACATACTGATGGAGTATCGGCTGAGAAGTTTTTCAGCGGTGAGTTCATTGCAGGTAGAACCTGCTTTAAAGACCACCTAGTTACTGTAGGATAAGAGATCACGAGGTCTGATCTCAGAGCTGCTCACACCAGTCTGTAATTAACTTAAGGAAAGAAATCCCTTTAAATGTGACAGATCAACCTGAAAGATCTTGAGATACCTAGATTCAAACCACTTAGTTGAGTGGTTAATGCCTTGTCATTTAGTAGTGTGGTCAGCAATTATTATACTATTAATACCACTGTTTTAAATGATTTTTAAAAAATAAAAAAATAAAAAATAATAATGTTTTATCTATTTTGTTTTTTTAGCCTAAAAGCAATGAACAGCCCTCTGGTCCTCAGGAATATCCTCCGATGAGAATGTCTGGAAGAGATGGCTACCAAGGTAATTATACAAAACTTGTTCGCTTTGTGGAACTTTGTCAACAGTTTAAGCCTTTCTCACAGTAAGGATAGCATCAGAAACAGTACCCTAATGCTGTGTTTGTCATGAATAAAGGCAGCAGAATACCCAACAAATAAAGGAGAGTGTTGGTTATTTTACATGCATCCTGATGCTCAGCAGTACATGGCACTCTGTGTGAATTACTGTAATAATCAGCTCACATAACCTTTCAATGAAAAATGAAGAAATAAATGTTGAATTTAAAGGACTTCATAAAACAAATATGCGTAAAGGACACTTGTGTCTCATCTGTAGTTACTTGGGGTCAGTTGTAATGATCCAAATCTTAATTCCACTACCCTGTCACCTGTAACCCTGTTTGTTTTTCTATTGTGTTAAAAAATGATACGCTCTAATGATTGGATTGTTTTCTAATCAACTCTAATAACGACAGAAACCAACCTGTTCATGAAGTACTGACCCACTTGGAGCAATAATCAAACTTCATTTTCTAGTGTTAATCTTGTTTTTTATACAAGCAGTGCCTGAAAAAAAGCAATTGTGATCCATGTTCTCTGCACTAGTTTTGGGTAATGTCAGCAAACGAGCCCCCTTTCAAGAATACATTTACAAACAGATACTCGGCAGCAACACAAAACGCTTGTTTTCAGATTCTGTAAAATGCAGCTTAAAGAAAAAAACATTCCAACAGCAGATGCAGTTACAGGCCGATCGAATAATAAAGTAAAAAAAAATATATACAAAATAAATAAAAAACAGACGCTACTGTCGAAAGATCTGCAACAACGCTGAATATAAACAGACAAAACGAAAAAAGGTGCATTTCATAAGCCTAAAGGGAACTAAAAGGCAACCTGTTTCTGTAGTTAAGAAACTCTCTTCATACTATAATTATACTAATGGTTTAACTTTAACTGTGCTATTTTATAGTTCTGGAAATGTGCATGTAAATGCTTTTTTTTTTTTTTTTTTTTTTAATTATTTGGCAATGGTCATGTTTCCGATAACTTGAACATATCATTTGGTAAATTGTGCCAGTAGATGCACAAGGGGTGCTTATTAGCTACAATTGCCTATTTATATGGGAAGATCTTTTTGTTTCTCTTTTAGTACTCTGTTTCATATACAGTGATTTTATGTGTATGGCTATATAAGTATACAAAGTGGCCAGTGCAATATTTTAAAATTTGACAAAAACAAAAAAATGATAGTACAGGCAGGATTATTATGTTCCAACACAAGGCTGTAGTAACATGTTGCATTGCATGAACTCTGACAGTGCCTTACTGTCTGTAGTCAGCTAGTTGTATTCCCGTTTTTTTTTTATTTACAAGACTTGTACAATAGAGGGGGAAAAGCAGTTATGTTTCCTTGCTGTTAAAAATAAGTATGGTTTCAAGAAACTCTTTTTCATTTCAAAGCATCTCCGCCCAGGCTACATTTTTTGCTTTCAGTCAAGAAGTCAGGAGAGGCCCTCCAAGAGTTTTCAGTGCAAATTAATTTCTGTTGCAAATTATTTTTCTTTTGAATGAAATAGCAGGAGATTCAAATAAAGTGAAATTATGAAAGTAGACATTTCATACTATTTTTTATAGTCTTCAAAATCGGTTCACGTGACTAGATCCAGTATACTAACCGTAATACAGAATTAAAGGAAGCATGCATTAAGTAGTGCCGAGATGAACAGCTTTTTCTTTTAATTTATAAAATGAAAGCATGATTCTTCATACCATTATTACAGTAAACATTTCAGACCTCATTTATGCATTGGTTTCCTTAGCATCTTTTTAATAGTCAGTTTTAAATTGATTATAGGAACAAATACAAACAGTCATTTTTGCAAGTGAATATATTTCAAGCAGTGTTTGTTCAAATAATCAGGTATTTGTCCAACTTTGGTAAAGTTGCCCCAGTGGTATGAAAAAGTCAAAACTGATAAGATGACTACTCTGTGTCTGTGTTGCTGGATTTTGTTGTGGATTCTTGCTAGTTATCAATTATAATGGGGTAGGGGGTGGTCTTATGCATTTATGTATCCATTCATTTAATCTTTTCCTCTCTTCCTGGTGGTTTTCTTTTTTAAAGGTCCATCTGGGTATCCTGATGAATTCTCATCTGCTTTCAGGAGTACGTCGGGAAGGAGCTGAAACACAGTCCCTGTTCTGAACGGACAGAATCACAAACACCCTGTTTTACTGCAGTAAAATTCGCATGGATTTCAGTTATTCCAAGCAAAGGCAACGAAGAAGTGAATACCAGGGAATAATTTCTGCCACTTTTTAAACAACATTTACTGTATTTGCTCGATACAGCACCCAGTTGCTTATTTTCTCAATCTTCTGTATACCTGAGCAGTCATTGGGATAAGGGCATCTATTAGAGAGTGGGTGTTAATTGGCCACTGTGAAATCAATGCAGCACCACTTTATATCTCTATCTATCTATCTGTCTATATATCTATATGTATATAGATATATAGGGAGAGATAGATAGAAAACAAAACAGTGGTACAGTATTTGTCAGATAGTTCACTTGAATCTTTTACAGTGGTTGAATCCTGATCTTGGACTTTTTAATGTGAGTAAGGGCTGATAGTTAAGACATAGAGCTATATCGAGTATATACGGTATATTCAACATTTTTTTTTTTTTTAGGATGAAAGGTCAAAGTTACATATGTGCTGAAGGTGATACATGATGATAAAATGTAATTTCTTTTTTTATTATTATTTTTTTTTTGCAAGCGTATGTACTAAATTGTGGGTATTGTGGGTGTCTCTTTTTATGATCTAAATAGAGGTGGATCTTCATTCCAAAACTTGTAAACCTGCTGTTTTGCAGACCATTTTCCAAAGGTTTGTTTTTATTGTCAGTTGATGTTTAATAAGAGGGTCAATAAATCACCTTTGGGAAGGAAAACACCAGCATGATTAATGCAGAGTTGCACTTGTCATATAAACCTCGAAAGACTGGCAAGACTTTCCACGAATGTATTGGTACCCCAAATGTAATCCATTTACCACCAATGCAGAACAGCTGCATAGGATGTTCGTTTTACTTCACAAAACGGCTGCTGTACGTACAAAAAAGATCAAATAATTAGGGCAACTCTGTACTTGTGTGACATTTTGCTCATTAAAATCATTTGCATTTGGATATTCAGTAACCAAATGGTCTGAGGTGGGGTAAAACTGTCAATATATGTCCCATAAATCATTGCAAACAAGAAACTGTTTCCCAACGTGTTTTCAGTGCCACTGGAGGTAGTACATGGGACGCCTTGTATGCCAAGTTCTAGTGAGTGGAATATTTTGAATGCAGTACGTACTGTGTATATTGTAAACATCAGAAATGTCATTACAATGTTCAAAAATGTTGTGTGAAGATCTGTAACATATGGGGGCCAGTGACAATTGTCTTACTAGTAAGAAGTAAGAAATAGATTTGTAATACTTTGGTTAGTGTTCCTTTTAACCCACTGCATTATCCTCAAGCCCATCTAGTAAAAGTACTCCTGCATGGAGTGAGTAATGTGAGTGTGGTTCTAATCCCATTCTTTCTGGTCTTGGCAAGCAAGTGTTTTGTGTAAACAATACCCAAAGGGGTCATCTGTTAGTATTCTTGTCTTACGTGAAGACATTCCAAATTTGTTTGTGTTCTAATATATTTGGAACCAAATGAAATATTGCAGGTGTTTTATTGTTTTGTTTTTTTTAATAAATTTCTAGACAGTTTGTTAGTCTTTAGTAATTATTTTCTTAAAAAAAAAAAAAAAAAAAATGCAGTTCTCCAAATCTACATTACATTTGTACACACATCTGCCAACACAATACATATTTTATGGTTGCAGTGAATCCAAAATAGATATGATTTATATCCATGCGACCTAGAGTTGTAGAGTGATGGCTCCCCCACAGTCTGAGGGCAAGTCCACTCCCCTGCTTCGGTCGACGGGTATCTTGGGGGGTACTCCCCAGCCTGATGAGTCTGTGTAGGAGGAACCTCTAGCAAGAGAGGGCAGAGATGGGTGCACTGATCTCTCAGCAGCTTGCACAGACTTGCTGCTACCACCTGCGAATCAAGAATCAAGAATGGTGCATGTGTGTTTTCAAGAATGGAGTATCTCTTTACCTGGCTTTGAGCTCGAGATTGCAGATACTGGTGCTGACACTGCTGGAACTGGTAAGACTGGTGCTGCTACTGCTGGGACTGGTAAGACTGGTGCTGCTAATGCTGGGACTGGTAAGATTGGTGCTGCCACTGCTGGAACTGGTAAGACTGGTGCTGCTACTGCTGGAACTGGTAAGACTGATGCTGCTACTGCTGGGACTGGTAAGACTGGTGCTGCTACTGCTGGGACTGGTAAGACTGGTGCTGACACTGCTGGGACTGGTAAGACTGGTGCTGACACTGCTGGGACTGGTAAGATTGGTGCTGACACTGCTGGGACTGGTAAGACTGGTGCTGACACTGCTGGGACTGGTAAGACTGGTGCTGCCACTGCTGGGACTGGTAATACCGGTGCTGACACTGCTGGAACTGGTAATACTGGTGCTGCCACTGCTGGGACTGGTAAGATTGCTGATACTAGTGTTAAGACTGATAAGACTGCTGGGACTGTATGATGACACAATTATAAACACTGATTTAGAAGGCTTTTCTTTAAATACAGAGTTTGCCAATTCTCCTATGGCCTGATCTATCGAAACGCTGTAAAAACGTCTTCCTGGGACACCCTCTTGTCTCTGTGTACATATAGCAGGGCAAGGCTATTCAGTCTACTTTCACCCATACTGCTGCAATCAAACATCGAAACGATGCACTTAAACTTTTTCTACCTCATCAACCACAATATTAACCCAGATATGCCTGCATTTTTTCTCCTCTAGTATCGCAATTTCTTATGATGATGACAGTAAATAATGTAAGAAATCACGGAATCAGCGTCAAACTAAATGAAACGGAATAAAACTGAGGTGAAAGGAGGTGCTACAACTGAAGTCGGTTCTGAAACATACTGTAGCGAGTTATGGGACTGCAAGAGGATGCCAACAACACACTCTTATTTAAAAGCACAGCGGGTTCAGCATCACTAACAGCAACAGCAGCACAGTAACACACCAGACAGTAACCAACTACCCACTCAGCGGATCAACTGAAACCCCCCCAAAGTCCCAAACCATGGACATGCGCACTGCCAGCTACAGTTCCAGGGTGGACTGGCACAGTGCCAAGTAGGGGAAAGGTCCCAGTGGTCCCCCGTGCTGTAGCGAGTCGACCTGTGCGCTAAATACACATGGCCCGTTAGGCAGAAGCATGGCCATAACTAGCTATGAGGACACCGAAGTCGTGTCCTCGGTGTTTTTTTTTTTTGCATCATCAATGCTGATGGTCATGTAAAAATTCTGGCAAAGTACAGAAAACTCCTTAATTTTCCCTGTTGGTTTGCCATGTAACATAGATTTGGAGGCTGAATAGTAAATACCAAGCAGTAATATAAATACTGCCAGCTATAGCTTAAAATCTAAGTTTGACCTTGGTAGAATATCAGCTGTGGTTATGATGCTGGGTAGTAGACAGTACTACATAATGATATAAACGTATGCCAGGTAGGGCAATACTTGGACAGAGCATCAGTGTGCAGTGAAAGTGACAAGAAATAATTAAACCCATATAAAAAAGCAAACTCACCGGTTTACACATTTTCTACAACACATCAGTATTAAAAACAGTAATTCCATTAGGAAAATATATATATTTTTAAAAAATGCTGTCGCCAAACAGTGAATTTAAGGATAGAATTACCTCCAATTCTTCTAGCCTGTGGCATCGGGACCATCGCACAAAAATAAAATACATGAAAAGTACTAAAAACTAACAGCTATGAATCGTTATCTCGGGGGAGAGGCCAGGTGTTGCCATTGCACAGCAAACACATTGGTTTATTAAAATGTATCACAGCTAAACATCACATTGCACAGGCCTGTCAGCAGAAAAACAATATTAATACAAGAAGAAATCAAATCTCTAGACATTCTTACCTAAAGTTGGCGTCTTCTGAAAGAAATGCGTTATAGATTGGTTTCTTCGTTTCATCTTTGAGTATGTACAGTACCGAGCCATCCACTAAATAATATACTACTACTACTACTACTGCACGACCCGCTGCTCAATGGGCAGGTGCACTAACAAGAACAAAAAATGGGATCGGATCTGAATTCACTGGAGTCGGATCATGAGAAGGTGTTGTACTAAGTGGATCTGGATCAGGCTCCACTGATCCATAACCATGATCCAATACCCCAGCTGTCAAATGTGTATACAACCTGAGATTACAGTAATGTTAGGAAGAAATGGCAAATAAAAAAAATTATAATAATAAAAAAATTATGCCAGACCTCAGTCCTGATCTCAACACCTGCAGAGTGTGTCTAATTATGTAGAACTGTGTGGTGGTTTTGTGACTGTCCTACAAACTCCTTTAACCTGAGTTGGATTCGAACCCAGGACTCCGGATGTCCAAGACATGAGGGCTTGTGACCAAGTCAGCAGCTTTATTGAGCTCTCCCAAGAAACATTCTTCTAAGGTTTGTCTATGAATTTTCCATCTAAATTTTAAAATCATAAACTGACATACATCCCAAGGATTCCAGTATTGAGACCCCCACCCCTCTATATCACCTCAGGCCAAGACTTTTATACTTGCTAACAATGCATCTAGTTATCACCTAATTCATTAAGTATTTCCACCCTCAGGATAACTTCTTGTGGTTTTGCATGTTGACAATGATAGGATTTCATACTGGCACCAAAGCTGTTAATTATGAACCACGAAATAAAAAATACACTGATCACTTGTTTTTTTTTTTTTTTAATACATTTTATTATTCATGCTTGGATGAGCAATTAACATGTAAAAGATAAGCGCTGTGCCAATAAGATGTAAGTGAAGCATTGATGGAAAGCAAAACATTGAAAAGGTAAATAAACCTGCAAATTCAAGAGTTAAAATGTTTAAATTAACTGAGCTACTGTTTCATATAAAGACAGTAGGTTGAAGTAAATGCAGGGTTAGAAACTCACACTAGTCCTGCAGCCAGTCCTTGTTTTCCAAACTACCATAAATTAAGTACATTATTTAATATTTCAGTGACCAGGAGTTTAAGCAACCCCAGTTAAATATATTGTTCCTTCCGTTGTAGTTGCATGAACAACTCCCGATTGTTCAAACTCAGACACCTGATGATTTCAGTAATATACTTAAAAGAGGAGTGCTGAAACCCCAGACTGGATGCAGGACTAGAGGAAGTTCCTTACTCTGTAAAAGGCTAATTGCTATTGTTTTGAATGCAGCCTTTAGAACAACAGTCCTTGTTGGAGGGCACGGCGTAGACCTCCACCTCACAGAGACAGAGATACTCTTTCTTCCCTGGAATGACCATGTTGACATAACAGCCCCTCCATTCCACTGCAGCTGTAGGTCCTGGATATCCCAGCTGGAATGGAGTGAATGGTGGCATACCTGAAACACAAAGGATAGTTGCCTGACAAATAAATGCAGAATAAAAATAAAACATGCAGGGTTTGCTCTGCCAATTTAAAGGAAGAATAAATAGTATGTTGTGACGGCGTACATTCCCTGTCACCTAGATGGTGCTGTAACCTCGCTAGAGGAGTTGGTTTCAGATGGTGTTCAGTTAGGAAGGACGAGATTAAACAGGCGTCGTGTTGGGGAGGTCAGTAACTGCAAAAAGATTAGTAAAAACACCTGGGGATAATTGGTTAATAGGGAAACCTTTTTAAATCGCGTGGTTTTTGAACTGGGAGAGGCAATATTGGTGTGTGAGGAGACATATTGTAGAACGGGAATTTCTGGTGATTCTGAACTTCTGTTTGTTAATGTCTTGTGACCCTGATTTATTTATTGTGATTTTTGCACTTGGTTAACTTTGGATTGTGGGGAAAGCAATTTTGTGTTTCCCTCACTTAGTTTAGGGATGGTAGTAGTAGTATGAGAAGTATCACAAGGTAACATTTAGCTTATGGCTCTAATAAGAGCTATTTTTTGTCTTGTCTTTTGTATGTAAAAATATCTTAACAGTGGGAACAGATGTCCAAGGATCTTCAGTCCTCCTTATCTGTAAGTTAGGCTTACATACAGTAGGGGCTGTTCAATAAACACCCAGAGTGTTTTTTTTTTTAATTAAAAACAAATGTCTCCTGTCCATTACCTGTGGTTGCTGTTGCCCTCGTTCTCCAGCGAGCTGCCGATGCGGATCTCAGCCCCATTGATACGCTCCGCGCAGCAGTCTCCTCGGTTTGTGATGACAACCAGGTTCACTCTGTGGGGTGCTAGCAGGTCCACTCTCCACCAGGGGGAGCTGTGACTAGCTGTGTGACTGCAAGATCCTTGAATTAAATTTGGATTGTGGTTCCCATCAATGGCATTGGAGGAAGCAGCCAGGTAACCACTCTCACCTTGGAGCAGCTGAGACTAGGTAGACCTGCCTCTCAGAGCTACATTATCAACTGGGAGAGAGAGGGAGAGGATTGGGCTAGTGTCAGAAAATGGGACAGCATTACATCTGGAGAGAAGGAAAAGAGCAAAGTTAGTTTTCGTGTTAGAAGTTAGTGGTGGTTTGTATTGAGGTAAAGTGAAATAGACAGCGGTAGAGACATTATATATATATATATATATATATATATATATATATATATATATATTGTACTAATATATGTGTATATACCTCAATGGACACACTCTGCACTCTAACTGGGTGAGCTGGATGGATAGGCCTATAATCCTTAGTAGGCTATATGCCCACAGAATGTTTGTATCCGCATCACTGAAACAAATCAAATCACTCCGCCAGTTTTATTTTAAATAAAATGTAATATAAGGTAAATTTCAACCTTTGAAGTATAGGCAAGTGAAACCCGCGCCGCAGAAGCAGTACAGAGAGGAGTATGTTGGATTAAAAAGCAGTGTGGTCAAATTTATTCTAAGATTTAAAAAGAAAACAAATCTAAATTGATTTTATTAATCAGTTTAACCAACTTAAAGATATCTGGAAAAAAAAATTAAAATAAAACTATACTATTAAAAAAGCCTTAATGCGAAAAAATCATTATTTAACAGGAAGTCCATCTTGGATTTACTGTGCATGCTGAACTAACTTTGAGTTTTATAGTTACAAAAGTAAAAATGATTACATTAAGATAACATAATTGAAATAAAAAGCGAATGTGTGCTAAAAATGCAAATCATTGACTTGGTTGTACAATGATATGTGTCTAAAAACACAATTTCCAGTGGGGGACACTGCTGTTGTACCCTTGAGCAAGGTACTTTACCTAGAGTGCTCCAGTAAAAACCCAACTGTATAAATGGGTAATTGTATGTAAAAATAATGTGATATCTGTATAATGTGAAATAATGTATAATGTGATAACTTGTAACAATTGTAAGTCGCCCTGGATAAGGGCGTCTGCTAAGAAATAAATAATAATAATAAGGCCCTTCAGGGCGTCCGTATACGTTGAATATATTCGACGTATGCGGATGGCCTGTCGGGCCTTATTGCATATATATATATATATATATATAATATAAATCGGTGGTTGGAAATTCTGTCCTGTGATTGGGTAAAACCTCATCATAGGAGCAAAAATAGATTGAACTATTGTCCTGACATCCTTACACCACCTGGCAATAGTCTCCATCTGTCATGTGATTGGTTCACTGTCAGTCCCGCCCCTTTTCAAAGGAACGTCTTTCATCTCAGCTCCTCACAACAAGAGAAAATGGCTGAATACAGATTCTGTGACTAAACACAAAATGAATTACAAAACGTACTACAAAAGAACGATGCTCCAAACACTAAAATGGTGATTAAAACGGCACTGTCATTGTTTTCTGACTTTCTGATATTCAAACAAATTCAACTCAACAAAAACAAATATGACGGGCGGGACATAAACAGGATTATGCAGCAGTCGGCAAACCAGACGGAGATGGAGAAAAACTTCGCTAACTATACGGTATGAACTTTAAAAACAATTTCTTTTATTTATTTCTGTTATTTATTTACTTATGCTGTATCAGCTATATTTAAACAAAATACATTCAGTCATATTTACTATCCAACCTTGCCTCACTTATTTTCTTGACATTTCTATTAAATATGTACTGCAGACTCTGCTCATAGTGGAAAATTAAAAGCCCCTCAGGAAGACTATTGTTACCTCCAGGGTGCGGCTTCGGGCATTATAGCCTAGTCGGTAACAATAGTAACAATAGTCTTCCCTCGGGTGCTTAGAAATGGTTTTAAACTTGTCAATTTTCTATGTTCATGGAAGTTAGTATGCTACCACTGCCCTGTATGTTTGTTCAACAGAAATATGGTATAATAAAATACAAATATTCAGAATGTCTTGATTGTCATCCATTGTGTTCATTTGATCTGTTTAATCAAAATTGTCTCCAAACTTCTATTGGAGCTGTTTTAAAAATGAATTTAGTAAGTGACAAAAAAAATAATAATAATATTATTATTTTACTTTAAAACATTGCATATACAGTATTTTAGGAATTACTAATTTGCATTACAAATGAAATAGAAATGCTATCAGTCAAACATGCATTTTATTACATAGAACGAAAAAGGATGGGATCATTGTATATGAAATAAATAGCACAGTTAATTTAAAATCTTAAATACATTGGTACTTAAGCTTTTTTAAAACAAATAATCCAACTAAAGATTACATAAGCAATAGGGGTACGAAGTTTTTAATGCAATTTATACAGATTATTTAGTCATTTAGCTGACACTTTTATCCAAAGCGACTTTACAGAGACTATTCATTTATTTAACCAGGAGATTTACCCATTGAGACTGAGGTTTCATTACAAGGGGATCCTGGGACGGAGGGTGGTGGCAGGAACAGACTTCAACCCTAATTAAGGCAGGGAGACTTTAGGTACTGTTGGCCAGATTTTATAACCTGCTTTTTATAGTTGCCCATGTCACCAGGATTAACATTCCTGCTCTTGCAAAAAGTGTCATGGGATCTTTAATGTCCAAAATGTGGACAGAACCTCAGTTTAACATCTCAAACATATGCTGTTTATAAATGTAATCAACAGAATATCTACTTAAATATTGTCTCATAATGGGACACTGCTATAAATGGATCTAATAAGGCCTGCCATAATTGTCTTTATCTGAACCAGTTTACCATATCTGGTTGCATGCACTTTTGTGGCCATACACTGGTTTGTGATTTTGACAATAAAGGTGCTTTGATGAAGGCTGAAATAGCTCACATCTCAATCCTCATCAAACACATAAAGGCAGCTAGTAGGCTCTGTCTGAGTAATGTGAACCCCAAGAATATTTCTCCAAGATATTGCTCAGTTGAGGTATCTCTTTGAAATCAGGACTCTTGGACCATAAATCCAGTTTCTCCAGGAGTTGTTCAGAAACAGTTGTGCAGTTAGGATCAGCTGGGGGGACATCTGTATTGAGCTTGTTACAGCAAATACACGCATGGCTTGCAGCTATACATCAGCAAGTTTTGGTGATTATATATATACAACTGACAGCTTTTGAAAACAAACTCGGCACAAAAAACATGTTGCTCTGCAATGTGTATCCCTGTTGAACAACCTTTTGGACAGCCTTTTCTTGCATGTCATTCAGTTCAAGTCCTTTACAGTTAGCTGTCTCAAAAGCTACGTGGAGATGCTTACAAAAACCTGTAACAAAAATAAATAACCTTGAAATTTAACTTAAACAAGAAAATAAAGATGGACCAATTTCTGTCAAAGGAGGTATACTAAACATGATCAGATTCACTAATTGACATGAACTATAGTGTAGTTCGATTTTAAATATAAAGTGCATTTTCATACAACCTTACATTTTAAATATCTTGTAACCCCTCTGCCAAGCACGGCCTTATTTGGTGTACAATTAAAACATTTATATTGATATGGAAAGACTGAATAAATGTAGATTGAAAGTTAATTGAAGAACATTGATTTTAACTTATGTATTGCTTCAAATAAGAACATAAGAACATAAGAAAGTTTACAAACGAGAGGAGGCCATTCAGCCCATCTTGCTCGTTTGGTTGTTAGTAGCTTATTGATCCCAGAATCTCATCAAGCAGCTTCTTGAAGAAGGATCCAGGGTGTCAGCTTCAACAACATTACTGGGGAGTTGGTTCCAGACCCTCACAATTCTCTGTGTAAAAAGTGCCTCCTATTTTCTGTTCTGAATGCCCTTTTATCTAATCTACATTTGTGACCCCTGGTCCTTGTTTCTTTTTTCAGGTCAAAAAAGTCCCCTGGGTCGACATTGTCTATACCTTTTAGGATTTTGAATGCTAGAATCAGATCGCCACATAGTCTTCTTTGTTCAAGACTGAATAGATTCAATTCTTTTAGCCTGTCTGCACACGACATGCCTTTTAAACCCGGGATAACTCTGGTTGCTCTTCTTTGCACTCTTTCTAGAGCAGCAATATCCTTTTTGTAACAAGGTGACCAGAACTGAACACAATATTCTAGGTGAGGTCTTACTAATGCATTGTAAAGTTTTAACATTACTTCCCTTGATTTAAATTCAACACTTCTCACAATATATCCGAGCATCTTGTTGGCCCTTTTTTATAGCTTCCCCACATTGTCTAGATGAAGACATTATTGAGTCAACATAAACTCCTAGGTCTTTTTCATAGTTCCCTTCTTCAATTTCAGTATCTCCCATGTGATATTTATAATGCACATTTTTATTGCCTGCGTGCAATACTTTACACTTTTCTCTATTCAATTTCATTTGCCATGTGTCTGCCCAGTTCTGAATGCTGTCTAGATCATTTTGAATGACCTTTGCTGCTTCAACAGTGTTTGTCACTCCTCCTATTTTTGTGTCGTCTGCAAATTTAACGAGTTTGCTTACTATACCAGAATCTACATCATTAATGTAGATTAGGAAGAGCAGAGGACCTAATACTGATCCCTGTGGTACTCCACTGGTTACCTTGCTCCATTTTGAGGTTTCTCCTCTAATCAGTACTTTCTGTTTTCTACATGTTAACCACTCCCTAATCCATGTGCATGCATCTCCTTGAATCCCTACTGCGTTCAGTTTGAGAATTAATCTTTTATGCGGGACTTTGTCAAAAGCTTTCTGGAAATCTAAATAAACCATGTTGTATGCTTTGCAATTATCCATTGTCAATGTTGCATCCTCAAAAAAGTCAAGCAGGTTAGTTAGACATGATTTCCCTTTCCTAAAACCATGCTGACTGTCTCCCAGGATATTGTTACCATATAGGTAATTTTCCATTTTATATCTTATTATAGTTTCCATAAGTTTACATATAATAGAAGTCAGGCTTATTGGTCTGTAGTTACCTGGTTCGGTTTTGTCTCCCTTTTTGTGGATCGGTATTATGTTTTGCAATTCTCCAGGCTGTCGGTACAACCCGTGTCAAGAGACTGTTGCATGATCTTGGTTAGCGGTTTGTAAATAACTTCTCTCATTTCTTTGAGTACTATTGGGAGGATCTCATCCGGCCCAGGGGATTTGTTTATTTTAAGAGCTCCTAGTCCCTTTAACACTTCTGCCTCTGTTATGCTAAGGTTATTTAAAACTGGATAGGAACAGGTCAACATGTGGGGCATGTTGTCCGTGTCCTCCTTTGTAAAAACCTGTGAAAAGTAATCATTTAATATATTTGCTATTTTTTTTTCTTCATCTATGATTTTGCCATTTGTGTCTCTTAGACATTTAACCTCCTCTTTGAATGTTCTCTGCTGTTATAATATTGGAAAAACATTTTGGAATTGGTTTTAGCCCCCTTAGCAATATTGATTTCTATCTCTCTCTTGGCCTTTCTAACTTCCTTTTTGACTTGTGTTTGCAGTTCCAAGTACTCTTTCTGTGTACTTTGTTTTTGGTCCCTTTTAAATGCTCTGAAAAGTGCCTTTTTTCGCTGAATATTTTTTTAATTGATCTATTAAACCATTTTGGCCATTTTGTTTTAGATTTAGATTTGTCTACTTTTGGGATGTAATTGTTTTGTGTCTCTAGTACTACATTTTTAAAAAACAGCCTTCCTTTTTCTGTGGATGTTTTCTCTATTTTACTCCAATCTACTTCTGTTAGTCTCTGTTTCATTCCTTCATAGTTTGCTTTTCTAAAATTGTAAACCTTAGCTTTAGTCATTACTTTTGGGGTTTTAAAAAATACTTCAAATGAGACCATGTTGTGGTCTGAGTTTGCCAATGGCTCTCTGACCTCTGTTTTAGATATTCTGTCTTCATTATTTGAAAAGACTAAATCAAGGCATGCCTCCCCACTAGTCAGTGCCTTGACAAATTGCGTTAGGAAGCAGTCATTTGTCATTTCCACCATTTCAATTTCATCCGTCGTGCTCCCCACTGGGTTCTCCCATTTTATATGGGGGAAATTGAAATCCCCCATTAGTATGGCTTCTCCTTTTCTACATGCATTTCGAATGTCATTGTACAACAGATTATTTTGCTCAGCGTCTGAATTTGGCGGTCTATAGCATGCTCCTCTTATTATGCCCTTTGAATTTTTGTCCATTATTCTGACCCATATTGATTCTGCATTGTTTTCTTTGTCCTGATTTAACACCTGGGCTTCAAGACTATTTCTTATGTATAGCGCTACCCCTCTGCCTCTTCTGTCCCGCCTGTCTTTCCTATACAGTGTGTACCCACTAATATTATATTTGTCTCCATCACTCTCAGACAACCAAGTTTCTGTAACACCTATCACATCGTAGTTACTTGTTAGTGCAGTAGCTTCAAGTTCTAACATTTTGTTTCTGAGACTTCTATCATTAAGATAAATACATTTAATAGTTTTCTTACCTGAGTTGTTGCCCTTGTTTTGATGTGGTCTTCCTTCTGTTTTCTCCCCCCTTCCTTTCTAGTTTAAATGCTTCTGAACCTCCTCAAGGATCCTTTCTCCGAGTAGATTGGTTCCCTTTCTGTTTAAGTGCAGTCCGTCCCATCTATAGATAGTCCTTGTTGTAGAATGTGCTCCAATGTTCAAGAAAGGTGAAGCCTTCCTGTGTGCACCACGATTTTAGCCATGCATTTTGATTTTGCATTTCCAGCTTTCCTTATGGTCCTTTGCAAGGTGCCGGCAGTATCCCAGAAAATACCAGTTTTGGTCTTGTCTTTTAATTTCCTTCCTAGCTCTCTGAATTTGTTTTGCAAGGATCTTGGTCTGTCTCTTCCAATGTTGTTTGTACCGATGTGGACGACTACTACCGGGTCGTCTCCTGTCCGTTCTAGGAGCCTGTCCACGTTCTCAGTGATGTGCTTGACAGAGGCTCCTGGAAGGCAGCACACTGTTGTAGTAAGGGGGTCCAAACTGCGAACTGAACTTGCTGTGTTTCTCAAAATGGAGTCCCCAAAAATTATGACCTCCCTTCTTTTTGCTGCCTGGTTAGCACTGTTTATAGGGTCCTGGGTGTTGTTCCTTTCATTCTCTTGATGTTGGTTTTGGTCATCTAAATGTTGAAGTGGCTCAAATTTGTTGGATGTTATTATTATTATTATTATTATTATTATTATTATTATTATTATTATTATTATTATTATTTATTTCTTAGCAGACGCCCTTATCCAGGGCGACTTACAATCGTAAGCAAATACATTTCAAGTGTTACAATACAAGTAATACAATAAGAGCAAGAAATACAATAACTTTTGTTCAAGTGTGACAAACCACAATTCAATAATACAGCAGATAATAGTGATATTTACATCAGGATGTTTGGATTTCTGGCGGTTGTGTTTGACAAAGTTTCTTTTTTTCCCTGCTTCTGCCTATCTGAACCCAGCTGTTTCGACTCTCTTCCATCTCCCTGGTGGCTTTCAGTCTGCTAGGGGTGCAGACTTCCATGAATTGTGGGTGTGTCAGCTCCTCAAGTTCCTGTTGCTGTCTCATTTCCTCCAGCTCCATTTCTAACAGACTTACTCACTTAAGCAAGTCCTGGATCGTGCGGCACTTTACACAAACTTGGTTGAGCTCTGTTGGGTTTTCTCAGATTTCCCACATCATGCAGTTGCCACAGATTACTGGCTTGAAGACCATGTTTTATTTTTTTTTTGGAAGTTCAGTTTAGCTTCTATAGCTGTCAACCTGCTTTCAAACTGCTTCTAACTGCGCTGTACTTGTCCACTCGTACTTCTCCCACGCTGTCGCCTCACCCGCTCTGAATACTGGCTGCCTTTTGTTTGTTTGTGCGTTGTGCTGCGGGCTCCGTCCCTCCCCGTGTCCCAGAACTGCGCGGAATTTGAATCAGCTGCTCCAAGTTTCAGTGTGTTATCAGAAAAAGACATGCAGCTGTTAGACTTTAAGCTGCAATGTTTTCTGATTAAAGCAATTCAAAATTTAATTTAAAGATGTAATTCCTCCTTTCTGCTTCTGTGCTGTACTTGTCCACTCGTACTTCTCCCACGCTGTCGCCTCACTCGCTAATGTAGAAAGAGACCATTTCAAATATTTGGCCAAACTTTACGCTCTAAACTATTAATGTTTGATAATCTACCTGAACAAAACATTTCATTTGATCATATTTTTGTAATAAATGCATAAATTGAAACATTTTTTCAATGCCCCCACAAGAAGCTGATATGCATTCACATGTGTACTCAGGAAGTACTACCATGTACCACAGGCTTTCTGTGCTGGAAGATGGCACTAGACAGGTGAAATCACCTTTCCAGTGATATCTGTCAACCCAGCATTTCTGTACGACTTCCTCAGCTTTTCTTTTTCCTTCCATCTCCTTTGTAGTTTTCGGGTTGTTTAACTGTCCAGCTTTTTGCAGATTGTCGATATACCTAAATGAATAAAGATGTAATAATATATATATATTATTACATCTGTCACAGCAGTAAAGAGATTGCCTGTGTAAATATCTTTTAAGCTTTTACTTGCTTCAATTCTCCATCTTACCACCATTGACACAATTCCAGCTGCAGTGGAATGGAGGGGCGTTACATCACCATGGTCATTCCAGGGAAAACCCAGTATCTCACTCTCTGTGAGGTGGAGGTCTACAGTGCTCCAAAAAACAATAACTAACAGGGTTCTGTTAGAATGGGAGGTCAAGCATGCTTTTTGACACCATCTATATTGTTTTAAACAGTTTCAGGTAAACAATGTCCCTCAGAAGTGGTGCATCTCCTAAATGCACATTGCAAGTTCAATCAACATTCATTTCCAATTTTTCTCTTTCCTGGTCCTTTGTTTTTGCTTAACTGGTTCCTTGTTTCCCAAAAGCACACAGCAACGCCATCTTGTGACAGTAGACATGTTTAACATACTATTGTACGGTATATAGGGAAATGGGAAACAACTAGGTGGTAAAAACATGAAAAAAGATCATCATAATGCAGTACATAAAATGGATTTGAAATTAGTTGAATGGGATCCAAATGAACCTATAATCCTGTGAATGTTTGATCTGTTCCCAGTGTTATGGTGTGCCTCATTATCAGACAGGTGGAGCAGGACACTAAAGCTTACAGTAAAACCTGGAATGGATACATGAAAGAGAAAGAAGTAACAAACAGCAGCATACACCCCAAAGATTTGTGTTGTAAAGCAAGTCTTTTATTAAACAATAATAAACAAGACAAACATAGCTTGACAACCAGAGCTTTTGCCAAAGCCTGTAGTCAGTCGTGCAAGAAACAAAGAAACGATTTACAGATAATTATTCTTTATATTTTGTTAATGACCCATCTCTAAAACGGGTCTTATTTTATAATTAACCCGGATTAAGTTTTAATTATGGTACCACCATCTTGCAGCAGCTTATCAAATAACAAAAACTACCATAACACTCTGCAATATTTAGTGCTAGCATTACATAAAATAACAAGTTGTTATTTGGTACTTTTTAAAAACTGTACAAGGACAGCGATGCCATAACATTAATCCCAGGACAAGTTTCTTTTCAGCACTTTTTGTGTTTTTGGTGATGGATCCAGTTTAACTATAAATAATTATCAGCTATCTTATGAATTGGTTAACTGGTCAGTGCCTACACAGTGTTCCAAGAGGCATGAACACAAAGCATGGTCCGCTGTTGCATTGTGAAACTCCAGGGCAGCATCCCACCTTCCAACTCTACAAGGGGAGTTGGAAGTTAATTGTACTGTAGGTCCTTGTCAGCTGGTGCTTCAATTCCTCCACTCCCCGATACCAAATCCTGGTATTTTTCTTGATTTACTTTTGACATACAAAACTTAATAAATTGTCGTCCCTTTAATTAGCTGTAGGACCAGTTTCACTTTTCCCATGCATCATTGTGCAGTTGAATAATACAGATATGGCCAAAAGTTTTGAGTCACCTAGAATTTTAGAATTGAGACAATTAAAAAAAAAAAAAAAAACAACACACACACACACAACAATAACAACAACAACAACAACACCACTACTATATGAGCATAAATTTAGATATTTTACTAACATCATGTAATCAAAGAAACTACAAAATGAGATCGCAAAAATCTACCAGAAGCCGGGGCTCCCGTGTGGCACATCCGGTAAAGGCACTCCGTGTGGCGTGCAGGATGCGCCCTATAGCCTGGAGGTCGCCGGTTCGAGTCCAGGCTATTCCACTACCGACCGTGTACGGAAGCTCCCAGGGGGCAGTGCTCAATTGGTGTCCTCAGCTCACCACATACCAGCGACCGCTGTAGACTGGCCGGTGCCTACAGGCTTGCCTGTAAGCTGCCCAGAGCTGCGTTGTCCTCCAACACTGTAGCTCTGGGTTGGCTGCAAGGCAGGCCTGCAGAGTGAAAAGCAGCGGTCGGCTGACGGCACACATTTCGGAGGACAGCATGTGTTAGTCTTCGCCGCTCCCGAGTCAGCACAGGGGTGGTAGCGGTGAGCCGAGCTTAAAACAAAATAATTGGATATTTCAAATTGGGAGAAAAATGGGGTAATGGTGACTACTAAATTAACAAAAAAAGTCTACCAGAAGCCAAGTAGTAATACAGTATTTAATGTTAGATTTCCAAATGTCACATTTTTTTTATTTGTCAGTTTTTCACTAAGTACGTTATATGGAAAAAAAAACTACAAAGCGGTATGTAATTCAATATGTGAATGTAAAACTACTCAGCAGGTTTCATTCGACTTTATGAAGCAAAATTAATTAATTCTGTAGGGTGATGCAAAACGTTTGGCCATAGCTGTACATCTGCATCTGTGAGAACTGTGAAACAGGCAATCAACCTAACTAACCTAATCCAAAACACACAGATAGCAAATAGATTTTTTTCCACAATATATATTTAATAAATGAAAAATACAACTGATATGGTTGAAAAAGAAGATTACAAGCAAAGTAACTATTATTTTTAAGAGATTTGGGGGCATTTAGTCCCAGATCAGCATGAGGTCAAACTAATATGTAAACAGATTCACCTGGAGCACAGCACCACTAGAATCACTACAATGAGAGACTCTGGCCCAAATAACTGCATTATTTCAAAATGTTTTAATCTTGCTGCTAAATTCAGTGCAAAACAAAACAGAGAAACAGAGAATGTCCCCTTCTAACTGAAAGTCATTCACTGTGATACTACAGATAAGGCCAAAAGTTTTGCATCACCACGAAATTGAGACAATTAAAAAAAAAAAAAAAAATCATAAAAACATAATTTAGATCTTTTATTTAACATCATGTAATCAAATAAACTACAAAATGATATCGTACAAATCTACCAGAAGCCACAATGTCACATTTTTCAATTTTGTCAGTTTTTCGTTAAACATATGAAACTACAAAGCGGTATGTAATTAAATATTTAAGGTAACATTATTCAGGTTTCATTCAACTTTATGAAGCAAAATGTGTTAATTCTATAGGGTGATGCAAAACTTGTGGCCATAGCTTTGTGAGTGTTGACTCTTATTTCAATCTTATCCATCCTGAAGTTTTATATTGCAGTGAATCTGATATTTAAAAAAAACTGATCCACTATTGTGCAAAACTCCTCCTGTCCTTTAAAAAAAAAAAAAGAAAAAAAAAGATTCTGTGTTTTCACTGAACAATAAGGCCAATAACAACTATTTTGCATTGCATTCTACTTTTCTAAAAAAAAAAAAAAAAAAACATTTTAAAGAAACAAATATATTTTGCAAACACTTCATGAATATCAAATGTGATTCATCATAAAAATACTAAAATACCTTTCATAGGTGATTCAATTGATTATATTTCCTGGTGAATCACCCTTTGGCTAGATTGGGTTACTTACTGTAAATAAATCCTGGGGCTCATTTTAGGGGTAGATTTGATGTACTTTGATCCCTCGTTCAGTTCTTCAGAACACTATCTCACTGTGTTCTTTAGTGTGTACTAACAGTGGTTTTCAAACTGGGGTACGTGTACCTCTGGGGGTATAGTACGCAAGAAAAAATCCTGTAATGGCGGACAACGCCCCCCCCTCCCCCCTCCCCCTCAATTTCCCAATTTCAGCGAAATCCCGAATTAGGTAGACGCCTAATTCGGGATCAGATGGAGTTACACGGTAGACTAGATTGAATGTTTGAAAACCACTGTATTGACATATAATTCAAAATATAATATAATACAAAACTGCTTCTCCAAAATACTACTGTATACGCTGCATACAATACATCCAAGAATGAAATACAAACATAATTGGCATTTCTCATTAGCATTACAATGTAGGCACTTCTTGCAAGATGTGTAGTAGAGAGCACAGTACAAGATACACTTCTGTATCATTCCTCATTCTGAAGGAAAAACACACAGTAGTAAACTAACAAGCACATTAGTGTGCAGTACTCCCTGCTGCAAACATCATTCAACTTGGATACAGAATCTCCTGGTTTATCTTGTCATTCTGCAAACAGATTTGCAAACAGATTTTACATCTAGCATGGGTTACACTAAGATTTCTGGTCTTCTATGACTGTATTTTCCAATCGTAAGCAAATTGCCCACTCCAGAGTAAATGCATGATGTGGGCAATTTGACCATTGTGAAAAATAGAACCCCCAAAGCCTATGTTTTAAAATTAATGGAATACACAATTTTTATGGCACCTGCAATAGGCTGATGTGCTCTTCTTGACATCTTACTTTTAGTAACTCGATGAACACCAGCACCCACTGTTTCTATGAAAATGATACATGGATGCAATAATCATCTGGTAACTGTTCCGAGCCATAAAATCACTAGAAATTTAAAAATTATAATAATAATAATAATAATAATAAGTGATATAAAATTGCACTAATGTTGGACTATCTGAAGTAACATTAGGTAGTCTAAGATTAGCACTAACAGGGATGCAGTGTGGAGGAATTATTATATAAAAATTAGGACGGTCTGGTGCATCCCTGTGAGATGTATTTGGAAATATCACCAAGCATGATTAACAAGTTAATGATGGGACATTGCCTGCTAGGTGATGCAACCTCTGGAACAGTGGCGTAAAAGTATTCAAATTCTAGTCCTGTGTTCCTTGCTCATCTGTTTTTTGGACTCTGCCAAGGGGTATGATTCAAGCCCTAGTTTAGTGCAAGAAATTAGTGTTCAATGTAATCACCTCCACATACAGTTCTGTACAAATGCCTAAGACATATTGACACAATTCCCAAATCAAATGGGAAATCCATTATCCTTAACCCCTCCAAGCAGCACTACAGTATTACTGGAATTACCTATCTCTGCAGATGGAGTACTGTAGCATCTGGGCTAAAACCAGCATGAATGATACCTGTCCACAGGTATTAGGTCAGTTTGATTTTCAGGTATTATTCAGGTCAAATAGTAAATTAAAAAGGAGACGGTCATTTGGTTCTGTAGCTTCCTTCAGCTGTGAGCAGTATAGCACATTCAGACTCCAGAGGCGTAGAGGAAGGTAGCCATCAGTTTGCTGGTAGTGTGGATAACCTCCTGCTTCCAAGGTTCAAAATGGGTACTCAGGAGTCACAAGGGATTGATGTAATTTACTACAATATCCAACAGAAACACAAAGCTGTAATTTATATATATATATATATATATATATATATATATACACACACACACACACACACACACACACACACACACACACACACACAGTGCCTATAGAAAGTCTACACCCCCTTGAAATTTTTTCACATTTTGTTGTGTCAGTGTCTCAGAGTTTCATGCATTTAAATTAGGATTTCTTCCACTTATCTACACACCATACTCCACACTGTTAAGGGGGAAAAAAGTTTTCTTGAGAAAAAGATTATATATTAAAAATACAAAAAAATATCATAATTGGATAAGTCTCCACCCCCCTGAGTTAATACTTGGTGGAAGCACCTTTGTGAGTCTGTTGGGATAGGTCTCTACCAACTTGGCACACCTAGATTTGGCAATACTTGACCATTCTTCTTTACATAAAGTTCTGTCAAGTTCATTGGGGAGCGTTGATGGACAGCAATCTTCAAAGTAATGCCACAAATTTTCGACTGGATTTAGGTTGGGGCTCTGACTGGGCCACTCAAGGACATTTACCTTTTTGTTCCTTAGCCACCCCAGTGTAGCTTTGGCTGTGTGCTTTGGGTCGTTGTCATGCTGAAAGGTGAACGTCCCAGTTTCAGCTTTCTTGCAGAGGGCAGCAGGTTTTCCTCAAGGACTTTTCTGTACTTTGCTCCATTCATTTTCCCTTCTATCCTGACAAGTGCCCCAGTCCCTGCCGATGAGAAACATTCCCATAACATGATGCTGCCACCACCATGCTTCACAGTAGGGATGGTGTTCTTTGGGTGATGCGCTGTGTTGGGTTTGTGCCAAACATAACACTTTGAATTTAGGCCAAAAAGTTCAATTTTAGTTTCGTCAGACCACAAAACTTTTTGCCACATGGCTACAGAATCTCCCGAGTGTTTTTTTCCATACTTCAAAACAGGATTCAAGCTGGGCTTTCTTGAGTAAAATACAGGCCAGATTTGTGGAGTGCTTGGGATATTGTTGTCACATGCACACTTTGTCCAGTCTTGGCCATAAAAGTCTGTAGCTCTTGCAAAGTTGCCATTGACCTCTTGGTAGCCTCTCTGATCAGTCTCCTTGCTCGGTCATCCAGTTTGGAGGGACGGTCGGATGTAGGCAGGGTCTTGGTGGTGCCATACACCTTCCACTTCTTAATAATCGTCTTGACCGTGCTCCAAGGGATATTCAAGGCCTTTGATATTTTTTATACCTATCCCTTGATCTGTATCTTTCAACAACTTTGTCCCGGAGTTCTTTTGAAAGCTCCTAGGTGCTCATTATTGAGTCTTTGCTTTGAAATGCACTAGCAGCGGAAACCTACAGGAACTGCTGAATTTATCCTGAAATCATGTGAATCACTACAATTTAACACAGGTGTGTAATTTTGAAGGCGATTGGTTATACCTGAGCTAATTTAGGATTGCTATTACAAGGGGGGTGGACACTTATCCAACCAAGCTATTTCAGTTTTTATTTTTAATTAATTTTCTACAAATTTCTAGAATTTCTTTTTCACTTGGAAGTTGTGGGGTAGGATGTGTAGATCAATGAAAAGAAAAAAAAAATATTTTAATGTATTTCAATTCCAGGCTATAAGGCAACAAAAGGTGAACATTTTGAAAGGGGTGTAGACTTTCTATAGGCACTATATATATATATATATATATATATATATATATATATATATATATATATATATATATATATATATATATATATATATATATATATAGCAGGCCAGGAAGTTGGAGTATAAGGCAGCAACTAGGATCGAATCAGCAACAAGCAGGTGAATTTAAATAAAAGAGGGGAGATCAGTTAAGTAAGTGACCATGATCCCCCTCTCTCCCAAATAAAAATTCTGCTTTAGCTTTTAATGTATTGACATGGAAATCCGGCCAGTGGAGGTGGTGTACAGATGGACAGCATTATGACAATCTACAGATACAACATAGAAAAGGCATTGTAGAAAACACTACCATAAGGGTAGCTAAACCGGTGCATCTGCTGGACAAACCCCTACCCATGCCACAAACTGTGTATCCTCAAATTCACAATTTACACAATCCATTGTTGCAATATAAAAAATAGCTAGTAGTGTATTTGTCTGTAGGTCACTTGACACTGGTTTGCCATCATTCCAGGATATAGAATGCTGCCGATTTCATTATTAATCTCAAAGCTGCAGCAAAGTATTCCTTTGAGAATGTAAAATTGAGAAGAATATATGCATTTAAAAAAAGACACAGATCATTATATAAGTTTCTTCTCTTTTTTTTTTTTAACAATTATTTTTCTCCCAGTTTTTTGGAATGTCCAATTATTATTCAACCTGGCTCACAGCTGCAACCCCCGAACTAACTTGGGAGAGATGAAGACGAGCACTCATTAGACCGCTTTTTTCACTCTGCAAGCCCACCAACGTTCTGAATTGCATACAGGCCAGCCTGCAGGCGCCCAGCAAGCCACAGGGGGTAGCTGGTGTGCGGTGAGCCAAGGACTCCCCAGCCGACCTAGCCCCTACTTCACCCGGGCAGCGCTTGGCCAATTGTGCGCCACCCCCTGGGAACTCCCATCCATGGTCGGCAGTGGCATAGCTTGGATTCGAACCGGCGATCTCCAAGCTATAGGGCGTATCCAGCATGCCGGGTGGAGTTCCTTTACCGGATGCGCCACTCAGGAGCTTTCTGTTTCTTTCTAAGTCATTATTGCTGTGTTATTTCTACTATTATGGTCAACATTTCCATAGCTCGAAGTGGTGTTTGTCAGTATTGTGTACTCAGAACTGTAGTATTATTTTTTGCTTTTGAAAAGTCCCAGCTTGAGTTTATCCATCATCGATTCCTTGCTGCTGTCTGTTTTCCCATCCTCCTCAGAGTCATGGTCCGTCCCCGATTTGGGTGCTTCCTCCTTGTTTTTGTAGAAGACCTCAAACCGGCTGTAGACCCTCTTCTCCTTGCGCATGCTGTCCATCTTTTTGATGAGCTTGTCCCGCTCCTCTGGGTTGGTCTGTGGCTTCTGAAACCGGCTCTTGGTCAGGGAGATTTCAGGCCTGCTGAAAGACTGAGAACTGTTCTCTGAGGTAGAACCATCGCTGGACTCTTCTGTTTTGTTGTTGGAAGCCTGCTTGGCCATTTCTATCCTGTTCTGGCTGTTGGCAGAGATTTGCTCCAGGATGACCTTGGTGTCATCTCGGAGGTTGCTGCTGTAGAGCACGTTGGAGGTGGAGGATGTGAACCTGCTCTGGATGCTCTTGGGTGGGGCTGACTGAGAGGACTTGCGGGTCTTGTCCTCTTTGTTCTCCACTGCTTCTGGACTCTCCACCTTAGTGTCCGTGGAACTCTGTTCCTCAGACACTTCTGCAACTGAATTATCCTCACCGATCTTCTTATCTCCCTTCTGTCCGAGGAACTCTTTGAGCTTTTGGGATCCCTTCTTAAGGAATTCTATGGCCTTCGGATCCTGCTTGCTCTTCTCGTCCAGGAGATTCAGTGAGGTGTTGGAGCCGTGGACCTTGTTCGGTTTCTCCACTGACTCCCCCCGAGCCAAGGTCGAACTGCTCTGGCTGCAGGACTTTTTCAGCTCCCTCTTCTGGGAGTCAGTAGCATCAGTAATGACTACAGTCTGCGAAGACACTTTGAGAAGAGGAGGCTCGGTCAGCTTTGCAGGTAGGGCTGGGTGTTCTGTAATAAAGACTTCAGCAGCAGGTTTGACCTCGTTTTGTGTGGAAGGCTGTTTGACCTCCTTGTGTGTGGAAGGCTGTGGCTCTGGTGTTTTAGCTGGTTTAGGTACATTGCTTATAACTGCAGGCTTTTTGTTGGCAGGCTCAGGCACTTTGCTATTTGAGTCAACAGTTGTTTTAGCTGCTTTACGTTTGGCAGCTAACTCTTTGAAAACAGAAAGTCTGACATTGGGGTCATTCATGTTGACCATATCCATGCTCCTTGTTGGTGCTCCACTAGGAACGTCACTCAGTTTTTCCTGTGGAGAAACCTTTTGTGGTTCTTCTGGCGGAGGAACCTTCTGCAGTTCGACTAGAGGAGAAGCTTTAGTGCTAGCCTTACTCTGGTCAGTCAAATGGAAATCAAAAGGCTCCCGTGCGATGGATCTCCTCTTGTCAAGAATCTCAGCAAGAGTCATCGATGGTTTAAAGGGGTCGTTCTCCTCCTTTGACTCGCCTATTGACTGCTCTTTCTGGGTATGCAATGATGAACTGTGCTGCTCTTGCTTGGATGAACTGAAGATCAGTGAAGATCTTAACCTGGAGCTCCTCTGAAGCATAGGGTTCAATCTGTGCCTTATGGATTCATGCTTTGAAAGGGCAACCTCCCCTTGTTCCTTACTGTCTGTCTCGTCGGCAATTTCTGACGTTGACCCCAAAGCTGAAGAATCTTTCACAATCTGTGGAACAATCATCCTTGTGAAACGCGGGGGCTCGCTAGGCTTAAAAGTGGGCATCTTTGGAGCCTCTCTGGTGGGAAATCTGGGGACAGATGGCTCTGGACCAGTAAACAGCTCTTCCGAAGGTTGGGGGCTGTCATCGAAGGCTTCCAGCTCCGTTATAGGCTGCTGTGCACCCTCCTCTCTGGAGTCTTGGTATGCACTGAGGTAAGAGGAGATCCTCCACTTTCTCAGCCCCTTCTTCACAGTGGAATCTTGCGGTTGCCTGTCCAAGCTGGAATCATGGAACAGCTGGTTCTGATCGGAGGGTTGCTTTTGCGTCGGGGACATCTGGCAGGCGTAGGTGTGTCCTATGTTTTGGCTCCTCTGAGTAGCCTTCCCTTGCCACCCTTCCCCTGAAATGAGTAGATTCCCAGAGCCATGCTTAACCTCCTTGGAAGCATTGGAAGGAACGTAATCCAGCAGGGCTTGGTAGCCACCCACGTTCTGCGGTTCCACCCTGAACCTGGAGTCATCGGGGAAGTCTTCCATTTGCTGGTAACCCATGCGGCTGCTCCTGATTTTCTCAAAGGTGCCGTGTCCTGAGCCTGTCCCCTCTTGCCTGTTGTGATCAAAAGGCCTGTTTATCTGGTAGACCTGTTGTCTCTGGAAGTGGCTGCTTTGGGTTTCCATCTCTTCAACATTGTTCATTACCCTTTGCTTCATGAACTGCTTGGAGGAGGAATAGCTCTCGCGTGTCCCCTCTGCGAAGCTGTGCCTCTTGTACGCCTCCAGTTCCATCTGCTTGGTCGCCATGATTGATCTGCCAGGATCCATTAAGGAGTGCTCCATCTTGAACTTCCTGTTGAACATCTGCATGGAGGACCCTTCCATGGTGTTGGGGAATGGGTCTTCCCGTCTGAAGTGCAGTGGCAGGTCCCGGTCAAGGTCCATCCTGTCAAAGGAGTAAGAGTGCTGGGCGGCCAGAGATACCTCCGCCTGGAGGTAGTGCATGGGCTTCATGACAGGTGGAGCCCTTACATGGCTTCTGTACTGGTTAGAGCCGTAGACCCTCTCCCCAGGCATCGGCACCAGTGCGTTCTCCAGAACCAACGGTTGGGACTGGGCAAACAGGATGCGGAACTCCTCGTCGAACGTGGCCACCAGCTCCCCCAGGAACACATGGGCGATGCACCGGTGGATCTTCTCAAACGACCACATGAAGCTGCAGAAAGAGAGAGAGAGCATTTTGAATAAGTAAGAAATCAAGAGCAAAATATGTTTTAGAATATGTTAAGCACAGACAAGTAATTGAGTGACAAAGTGGAAACTACCTCTGTCCATCTGCTGGAAGGTATTATTATTATTATTATTTTTTTACCACATATCCATTTATTTATTAATCTGCAGTAAGAGCTCTGGGACAAGATGTGGTACTCATCAAGGGAGAAAGATGCTTGAGGGAGAAGGGGCAGTGGCCTTTCATTGATCAGTACTTCTTATGAAGCCGGTTAAGTCAGACAAGCGAAATCCAGCAACAGGGTACACACCACAGGATATCAGCACCCATTATAGACTAGTGTAGTTGCAATAGGAGTACAGCTTAGTGATGAAACCATTGATCCTGGTGAGCGTAGTCATATGAGCCAGCCTAAGAGAAAGGAACCTTAATGGGCGCAAACCAAGGGCTAAGAGGCTAACATCCTCTGAGAAAATGGCTTGGCACACGGTTGACATGGACCTCTGCTTTTTGCTGGAGAAGTTAAGTGGAACAGCAGAAAGGAAGCTGGATAAATTTGGAGATACCATCTATGCATGTGGTAGTGAGAGGTTTGAAGTAGAAGATAGAAAGCAACAAATAACTATGATTCCAGGAAAGTCTAGACAGCAGCTGATAATTGAATGTCTGGTTAGATAAAGGCGGCAACTGAGGAAGCAGTGGCGGAGGGCTGAATAAAGTCAGAAGGAGGCCCTCAGTCTTCTGCAAAGTGGTCTAAAACAGAAGTTTTGAAGTTGCACAGAGCATAGTGCTTCCGAAAGCACTGTAAAAAGAAGGAACGTAGAAGAACCAGCTTTCATAAAAGATCAATTCAAGTTTGTGAATGGCATACTTACAGCTCAGCGAAAAGAATGGTACTTACAGCAACTAAGCCAGAGTTGGAGAGTTATCTTGAAGAGACATACACTGATCCAAGAAGAGGAAAGCCTATGTCTATTCCCTTTGAGGACTCTACTTCTAAGTGGAAGGAGATGGAGCAAGGAGAATGACCTCCATGTAACATTCCTTAATTTAGCTAATGCATACGGTTCAGTGCCACAAGAACTCCTTTGGGCGGCATTCTTCAGCATACTCAGTACTATAACAGGGTTAGTGAAATATTACTTTCGGGACTTGTTCTGTTTATCAACTCCAGAGTTTACCACTACTTGGCAGTTTCTCAAAGTCAGAATCATGGCAGGTTGCACAATTTCTACACTGGCTTTCACTATGGCAATGGAAGTAATTATTAGGCCTCGAAATGGGTATTGGGAGAATGGTTGGCTTCTGGCATGCAAAGTAGCCTGTGCCAATTGGTTACTTGGGAAACTAGCAGACATGCTTCTCGACTTGGCATGCAGTTCAAGCCTACCAAGTCAAAAAGCATCTCCAATACCAAGGGCTAAATAGTGGATAAGGTGTTCTAACTTTGATGGCGAGGCCATTCCAACAGTCAGAAAAGCCTGTAAAGTGTCTTGGGAGTCTGGCTCCACCGAGATGGCACAAAGCAGCTCTAGCTGAAATGAGAAAGTTGATAGTCACTGAAGTGCAAAAGCAGGAGAGGATGAGGTGTGTCAAGGTGGTGTCCCAGGCTAAGCAAGGAGAATGGGTGGATGGAAGAATGTGGAACAGTGTAGGATTGGCTGGCGAGACCTGTGGACAGTGGAACAGAGGAGGATCAGTTTCCTAATCGTGTCCACATATGATTCTCTTCCATCACCACAGAATCTGGGTAGGAAAAAACTCTGCATGTCATTTGTGTTCAGGATGCAAGGTGGCTCTGAGCCAGGGTCGCTTTACTTGGTGTCATGACCAGGTGCTACAATGGAATTGGTATTAGCAGCGGAAGAATGGCATAATAAGATCAACAGCTCTCTACCAGTATCAGCAGTAGCTGGCACACAGAGAACGACATTCCTTCATCCAGGAGAGCAACCAACAGGAAAGATTATTAGAACCAAGACCTGCCTGGGACATTTAGAGGCTGCTAGAGATTGGAGAATACAGGAGGATCTTGATCAACTACCCTTCGACCTGCCATTGTCCTGTGGTCTCAGCACGCCTTGTTCTTCTGGTGGAACTAACAGTGCTATGGGAGGACTCCATGGATGAGGTATACGAGAGAAAAAAACCCTGGTATTCTGAGGTGAAACAGTGGGGGTGGAGAATCTGGGTTTATCTAGTAGAGGTGGGTTGTCATGGATTTTTTGTGCACTTCATGCCTGGCTTCTCAGAGATATTGGATTCAGTGGACAGGAATTGAGATGTATAGTGAAGGCTCTATCCGAGGAGGCAGAGAGAAGTAGCAACTTGCTCTGGTTAAGGAGGAAAGAGGCCAACTGGGGGCCTTAAAAGAGAGGTGACAGTTAACATTAATGAAAAGAAACAGAAGGCTAAGGTAAGTAAACTAGGCAGAGTTGGGGGGGGGGTGGGGTATGGAGGGGAGTGGTGCTGGGACTCAAGCATCACTGTTGAGCCTTCCTGAGGTGCCGCAGGCTATTCAATGTAACACCGAAGACGTGAGGTGCCCACCTGATGACCCTGTGAAATGCCCCACCCAGCCCATCCCAGTTGCTATGCTGAGGCACTAGGCTGTGCTTTGGTTGATCCCTGGAGCCAGCATCGCTGCTGTCGTGTGTGCAGATGCGCCAGGGAGGCCACAAATAGGCTGATCCCTGAAGCCAGCATTACACTTAAGCCATCAACATTGGGCCAAAAGGAAATCCACATTCCCTGGAGGCTGATATAGTAAATCAAAGTTAAGTCTTGGTTGGTTTCCACCACTCTTATTTCGGCGAAAGCAGAGTAATAATAGCATGAAGTAAATAACAGCTACTCTCATGTAATAAAATCAGGAATGTATTTATTTATTTATTTATTTATTTATTTATTTATTTATTTATGTATGTATGTATGTATGTATGTATGTATGTATGTATTAAATAATTTACCAGGATGTTCAAGGTATATAAATATATGTTCATACACATTTCTAAATAGAAAAAATATTGAGTTACCACACACACAGAGTCAGGTTTCATATTGAGATGTTGAATGTGAAACACTGGAGTTTAACAGGAAATGGACCAACACTGGACTTTGAAATGTTGTTGAAAAGTCTTGCCCAGTATGTAGCACACCACAGTAGTGTTAACATAACAAACACATACAGTGAAAAAGTCAGTCCAGCAGATGAGAGCACAAGATCGAGAACCATGGCACTATAGAACAAATTCATTGAAAAGCGAATCAAAACACAGGAGCTAGACTTGTATAGTTTACCTGCCTTGGTCAGGCCTGAACCTTTCACCCTAAGAGAAATACTCTCTCAGTTCACAGATCAAACAGGATTTCCTAATCAAAGCTATTTATTAACACAAGGCAAAACAAACACACTATTGCATTTGATAATGCATAATATCCTTACAGAAGTGCATTGATGTATTCAGTGAAGTGTATACAACGCGATATGGTTTCAGTTACAATGCAAGTTAACTACACCTAATCCTTAACGCTGCAATATGAGGTTAGTGATAATGATTACATGCACCACTCTGGATCACTGATGAACTAAGTTCTACAGCTTGTCCTTCCTAGGGTCACAAGCCAGATACTTCTTTTGGATGAAAATTTCTTATTCTAAAAACACTGTTTGTAACATACCAGGTCCAGGGCAGCACCTCAACAAATCCTCACAAAAGAGACCTCTTTGCCCATCCGTGAAGGAAGCGTCTGGCTTTGGACCCAAGGAAGTGCGAAAGTAACTGAGCTGTTTTTTCTTCATTTGTTACAGAGATCAAGCATTGATGCAGAGAGGTGCACGTGATCATTTCCACTAACTTCATACAGCAATGTTAAGAGTTAGGTGTGGTTTTCTTGCATTGTAATTGAAACTATTATCAGGTTATAATTGCATAGTAGTTTGATCCTGGTTTTACTATGAGTTTAATAAGACAAACATAAGCTTGTTACCTATATACTGTGGCTAATCACGCTCGTAGAAAAAGCTGGAATGGGTGTAACTGACATGAAATAGGAGTCTTAGTTCCATCCCTGTATTATTATTGTGTTGTACCTACTTCAGTCAATAGAGAGTTTGTTTGTTTTGTCCAGTGCTAATAAATAGTCTTGATTAAGACCAAGCCAGGTAACTATTCAACTATATTGTACATATTTTGTTTACCCTTTTTTATTTATTTGTCCTACCGCACTAAGATCACAGTAATGTTAAAACCTGGCTAAAAGAGTGAAGTACACCCCCTTGCTCGTATGACCAAATCACATTATTTTAAAAGGGATTCTATTCCTTTCCTGTATAATATCCAATTATGTGTTTATAGTATAATGCTCTTTTGCTGTTTCTGCATAGATCATAATTTACCAGCTTCTTCAACCATGGGGAACTGCTTCTGAAAAGACTCCTGGTTTAGAAATGAAGGTTAGGGTATAAAAATGTAGCAACTGTGAGCTGGTAATGGAAAATCTATTTACAAAAAAAACCACAAAACTACTGCTTATAAAGTTCACCCCCTACCTGTAGTTTCCGCTCAGCACAGCTCTGCAGTCCACCAGCAGGAATCGCTCCATCACCTGGCCCTTGAATGACTTCCCAGTCCTGCAGAAATAGGTGATGCCACTCACCGTCCGCACCCGCATGAACTGAAACGTAGAGAGACATAAAGTCTAATGAAAAACAAGCACAGGGCCAATCTTATGCATCAGCGAGACATGGTCCACTTCACCAAACACCATGCAACACTAAGAATCGACAGCAGCATTGATGAATCACTGTTAAGTGGTTGGGGTTACTAGGTAGTTTATTCCTTGATATATGGGATTGAATTGAGATATACGAGTAAGATATGTTCTGCTCTATTTATACAGTCATGCCCTACACTTACTATAAAGATAATTCAAGAAAATGTATTAAATACAAGTATTTAGTGAACATTAGCCACTAATTAATATGGCAAAAGACCAAAATACACAACGTCCAGTAGTTTAACAAACATGCTTTAATTATAAAAAAAAATAATAAAAAAGCGCTTTAGCAATTTCAATGTTCATGACAAAAGTATTGGCACCCCTGCTTTAGAAATTGATTGTATTATGGCTTCCAGACATTTATGATAATTCTTAACCAGTATGTTACATCTTGTTGGTAAAATCTAGGCCTTGCTTATTTCCTTCAGCTCAGACAGATTGGCTACACAATGCTTGGCTACAGCTTTTTTCAGGTCAGTCCAAAGCATTTCTATTGGACTGAGATCTGGTCATTACAAAGGCCATTCAAAAAAATTTATCTTAGTTTTCTTCAAGAATTCCAGACTTAGTCATAAGCTTTGAGTCATTGTCGTGTTGGAAGAAATACCGTCTGCCAATCAGCAGACGGTATCATTGAACTTTGTAGAATGCTTTGATACATGGCTGCATTCATTCGATCTTCAATCACATGAATGTCCCCAGTCCCTGAACTGCTAAAACACCCCCATACATGATCTAAAGACTTCCACATTTAACTGTAGGTACAAGGCTTTCTTCATTGAAGACTTTCCCCTTTTTTTTTTTTTTTTTTTTTTTTTAAAGTAGTTTGCAGTGAGGTCTACATGTAAGCAACCCTCCTGTGACCTTTGTACAATTATTTAATGCACTATTATGCCTGATGTTTCTAAATCTTTCTTTAAGTCCTTGGTTTTTAATCTTGGGGGTTTTTTTGGTGCTTAGACGAGTCTCCTACCTGCTGTACCCATAATTTTCTTTGGCTGTCCACTTCTTTCAAGCATTTTAGTTTAATTTAGTCTGTGGTACTTCTTGATTCTTGCTCCGATTGTGGATTATGGTATTCCATATTTCTTTGCTACTGTTCTGTAACTATTTCCTTTGCTACGAGTTCTTTTCTCGAACGTGAATCCAACTCCTTTGTCTTGACCATCATCTGCTGTGAATTTTGAATTTTGTTCTACTTCAGTTTCCTCTAGAACAGAGGTTGTCAATCTTGGCTCTTCTAATCTATTGCAGGACAGTTCCAACCAACTGATCTTCCGCAGCAGGGCCAGGAAATGGTTGTAACAAAGTCCTGCAATGGAGTGGACTGGATGAGACAAGATTGCCAGGTCCCCTTGTCCAGAACATTGAAGCATGAGTGACATTAGCTTGCAGATTTCTGGTTGAACAGCTGCTCAGGCAGACCGCACCTGTCATTATCTAAAGAGGATCAGGAAGATACTGCCCAAAGAAGCCGCTCCTTCTAACAAACCACCGGAATGTGACCAGACAAACCACAAAGCCAGCTCCTCTACTCAACCAACACCAGTGTCTATTAAAAACTGTCAATCTGGAACTAAAGAGATTCAACTATACCATCTACATTTTGAGCATTTTTAACCTTATTACCAGTTTAATATCATATGTGGCGTTTGGCAGAATTTTCTTTTGCCATTTCTGCTTACATCACGATTTTTCCCCCACTTAAGTCATGCTTAGACCAGGCTTACTAACTAATGTCCTCTTTCAACAATGGGGATTCGCTTCTGATTCCTAATTTTTAGAAATGGACATGAGGGGTTTGCAACTGTGTCAACAGTGAGATAGTAAATGGAAGAATATCTTTGCTAGGAGTGGGATTTGAGAGAAATATATTGCTTGAATACCCAAATCCAACACCAGACAATACTCTCCTCTACATAGTAGTGTACATAAACCTCCCAAACACTGCCTATTTTTAAATGCCAATCTAACACACAATCAAGTAATATATTAAGTAATGAATATAATGTTTGCCTTCTTGTACAGTTAAGCCCGCCGCACACAGCCCGACTCAAGCCATCCCAACTCATCTCATCTGAGTTTGCACAGATTTTGCGATCAGTTGTGCTCAGTTTTGGTTTGACATCACAATTGAGTTTTTCCCGACTGGGTGTCGCACACTGAATTAGACGGACCACAACTAGATCCTGGTGATAACTATGTATGCATATTTAATTAATACTGTCCTGTACACATTTTTGTATTAACTTAGCCCAACATAGCGACCCTCATATTATGCATGGCATCGTATGCTGATTAGACGGCGGAGACAGCGCTGCGAGGCAACCAGAAGCGCTTAGCCTATTAATTAATTGACCATTTACACCGTGCAAACGTTTCAGGCAGTGTTTGACTTTTTGTATAGCTTGTCTACTACACTTTAGCCTGTGGTAAATAAAATCCAACCTGTTGATTTTTTTATTTGACATTTGTGTTTTTTTTTCTCACGTGTGGATCTAGGGGCTTGTGATTTGTGACCTATTGAGATCGACACACCGGTTACTTCTGTTTTAGCTCAGTAAGAAAATATAGGCTGCCAGTAGATTGATAATAAAAAGGTAAATTGATAATTTACCTTTGATTAGTAAACGCCTAAAAAAACCTATTCAAATGTGCACATATCTGATATTTTTTAATTCAGGACACTCAGAGCAATTCAAGACTAATGTATTTTTACCTGTGGAACGAAAGCTGTCAATATTCCGCCATCTTGTGACAAGATACATGACAAGCTATGTCACCTAAACCTGCTTCACCATTGGTTGACTTATGACTAATCGGGCTCAGTCAGTCTTGGTCGGCAACCGCTGCACACAGACAGACTGATCACATCTGAACAAAACATGTTCAATCTTCAAATCTGAAGACATCCCGACTGGAATCTGCATAATCTTGGTTTTAAGGGCGCGCACACTGATACGATTCATCCAAACTCTGTACGGCCAGTTGAGATGAGATGAGTCGGGACGGCTTGAGTCGGGCTGTGTGCGGCGGGCTTTACTTGTGTAGGGTCAAGTATTACTAAATAATGTAACATATTTAAATTCACGTATTCACACACGCTTTACATTAAATTGTTAAAAAGAGATGCCTGGCCTACTATTATTATTTATTTCTTAGCAGAAGCCCTTATCCAGGGCGACATACAATTGTTACAAGACATCACATTATACAGACATTCACATTAATTTTTTTACGTACAATTACCCATTTATACAGTTGCTGTAACCGCTACTCCACACTACCTACCTGTTTGAAGTGCCTCGGTGGCCCTTTACTTTAGTGCAATAGTTCCAATATACAAAACAAAACTAAACACAAACGGACGTTCGGTCCAAAATTATGGAGGGAGATCACTGTCAAAAATATTCGTATGCATAAAAAGAGCAAAGAGCCCTTGTCAAGCCAAGTGAAAACATTGATCGCAGAAATAATAACATGTATGTGTTAAGGAGGGGTGTCTCTAAACAAATCCAGGTGAATCTTGCTAAAAAATGCAATCGTTTTCAAAAGAGAAAGCATTGAATAGGAAATGAAGCAGACTTTACATTATAGAGATAGGAGAAATGTTGCCACCGGACTCTTTGGATTCCCATGATGCACCGCATCGGCGGGGATGAAAAAAAAGGGGGAGTTGACTATCTTGTGTATATAGAAGATCTTTGCTGAGATTGAGACTGTCCATCTGTTGGGTGACTTTGTGCCATATTCCCGCTTTGAAAATTCCACCTATACATTTCACCAACATGCAGCCACTCCTTCCCTTCTATCAGCAATGCAAGGTGTTGGACGCATGCGCTGTTAAATACTCATCGATTGTTCCACCAATCAACAGCCTGTCCTGTGACCTCTGCAACGTATTTTTGACAGTGATTTCACGCTCTATCCAACTCGTAATTTTGTGAGTCGTACTCGTAACTTTGAGTCGTACTCCGATTTTTGATTTGTACTCGTAATTTTCTGATTTGTACTCATAATTTTTTTTTTTATTTGTACTTGTAATTACAGATACACTTAAAAAATATGAGTACAAATTATTTTTACGCATACAAATATTTTTGACAGTTATCTCCCTCCATACAAAATCATACAGAATAATTTCAAGTGAAAAAAGCCATCTGCCTAGTATTGGGAAGATTGGGGGAATGCGAAGTCCACTGACAAGAAATCTGTTGGAACACAATGTCCATATTTCTGCCGATTCCACTTTAAAAAAAGTCTTTAACATTCCAGTCTGCTCGGTACGAAATCCAAACAAAGAACAATTCCAAGTAAATGTGTAAAAAATTTTTTTAAAAAATCTAAATTCAAGCTGTGTCTGCTTTATATAACCTACTTTTAAACTTCATATACAACAAGCCGTTCTTAAAAAAATAAATACATAAAAATTCCAACATTACAGCATTCCAGTCTGTTCCGTACAAAATCCAGGTACAGAGCAATGTACAAAAAAATGTTCCTTTGTTTAGAGATGCCATTTTATTCACTAGTCATTAACTCCCTTACCACGTGGTCTGGCTACCATATCACACCTACTACAGCATGAAAAACAGAGTGTTCCAATGAAGCGCCAGATCGTCTGAGAATAAAACCCGCCCCAGTGTCAATCTTTCTGTTGCACCAATTAGAAAAACTGACTGGAGACAATTGCCAAAACCCTTCTTTTTTTATACAATTGCTCTCACGTGAAGGCGGTATGCATGCATAGGTTTGGAAATGTATTTAACTTATTTTCATATAAATGAAATTTTTCAAGTAAATAAATTAAGTGCTTGAGCAATGATTTTTGTTTCGAGTACTCAAATTCACCCCCACTCTATTATATCAAAGTTTCAGATGAAGACAGAAATTTCAGATGCACACCCCTGGTGATAATTTTTCAAACTGCCTCACTTTAGAATGTCTTTCCAGAAGCAGCCCCTGTAGTTGAAAAAGTAGTTAGTAAGCCTGGCATATAAATAACCACTGAGTTAGAAATAAACATAGCAAGTGGTGAAGAACACTCAAAATAGGAAATAGACTAGGCTAAAAAGTGAATTGTGAAGCGTGTAGTTTCAGATGGTCGGAACTAGTTTGGTTACAATCCATTGACATATAAATTACATTTTAGAACATAAATACACTGTTTAAAATACAGTGCATAAACAGCAAAGGGACTTTAAATTGTAGACTAGTCGACCCATTCAACTATCTTTACCTGAACTATTCGACTCTCTCAAATTAGTAGTCGTTCTGCCCCTAGCCTCATGTACTTTCTTAATAGATACACAGCTATGGTCAAAGGTTTTGCATCACCCTATAGAATTAACACACTTTCCTTCAAACCTGCTTTGATGTTTTCCATATACTGAATGAAAAGGACAAAAATTAAAAAAACTCATTACGAAATCTAACATGAAATACTGTACTACAATTATGGCTTCTGGTATGCAACTTTTGCGATATAATTTTGTAGTTTCTATAAATTACATGATATTAAATAAAAAAAATCTAAATTATGTTCATACAAGTTTTTTTTTTTTTTTTTTAATTGTCTCAATCCTAAAAAATTCTAGGTGATGCAAAACTTTTGGCCATATCTGTAGGTGACTAATAGAAAATCATGAGATTTAACAGTCAAAAGGATGACAGCGTGGCTTACATTGACCAGCTCCAGATTGACTTTGCAGTGGGTGACCATGGCTACAAAGTGGTGTGCGTTGAGCTCGTCCAGCAGGATGTAAACCGCCACGCGGCGAGACGCAGCGTCCAGGATATCAGCAAACAGGTCCACGTCAGTGAACACATCCATTACCAAAGCAATGACCTGGAGAACACAGAGATAGACAAGCGTGTCAGAGAGAGGGAGACAGGGAATCCTACACTAGCTAGCTCGGGGGGTGAAAGCGTGTCCCATATTTGTCAGAATATTTAATGCAACTTACAGTACTCATGCTTGTGTCCTGTGCGTTCATGCTTCATATCAGTTCTCAGTGTGCTAGTATTCTATTGTTGTTTTACATTCTTTAAATTGTCCTAACATTCTCAGAATTCTACTGCTTAGAAGCTGCTTTGAAAGGAATCCAATTTAAGTGCAGGCCTGACAGCATTGCACATCAGTTATGTACATCAATTATGAATGGACCTGTTTGGACATGTTTTTACTTAAAGGCAGTTTCCTTGAATAAAATATGTGTTCCGATAGCTTATTACAAATATCCTGAACCAGGAGATGAATAGGCCAGTTTACTTACTGACACAGGTGAGGCACAACCAATAATATTACACACAATTGCACTCACATTACTGTGTAATAAATAATGTAATTTGCTTTTAACCATTTAAAATAGTTTAAATAAATAAATTATTTTCCACCTATGGCCGTTTTCCAAATGGACATGCCAGGAGCTCAGAAGTACAGTACCAGATTTTATATTTACTTTATTAAATAAAATAATAATAATAAAAAAAATATTTTGAAAGAAATTAAAATCTTTAAAATAACTAATGGACTTAAAGCCCTAGGGCCTTACTCAGAGAAGGGCGGTTTTAAAAAATGTTTTGTTAAGCCATTTTCGTTAAAAACAACAACATTTTTTTTTGTT
Source organism: Acipenser ruthenus (assembly GCF_902713425.1). Classification (NCBI taxonomy): domain Eukaryota; kingdom Metazoa; phylum Chordata; class Actinopteri; order Acipenseriformes; family Acipenseridae; genus Acipenser; species Acipenser ruthenus. Next base: position 74,588,246 of record NC_081192.1, on the reverse strand, counting down.
GAAGTTTTGTGAATCAATCTCTTTGTTTCTAGTTTTGTAAGAAGAAGTGACATTCAAACTTCAAACATGCAAACTTCAAACTGAGGAACACTGAAGGCCTGTAATCTAGACAGTTTCACGCCAGGCACGAACGGTGAAACTCCAGATACCATCACATTTGGAACTAAATCCCTCCTGTCTGACTGCAGGCAGGTTTGGTGCTGGATTCATTGCTCATGCAGGGGAGGGGCCTCCTGAAGCCCCTTATCTATCCTCTGAACAGATGTAAACTAGTGCACACCCGGTACTGCTAGGTTACAGCAGGAGGGATCAAAGCCAGATTCAAACCACTGTCTCCAGGTATGAGAGCTGTGGATCACCGTGAATTAGCTCGAGGAACACTCTTTCAATCAAAGCCAGGTAGTGTAGAACAAACCGATACTTTCTCTAGCCTTTTCAGTATTGTATCACTGGTAATTCTTATCTTTCTACACAAGTGAACAATAAAAAAAAAAAGTTAGGCACACTTTGAGGCTCCTCATAACTGCAAAGTTAGAAATGTGAAGGTGTTGTACAGGTTAAAACTTTTTATAACATCGAAGAGTGCCAAATGCAATGACTCAGACGGACAGACATGATCATCACATAAGCAGCAGTGTGGAGTAGTGGTTAGGGCTTTGGACTCTTGACTGGAGGGTGGTTGGTTCAATCCCAGGTGGGGGACACTGCCGCCGTACCCTTGAGCAAGGTACTTTACCTAGATTGCTCCAGTAAAAACCCAACTGTTTGAATGGGTAATTGTATATAAAAATAATGTGATATCTTCTAACAATTTTAAGTTGCCCTGGATAAGGGTGTCTGCTAAGAAATTAATAATAATAATAATAATAATAATAATAATAATAATAATAATAATAATAATAATAATAATAGGTCCCATTTTTTCAATTGACAACCGTCTATGGTCTGACTGTGACACATTCCTTGGTTTAGAATGCTGAGAAACAAGTCCTACTCTTAGGAATGCGGTTTTGCAAAACTCAGTGGAGCCGTATACATTCCTAAATCGTAGTGTAGGTAGGAATTTGATTAGCATTTGCTTTTCTAAAAAGAGGATTGTTTGAAAGTAGAGCATACAACTTTCCCCTGTGGAAAGCTATCCAGTGTGTTATCACGGCCTGGCCTAGTACCTGTACTGACATTTGGAGATGTGGAGAGGGCTAGTCCTGGGTTTCACAACTTCCCTTGTTATTGAAATGACAAAGTGCCAAGAGATTGAACAATCAGGCCCCTCCTAAATTTGCTCTGATCTGATTACATCTCACTACAGCATGAATAAGTTACACTTTATAGGACTTAGTCGTGCTACTATAAAAGGGGAGGGGGGGGGGGGGGGGGGGGGTGCGGTGAAATGTGTTTAACATCAAAACTCCTGACACCTCAATGTCACTAATATACTTCATTGAATATATTTATGAAACCCTAGCATGGGTTTCAAGCCATGTAAGAGTGACAGCACTTTTCAGGATGTGTTTTTTCTTTCTGTGTTATTCTGTTAGCAGAGGACTGTGTGTGTGTGTGTGTTTAAGTACTGTCAGTGGGAGTGTGGGTGTGAGTATAATAGATAAATAGGAATGACACTGGCCCTATTCTTTTATCCCATCTTTTCATTTTCACAAAGAACACCTGTTCTGTCTCTCAGCTTTCCATTGTCCTTGAGGGAGTATCAGCTCTGCCATCATACTTCACAGGCACCGCACACATACAATCACACGCTCTGAATGAAAAATGCATCATCCGAGACCTTGTGTGAGACGCGCTGGATATAAACACGATTAAGGAATGATTTACTGTCAGATTTGAGAGACAGTAAAGCAGTTCAAACTAAGGCACTGGGATACAATGCAGACAGTGACTAGACCAGACAGGCTGTAAGGCACTGCAGTCCAGTGTGGGTAAAGCTGATTGTATGCATTTTGACATATTAGTCTTCACTCTAACGACTGGTAATAATTTCATCAACCTCACTTTTAATGAAACTGTATGGCCTGCTGGTGCATGTTGACAATGAGTCAACACAAGAACCCTCCCTTTTTGAAACCTTGTACTGTGAGTGCAAGAGTCACAAAGGTATGGATTACATTACTACTTGCAACAGCAGTTTATAACATATGTAAACTATCCATTAGGTCAGGATGAAAATAAACAACCGGCATTTAAATAGGGGTTTGCCAACTGATTTTGCAGAGAACACCAACCACCCTTCTTAAATATGTCAAAACGTTTTTTTGGGGTTTTTTTTTTTTAAACCAAACTTCACAGTAGCATTTTGTTCTACTGAACTTTGTAGAAATCTGTGTATAAAACACCACTAAGCTCAAAACAGAATTCACAAGGAGGTAATGACATCATTCTCATGAAATGCATCTGTAAAATATCAGCACACATGCAACACATGTTTTATTTAAAAACAAAAAAAAAATCAGTGAAACTCAAGATAAAACTTGTATGTTGTAGGTAATGGGCCAGGTGCTAGTTATGCCGCAGTCTATAAAAATGCTCCAGGCAGGCTACGGTGTCCGGTGTGGTTGCACAGTTTTGTGCAAATGACCATGTGCCAGGTCAATGGTGGAGCTCAACTGGAACATGTTCTGTAATAGAGTTTTAATTAAAACACCCTGTATATATTAATTATATTTTATTAATTTAGCACGTGTGTGCATGTATGACTATCAATATTCAAACTTGCAAAGAAGGTAACTAATTATAAACTGACGTTAGGAGTACTGGGACTCCACTAGAATCATTTTTTTAAAATTCTGAAGCTGAAGTATTTGCTTCATCCTGAATAGTCATGATTGTGTGATCCATGCCCCTTTGGACTTTGTAAATTCAATGCCAGCTCTGCATACTGATAGCCACAGAAGGCTGTGCGTGTCTGTCTGTGCCTCACCTGCTGTGCAGACCTGATGAGCCGGCGCGCCTGCTCCTTGATGCTGGGCGTGTTGGGGTTGGGGGGGTTGACCAGAGTGGTGACTTCGGTGGGGCCGACGAAGCTGCGCAAGTCGGGCCAACCCATATCCAGTCCGGGAGCATCCAGGTCCGAGTGCATGGGCCAGTAGGTTCCCGAGGAGCTGTCCGGGTCCTCAAAGCCTCCCTCCAGGTACAGGCAGTCTGACTGCACAGCCATGCGGGGCACCTGCAGAGTCTGCTGGATGTGTTTGATCTCTGGCTCGGCCAGGAAGTCCGGCATGCCCTGATTCTGTAAGAAGTGGTAGTAGCCTTCCAGGTCGTCCTCCGCCAGCGCGTCGATGGCCAGGCGGTACTCCTCGCGGTAGTGAGGCTCGAGGTAGTTCGGGTCCAAGGGGTTGTCCCCCTGCGATGAGCACTGGGAGGGGCGGGCCATGGTGGGAGAGGGAGGAGGGGGGAAGGAGAGGAACACAACCTGTCAAACGGGAGAGAGAAAGCGAGTTAGAAAGGGGTTTTATTTTTTATGTCAAAGCTAAAAGTGAAACGATTCATGGTCTGTTGTGTATTGTAGTGCTGGGACAAGTATGCAGTGGCAAAAACAACCATGTTCGTAGTCGTTCAGACAGAAAGGAAACCAATGCATCAATGATGTCTGAAAATACATATTCTACTGTACCAGTTTTATTTTTTTTTACTGTAATAATGTAATTTGGTATGAATTATACTTTTGTTTTCAAGCCAATTAAAAAATAAAGAATATTTTAATATTTCTTTAAATATTGAATGAATATTCAAACATGAAAAACCCAGCACTATTGTGAGATATATTCTGAAGCACTAATATATATATTGTGACAAACAGAAACAATTTCTTGCAGTTCACAGCTGGACATTATTACCAATACTTGTTCAACACTACAACAGATTCCCCAACTTTTACTACATGTTTTTAAATGGTACGCTGCTGCAGACATGGTAGAACGATCTTATTGCAGTCTTGACAAGCTGTGCACGCTCAGTATCAAGAGATTCATTTGGACATGGACCATATAAAACAACAGATGAAAATTACATCAAGTCAGTCTATTACATATAAAATGGCTGTTGGCTAATATTAGAGTTGTTTATTCCTTCAAAGCTTTAGCCTGTAGCATTATATCTCATTTCACTCTCGGTGCAATGCCCTCACATCATACTGGCACCCAGGAACAGACATTCATATCTCCAGAACTGATAATGAAGAACGAAGCCCTTGAACCAACACCCAGCTATATTAAAGACTTCAAATCTGGTATTATTTTCAAAATAACCCATTAACTCCTCCCAATTTCAACCAGCATTTTAACTTTTTTGTTAGATACAATATTTTTCTGCAGATTCATCAATTAATTTGAAACTCCTATTTTTAAAATTCTAGAATGTCAACTTTAGTCAAGATGATTATCATGTTTACACTCATTCCGAGTGAATTTTTCTTTTTTGCTCCAAGTCCTCTAACTGGCTGTCATCTTGCTTTCAGGTCTGTGTGGTTTAGATTTTTTATTGAGAACCTGCATCATTAAAGCCAGTTAGAGTGAGTAATGGAAAAAAGCGATATACATCCTAATATTAGAGCAACACAACTCGAGTCTAAACCATTCAGAACGATTGCAAACAGCTACAGGCCTATGATCTTTAAGGAGGACTGTAACAGTCATCACTGAATCATAAAGAGGCAGACACAAAGCATTGGGTGTTTACACACTGCAGAGGCAAGCAGATTGTATTAAACACAAGTGCTGCAACTAGGTTACCAGCAATGGTAGCCCTAGCGTCAGATTTAAAAAAGAAAACAAAGCTAAAAATAAAAGTTTCTCACTAAACCTCACTAAAAGAGACGTCCCGCTCCAGGAACTTACTACACTATGAACACCCTCTCTATACGGTTTGGGATCAACATCCCCTAAACCAACCTACTGCTGTTGCTCCCGAAGTCCCGGTCTCCCAGCGACTGCGGGTCATTGCGACAAAGTCTAAATCCTAAGAAAAGGCAGCGCTTCGGACCTAATTTTGAAATGACCAACAAAGACTCAGCTTTTAGTCTTGTTTTCACTGAAGGTCAATTAAAAATATGTGACTCGGTTTCTAACAGAAGCAAAGTAACAACTAGTTCATCAAGTGTGTTTAAAAGCCTTATGCAGACCACTGGCAGTGGAATACTGAAAGATGACATATTAGAATGTTGTTGGTTTACACTTTGAGCTATTTGAAAAGTGATTTGTTATCTCTGGTTTTTAAAACAATTCCATATGGAATTTATTGCTCATCTATTGATACAGCTTTTTACAACATGCAATACAATTGCAAAATGAACTAGGCTTGGGCACTGATGTTCTAAACAGGTTACACAACCTGACCCCATTGTATTAAAGACAAGTCTATATATCTGTATAGAGCCTCGAGTCAGTGGGTGAGAAATGTTCAAGGAATTAAGATCTTCCTGTTAGAGAAAGAAAAGACATGCACTTGGTGCATGAAGCTATGCCCTCTTAATGTGCGTTCATTCACCCAGTGAACAACACACCTATCGAATGAATGCTCTGCATTTCTATGATGTCTGCCTTGACTAATTCTACGTGACAAACGGAATGCAGTGTTTCAGATACACATTCCAGTGTGATGCAGTGAGCTTTCGGTTCAAACGCGATTCCATTACACCTAATGGGGACTAAAGGAACACACCCTTGCTTTGACTAAAATGGAAAAATGCAACGTGTGAATCTCACTAAATATTAAAAGGATTTTAAATTGTTGTTTTAGTGTCATTTTAAATGATTAGTGCAGTTTTCATATCCGTTGTTCTTTCCGCATGCAAGCACATTATGTGCTATTGACAAGTCCACTGTATGGGGCGTTTCCCAAGAAAAAGACAAAGTCTTTCTTTTATTTAAGTAGTTAGGCTATTAGGATAAAATGAAAAAAAAAAGATCTAAAGGGTGTGTGTTGTATTGCAGTTACTACTGTACATAGCTGCATTGTACTAGTTAAAAAGTGTATCTTTGTAAGGGCAGAAAGCGCTACAAATTATGAATAGAATTTAAAATTTAGTGTAATGACTACTTTTCAAAAGGGCACAAAGGGCCAGATTCACAAAGCCATTTACTCCAAATCATCATTAGAATGATTTCTTCAGATAGTATTAGATTGTAAAAACACACCTGATAAAGTTACCAACCGAAAAATAAACCACCAAGATATTTAAGTGAGGAGCTCTGATATTGCGGTATCACAGAATTTTGCAGTTTTGTCTTTCTTCTTGCAACACCAGTTTTCAATAAAGAAAAAGAAAAAAAAAAGAAAAAAAAGAAAAAGACAGCAACAGCTTAGACCCAAGGTACTGCGCTCAAGGTGTGGCTTTACAGTAGTACGCTAAAGTAATTGCATTTTTAATTATTGTTTAGGATATATCTTTCCACCCTAACTGCGTTTTATAAAGCTATAATTAGCAATGTTAAACCATGACTGTTAATTAAATTATATTATAGGACAATGAAAACTGTTTTTCTAGTTATACATTCCTTAAATTTTGCAAACAACAGGCAGAATTATTTTGGATTTGTTTGAAAATGCTGACAAAATTTGCTGTCCATACTTTAAAAAAAAAAAAAAGACGATCCAGATGCATATCACAGGAGTTCTTCACTGGAAACTGTCAGATAACATGGAAAGAAGTCTGAATGCAATATAAGATACACATGTTTGCAGGTTTGTACGCTCTGTTAGTTTTAAAAGGAGATTATCAGAGGAGGTATAGTAACTGGTAAATGCAAGATTGCAAGATTGCATTTAACTGCACTGACGAGGATCGTCTGACTGCTGGAATAAACACAATCGCACATTGCTGGAGGAACCGATGTGCTCAAGAGATAACATAGGTTAAGCATAAAGGACCAAAGGGCCACACCAAGATAACACCATCTGAGGCAGTGTGAGTCAGAACCAGTTTTCTTTACAACACGGACATGAGACTCTCCACAGGGGGTTGTCTGGGGTGATTGAATCCACAAAGAGAAGGAAGGAGGGTGGGGCTGAGGTCAGTGGCTACTTAATCAAGGTGCACTCAGCTCAGCTCACTTCTCTCTTTCATTAAGACTAGTATTGGAGACTTGTCAATAGAGAAGTCCTGGAGGATCAAACCTACAGTATATTTTTTATTATATTATTTTGTGCTGTTATGTTTTGAAGTTAAGTTTTGCACCGTGCAGTTTGCATATGAAAGTGTGATTTGTACTGTTTTGCTTTGGGCGTTCTTTTTGTTTCCCGGAATTAAACCTGTATCTATTGAATAAACCAAACTAATATCTGAAGAAAAGGACTGTGCATTTCTTTCATCGAGAAACAACTACTCACTCTTTAAAAAAAACTATTTCAGAAACAATTTGCAGTAATGTAGCCTCCCTGTTCTGTACATTTCTGTACTTGCATTACTTTTTTGCACTTACTTTTTATTACATTCATAGTTTTTTTTTCCACAAAGCAGCAGTAATAGTTGGCAATGATTTTGTATCTGTGATGCAACAAACTAAAACACCTGTACATCAGGAGTTGGATTCAGCTTATAGAGAAAGTGGGGGGAAAAAAATATTTTTATATTTGAATAACTCCCAAATATTCCTTATTATAGTTGCACTCTTAGATGCACTAGCAAATGTGTTCCAAACTGCACTGAAAGGAACATTTCCTTAAAGTATGTTATACATTTGTTGAGGTGAGGTGGGGTCACAGGAAACCTTTTGTGTATCTTGAAGAATTCAGTGAACCAGTCAAGCTACAAGGCTAGATCCACCCCTGTTAATCACTAATTGACTGATTGTGTTCACTGTTAAATAAAACCAAAATCCTACAAGTTATATTCTACTTTTTAAGTGTGTTTTGTGTGACGGGAGGGGGTAAGTAGATTTAAGAAGGACAAGTAGATTTATCTAACATTTTGTCCCTTGGTGTTTTTCACAAAATCCACACCCGATAGTTACTAATGTATAAATACACTAAGGTCAACATATATATTCCACGTCCATATTTCTGATAAATATTTGTACAAAATGATAACTCTAAAACCATAAACACCCCATCACCCAAGACTTTCTGACGATCAAACTTTTGTGAAACAAGCTCACCCTGTCACCATTAGTCAGATATCAGTGACTTATTAGTGTAACAAACAGACCATTTTCAGGAACAGCCCTACAGCCTAACCCTGTTAACACTTCCACTGCAAGAACATTGCTGTTACATTCCATGAAACAATCACTGACTAATGGGGGCGCTCATAGCTTCGCTGTGTAATCATGTTGTCAAGTGAGGGACAAAAAAACATGTTGATCTACTGCACTGTACATAATGCCAGATTGAATTATAAAAATAAAAAAAGCAACTAACAAAAAGATCTTCAACACAAAAACGGACGTACTTTAAACCAGTGCTCTCAAACTTACTGGTGGCCACACTGCTAATTTATTCTAAAAAATACTAAGTACATCATATGAAAAATAAAGACAATATAGACATATTGTAAGGTGCGTCTTCTTTACTATAAAATAGTCTGGACAAAGATTGTCAAAATTAACAAAGTCTTTACTGTGGAACAGCAGGAACAAAATAGTTTTGATACAAAAATTAAGGGTGTTTCCTCAGGTCTCAGCTGGTGTTAAGCTGAGCTGCAAAGTGGCTTCAGCAAGTGTAGTTTTCTGAGCAGAGTCACAGAACATACAGAATATATGCCAACTTTACAACCCCAATTCAAGCCTACGTGCAGAAAATCATGGATCAGTTACACCCAAAACCATTGAAAAAAAAAAAAAATTCTCCTATCTTATCTCTTAAAGAAATGCATTTAAATCACTTTTACTCATAGTCCCCTCCTCCACTCTCATTATCTACTTTAAGCTGTGTGTGACATCATTTAACCAGCCATCTCCCCGTTTTACACACACAGCCCAATTTTATGACCTGTGATACATTCCAGGGCATGTGCTGAATTCATGCTGATTAGAACTAGCTGTATGCAAGCCTTGTCTGAGAGTTTGATAAACTTTGAAGTCAAAGCTTACAATATTCACTTCTATTTTTTTTCCAATTATTTCTATAATAAAACCAAAGTGCTTGTCATTTTAAAAAAATACAACAGCCCATCAACTCTGCCCCAGTTTTATATATATATTTAGAGAGAGAGAGAGATTTTATAGCAACAGGTCAAACTTACTACAGTAAATCAATCATATAAATGAATACAATACCTAAGCTAAAGTACATAACTAACATATTGAAGTTAAATAAATACAAAACCTACTTTCACTGTTCATGTTCCAATCACATGCTGCACAATTTCCTGTTAAATCAAACAAAAGTATAACAATTTGCAATGCTACTACATAATAAAATTATATGTAAAACTGTAATATTCCTGAATAGGTTGTGAAGGCCTTACTTTGCCTGTCACGCATTAGTTATGTATTTTACTTGTGTGTATTTCAGACAGAAACAGTACAAAATTAGACATCACTTCAGGTGTTTTTTCTGTTTTATTTGTTTTGTTTAAATCCATGTCATTGCAGTTTCTTCAGCATAAACAAAGTGGCAAAAGACACATTTTCATAAAGTAATAACTTTATTGAGGTTTATTTTTTTAGCTGTACATGCAAATGAAAACTGTCAGATTTAACTTAATTCATGTGCAGCAATGTTCGTTTGAATACTCAGATCGTTTCTCTGCACTAAAGAAAATAATATTACTCCATGCTGCTTTTTTTAACGTTGCTCTACTAAAGTCTTCTCTCGTTGATCAACCAATGAGCACTGACACAAAGCAAAATGGGTGGAGATTTGTGACAGCATGTCAAAATGAAAACTGATCAGAATGAAATCTCGGCCAATCAACATGCAGTGATTATAATGACATTAATGCTGGCCAGTTTTGCTCCCCTGTTTTGAAGCTGGCTAACCTATGTCAGCTGAGACTGAGCTTATAATAACTATTTCGCTTACTGTGTAAATAGTTATTTGCGATTCAGTAACAAATCCAATATGATCTGCTATACAGCTACAAATGACATGCTTTTGGTTTTGTATACACATTCAAGAAACCTGCACAACTGACTTCTAAATAACCAGAGGCTGGAGGTTGGACACAGTACTTTGAACATCAATCTATATTATTAGCCTGATTTAGAATCACTTAAATATGCTTGGCCCACTCAAGTGAGAAGCAGCATGTAGGTGTGGTTTCAATAAGAATAAACATTAAATCATAAACAAGTGTCTTTTTCAATCTCTGAATACACTGCTGGTCTTTCGAACAATTCTCAGAAGTTATCAAGTACCAGACTACGTTAAAGAAAGTTCTCAGGTTTTTTTTACTCTTGCACTTCCAAGATCATTTCCCCTCAGCAGTGTCTTCAGGGCCACGTCAGTCACTAGGTGAAGTGGCTGGTTGGTTAAATGACAGGAAAGAAGGCTCTGAAGGGATGGGGACAATGACAACTAGGAAGCGCAAGACTAGATGAAAGAAATGTGAGCGGACATTTCTATAATATAGTATGAGGTTTTTGTTTTTTTTTAGAAGATACGCTGGCAAAATGGGTTCCTTTCAAAACTGCATGTATGTATGGACAGTATTGGTACTTGATAAACATTTTTAAAAATAAAAACACATGCACAGGTGAAACCTACATAGAGACATGTACGACTTATGGATTTGTGAAATTAGCTATAACCCCTTTAAAACATCAATTAAAAAATTTAACTAAGGGCTGAAACAGGGGCAAGTGAAACAACAGGCTAATTCACTAGTCTTTTCACCTGATGGCCTCCGAATACAAATTATTGGGAAAATGTGGTAAAACCAGAGAATGTGAGCAGAACGGAGACAAAATTATTGATTATCATTATTATTGATTGGTACTGAAAAAATGCGTAAACTGAAAATAAAGCAAAAAAAAGTTAAGAAACATAATATAATTAACAGGTTCCTACGATGTCGCGTAAGGTGTACTCACCCGTTTCAACCTTATGATTCGTATCAAATTAGCTTTTGGGCTTGTTTGTATCTGATTATCTCATAGGAAGCTCAAAGCAACCCACAATTACATGAGTCTAACGAGGGTTAAAAGACCACCCTGAAGCGAATGACAGTTTAATATAGCCCACCTTTTACCTTGGCTTCGTTGTGTTCATCAAGTTCCTCCTCACAATCACAGTGCATCTGTATTTGTCACTTTTTTTTTTTTTTTTTTTTTTTTAAACTTTTGTGCAAACTCCATGGCGAAACAATAAAACCATGCTCAGTTCTTCTCAGTGCTGTGAATACACGTGCAACTCCATATAAAACTGGCACGCTCTGCTCCCTGCTCTGGGTAAAACACAGTAAAATCTTCAGTCCTAGTATGAGCTCTAACTTAACACTGCATGGCTCTGTTTGCTTTGGGAGAAAGATCCAGATATGTGGTTCATTGTAGACAAGCTGCTTTGTAAACTGGAATTACAGTATAATTGTAGTGCATGTTAAACTTTTAGCTATTCTAGAGATCTTATACTGCCCTTTGAACTACGCTACCTGTCAAGTCTCCTGTTTTGGCCAGGACCCTCTCGTTTAAAAACCAATCTCCCGATTGTACAATTCACCTAGATTACATTCGGCATAAATAAATGAAGTGGATTTTATTGTATAACAGTTTTTAAGAGAAGCAGCCAATGGAACTCAGTTTTGGTTGACTGATTTTTGACTTTTCCACACCGACTTCATTATACTACACATACACACTGCTTTAAAATAAACTTCATCCATCTTAATCTTTCCAAATCTCTGGTTTTACATTATTCTGACAGTCAGAACATTACAAAAAATAGTTCACATTTTTAGGCCAGTATTTCAAAAACTAAACCAAATTCCAAACTCTCACAAATTACATAATTGGTTAAGATATGTGGGTTTGATTAAGTGACGCACATTCAGGTTTGTCGAAGTTTAACTCTGCTCTCTGAGACAATGGCAGTTTTGTTATGACAGATCAGCTGTGGCTGTGCCCTTCTGCCCGTAGTGAGATATGCGGTTTTCAAGAGGCTGGTTTGTACACATAAAACACCAATCCTCCAATTTAAAGAGGTCAATTAGCTGAGAGTAACATTCTTTCTTAAAATGTGTTATTCATTTTGTACAAATATATTGTCAATTTAAATAATGAAAGCTCAAAAGGGTGGCAGGGGTGTAAAAAAAAAAATCCAAGATGGCCACCTGATAAATAAAGAAGCTACATTTGGTGCGTAAAAGGTGTTTTTTTTTTTTTTTTTTACACCTTTAAAAAAAAAGCGTTTTGTATGTTTTCATTTCAGATATGAAAACCAATTACAAAAATTGATTTGATCTTTTTTTTTTTGATAAAATCAAAAATTAAGTTTGACTACTGTACTAAAAGACTCTTATGCTGTATTCTAGTTTAGTTTCTGAGCATCTATATATTTTTTTAAAAATTCACGGACCCCTCCCTGCAGGAAGGGGTTAACACCCCCCCCCCCCCCATGCCACTTTGCTTGCTTAACACTATCCCTTACAAAAATCTCCTGGTCAAGTGTCCTGGGACCTTGACAGATAAGAAACTGAATTTGTAGGAGATGCCACCTGTGCTTCAAGATGTTTGTTTAGCCAGTGGGTCAGATTATAAAAGATGTTAAAAGAAGGCTAACCCCTGCCGGTGCCCAGGTGAATTCACAAAAAAAAAAAAAATTAATAAATAAAAATAAAATTTACTTCTAGCGTTTCCATACAGTGTTTGGCAGGGAGGAGAGTCACCATTATTTATACAAGAACAGCTGCTCCTCCCCCCACACATTTATCTGTTAGAACAAACGTGATCACAGTATACTCTCCCCTCTGCACACAGGACTGTGTCTATCTCCTGGGCTGGGCTTACGCAGTGCAGCAGATCTGGGAATCTCGTCACCAAACACCTGCAGAGCTTTATCCTCTAGATTCTAGAACACTGCACTCAGACACACACCAAAACCAGCACTGAAACAGTGAGTACAGTGTGGACACAGGTAAACACGTGGTTGCAATGCCTGGCTTTGATAGTGGAACAATGGAACAATGAACCCCACCTCTGCCCCACCCCCCACCTATAGTCCTAGTAATTTTGCATTTTATGTTACCGTATACTACTCATAAAGCTACAGTATCAAGCAAGCTGATGAATGAATGGATGAAACACATTTATATACACAGCCTTATTTATCCACAGATGCAAGATACTGAAGCAGTTTCTTTACAAACTGTACAACAGAGCTGAGAAGCAAAGACTGTAGTGAAGTCCGTCCCGTCCCTCCCATCTCCCCAACCTTCTAAGCCTGCACACCTCACAGCTCAACGGCTTTGAATGATTTCATCCAATGTTCTTATTGTTGGCAGGTAATTTTCTTTTTTGGAAAATCGATGCGTGGACCACTGGAACTTATTTCACTCCAGGAATTCAGGGATTAACAGAGGGGCGAGTTACTGCATAGCTACAGATACCCAGGGGGTTTCAGAAGTCTGGCTGTAGATATTGGTTTTCCCAGTCTGCTGAATTGGAATGTGGGGCCTGCAAATGGTCATAACAGGGATGGGGAACTTTGAAACCAGACAGTTCCTTAAACACCCAGAGCAGACAATACCTTTCGTTCTGACTGGGCTTGCCGTCATACTGCTTGTTCTGCTGCCTCTCTGATTGCTGCTAAGTACAAAAAAGAAAATCTAATAAATACACAAAATTAAAGAGATCCTTTCTTTGCTGTATGATATTAAAGCTTCACCCACAAGAAGACAAAGTGCACGGGAGCCGAGGTGGCAACGTATTCGGAACTATACACAGGAAAGAGTCTACAGCTCATGAAAATAAAGGAATCCCACTGCAGGTTTTTAATAATCTGTAAAATAAAACCTGCTGTAGAACAAAAATAAAGATGGGGGCCCAGATATTCGAAGAGATGCGCAATCCCATCGCAAAATTTGTGCTTTTGCACAAAAATTTTCCAACAAGGCACAAAACAGTTGCAAAAATAGCAGTTTTTTGCTCAATTCGCAACTGTGTTTGTGCCTCGCAAAATCACCTGCGCATTCAATACCAATATAGAAATGCACAAGAGCGACGTGTGAATGAGCAGAATTGAAATACTACACGACAATGGACTGTTAACAATACCCTGCCAAGCAGCTATCATAGGTGTACAGTACATAGCAATATTCCTCAGACGAGTCTACACGCAAATGTAACCTGCACATGGAATACAGAATCAAAGCTCAACACACATCGGTAGCATTGGCACCCCCAAAGTTGCATGCCCACCCCCACAAATATATAAATAAGCTACTAAATTGAGAAATGAAACAGTGGACCACATGATAGTGTAGGCTGTTCAACATATAACTTAAATAAAAATGTATTGTAGCGACTTGCTAACTGGATAAATGTCAACATGAAGGAGATCAAAATCTCTCTGTAGCATCAAACTCCACTTTATTTTACAGAAATGCACCTGTGAGTCGGTGTTCTGAGTAGCTCCGACCCGTGCTCCTTACACTATACATCATATTTACAGAAGTGTGGACTGTAAAACAAACCCACAATGAAAACACTACTCTATTTGGAAGCCCCGAAGACGAGAATCTCAGCTTGGAGCCGGCCAAGAACGCTGCCTGTGGATGCAGTCTGCACATGTGTATCCCTTACTCATACTCCTGCTGAAAGCCCCTTCCAACTGCCCCCCACTCACCACGCCCCCTGCTCCTACCACACCTGTATGGCATAGTCAAAAGCATGGAATGCAGATCGTGGGTGTCAAAGTAGTATTTTATTATTATTATTATTATTATTATTATTATTATTATTATTTATTTATTTATTTATTTATTTATTAGCAGATGCCCTTATCCAGTACGACTTACAATTGTTACAAGATATCACATTATTTTTACATACAATTACCCATTTAAACAGTAGGGTTTTTACTGGAGCAATCTAGGTAAAGTACCTTGCTCAAGGGTACAGCAGCAATGTCCGCCACCTGGGATTGAACCCATGACCTTCCGGTCAAGAGTCAAGAGCCCTAACCACTACTCCACACTGCTGTAAAAGTATGCTTCTGATATCAATGACAAATAAATAACAATGCATTTGCATCTAATGTTTATCATTATCACAGGCATTAGCATGGCTAATAAGCTAAATATTTAAAGGGCCATCACAGATTCTATGAAATTCAAACAGATGTATCTATGCTGTGCAGTTTGCTGGGAATTGAGTTTATGATTTCTCTACTTCTGTCTCCATAATTTTGACAGGTGTCACACAAATATGAGTACATGTTACCTTTTCTAATACATTTATATTTTTTGACTTTTTTGTTTTCTGTTACAGTACCATTTTTTTTCTCTCAGTATTAGCCGTGATCACACTTATCAAATTGCTATTGCTCCCTGGATAACTGCATCTGTTCTAAGAAAATACACACATATATTAACAACAACAATTAATTAATAATATTAATAATCCAGCTGGAATCACCTGTTATTTTATAGCCTATATACACACACACACACATTATATATATATATATATATATATATATATATATATATATATATATATATATATATATATATATAATGTCACCTCCAAAATTATTGGCACCCTTGATAAAGATGAGCAAAAAAGACTGTATAAAATAAATAATATCAGTATTGAGCTATATTGTAATTTTCCAACAATATATTTGACTTTATTAATGATTCAATGGAATCAACCAAAATTACACATTTCTCAAATTATACATTTATTTCCAAAAAAAATGAAGTGTCACAATTATTGGCACCCTTGTTTTCAGTACTTTGTGCACCCTCCCGTTGCAAGGATAAGTCTTTTTCTATAATGTTTAATGAGATTGGAGAACACATTGGGAGGGGTTTTAGACCATTCCTCCATACAGAATCTTTCCAGATTCTTGATAACCCTCTGTGCGGCGCGCTAACCTTTATTTCCCCATGAATAGAAGTCTGACAGTCTCGTAGCTTTCTCCTTTAATGCTCCAAAGCTGTCAGTAGATGCATTCAAAGCCAACATAAAATATTCTCACCTTTTACTTACACAAGCAATATTATCTTAGGATGTTATTTATATTTCAGTTTGATATATACAGATATCAAAGACTCCGCTATGGAAGTAAAAGTTGCTGTTGCATCCTGTACAAAATCCTGCGCTGTAGGTGTAGTTTTACTCCAATGGTCTGGCTGTAATCAGGCCATGTGACCTACTGCACAGGAAGTGATTAGATACCATTTCATTTTTTTTCTATATACACACACACACAATATATATATATATAAAATTACACACATTACTTTAATTTGTATATAGTTAAAAGTATAGACCTCTTGCCAATATTATTGATTACAATATGCAAATGAGCACTTCCCTTTCTGCATGGACACACTACCTGTCTGACAGCGTTACTAGTATCATTTGTACAGTCTGTCGAGCACATTGGCGTTTTTTTGTGTGTGTTTTTCAGCAATATGCCAGAGAGTTGCCATGGGTTGCAGCAGTAGAAGGCATAAAGGCTACAAACTATCTTTTTATAATATACCCAAGGAAAGCATGGCAGTTCGACACCATCAACATATTTCCTTTTATCCGTTACAAATGTTGTTTTAGTTACGACACATGAACCTGGCTTTCTTAACACGACAGGAAGGTGAAATATAAATCCTGTACAATTATTTGGACAAAAAATAAACGTAAAAAGAATTGAGGCAATACAACTATTTCAACTGACTCTTGCTAGTTTAAATGATTTGACAGAGGCCACTCTTAACTGGGGATGCAAAAAAATAAGTAGCCGCAGACTAATGACAGGACTGCCAGACTATTTCTGCAACGCCACACCCAGACTTAACACTAGAAGCCCAGCGGCGGTCATTTAGGCGGTTTTTGGTTTTAAAATGTAATTTTCTCCAGTCATGTAACACATATGGGGCTGTGCGTTCGTGTACCTTTCTGTCCGTATGTATTAAATATTCTCACAAAGCATGAAACACGGGAGTGCAGAAATAAAGGAGATATATTACATTATACCTAAAATCCTGGGGAGCAGTCACATTGACGGCCACACAGAAAACAATTGTATTGTGATTATACAGAGCGGTATTCTACTTTATTATTTTTATTTACCAGTCCGCAATGTGTTTAGCTGTAATCAGATTAGTCTCTACTCTCTGTCTGAGTGAATGACTGAGAGTCTATTGTTTTCAATCAGCCTTTTGAAAGGCTGGCGTCTGCTTGCCAGCTGTACTGCTTTGGTCAGTCAAATAGCATCGGGACTAGTGAAAATAAATACCAGGGACCGTGGAGTTTTACAACGTAACAAAATATGGAGTTGATGTTTTGGATCAGATGGCACTTGCTGTCATTTGTTAAAGGCAAGAATGCAGCATCCCCCAGCAGTTGACTTGCCCATACATTGAGACTGCACGTCTGCATCCACTGAATTGGTTGGAAGTTAAGGCAAAGCTTTGCCAAGTTATACAGATGTGGAAATCGATTAGAAACAGCCCCAAAACTCGGTTACACAGGGGCATCTGGGATACTTTAATAAAGTCAATCAATGTATGCAGCACGTTCGTTGTCATGTTATTTGTTCCATCCAATAATTTATTTTATTAGTACCGAGTCAAAACAAAGAAGACGTGGCTATTCGGGTCTAAAATTCCAACTGTAAGCAGCAGGTTGAAGCGAGGTGGCTGTGCTGGATCGTTTTAGTACTGATTTAACTTGCAGACAGGAATACTTCTTGTCTCGGCTGACTTTCCAGTTTGGTTTCTGAAAGCTGTTTATTTTACGTTCTGTTCAGAAGCCTCTGAAGTAGCCTTTTGTTTAATGTGTGATTCTGAAGCTAAATAGTGATTGATCGTATTTTCTCCAAATACACATTAAGATACGGAAAACAATTACCTCAGTCTGCATGTAGTTTATTTGGGAAATATCTTGAAACGATCATCAGCCGAAATATACTTTTGCTTTTTTTGTCGTCCATTTCTACTATTTTACCTCCAGTGCTGAAAACTAGATTTTAGCAACCTAAATCAAAACAATGCAGCACCAACTTTGTCCCGCCCCCTCCTGCACAGTACAGGTCACATAAAAGCAGTAAAGACGCACTGATAGGCTGATTAAAACTTTGTCATTTGAATACAGTGCCTTGCGAAAGTATTCGGCCCCCTTGAACTTTGCGACCTTTTGCCACATTTCAGGCTTCAAACATAAAGATATGAAACTGTAATTTTTTGTGAAGAATCAACAACAAGTGGGACACAATCATGAAGTGGAACGAAATTTATTGGATATTTCAAACTTTTTTAACAAATAAAAAACTGAAAAATTGGGCGTGCAAAATTATTCAGCCCCCTTAAGTTAATACTTTGTAGCGCCACCTTTTGCTGCGATTACAGCTGTAAGTCGCTTGGGGTATGTCTCTATCAGTTTTGCACATCGAGAGACTGAAATTTTTGCCCATTCCTCCTTGCAAAACAGCTCGAGCTCAGTGAGGTTGGATGGGAGAGCATTTGTGAACAGCAGTTTTCAGTTCTTTCCACAGATTCTCGATTGGATTCAGGTCTGGACTTTGACTTGGCCATTCTAACACCTGGATATGTTTATTTGTGAACCATTCCATTGTAGATTTTGCTTTATGTTTTGGATCATTGTCTTGTTGGAAGACAAATCTCCGTCCCAGTCTCAGGTCTTTTGCAGACTCCATCAGGTTTTCTTCCAGAATGGTCCTGTATTTGGCTCCATCCATCTTCCCATCAATTTTAACCATCTTCCCTGTCCCTGCTGAAGAAAAGCAGGCCCAAACCATGATGCTGCCACCACCATGTTTGACAGTGGGGATGGTGTGTTCAGGGTGATGAGCTGTGTTGCTTTTACGCCAAACATAACGTTTTGCATTGTTGCCAAAAAGTTCGATTTTGGTTTCATCTGACCAGAGCACCTTCTTCCACACGTTTGGTGTGTCTCCCAGGTGGCTTGTGGCAAACTGTAAACGACACTTTTTATGGATATCTTTAAGAAATGGCTTTCTTCTTGCCACTCTTCCATAAAGGCCAGATTTGTGCAGTATACGACTGATTGTTGTCCTATAGACAGAGTCTCCCACCTCAGCTGTAGATCTCTGCAGTTCATCCAGAGTGATCATGGGCCTCTTGGCTGCATCTCTGATCAGTCTTCTCCTTGTATGAGCTGAAAGTTTAGAGGGACGGCCAGGTCTTGGTAGATTTGCAGTGGTCTGATACTCCTTCCATTTCAATATTATCGCTTGCACAGTGCTCCTTGGGATGTTTAAAGCTTGGGAAATCTTTTTGTATCCAAATCCGGCTTTAAACTTCTCCACAACAGTATATCGGACCTGCCTGGTGTGTTCCTTGTTCTTCATGATGCTCTCTGCGCTTTAAACGGACCTCTGAGACTATCACAGTGCAGGTGCATTTATACGGAGACTTGATTACACACAGGTGGATTCTATTTATCATCATTAGTCATTTAGGTCAACATTGGATCATTCAGAGATCCTCACTGAACTTCTGGAGAGAGTTTGCTGCACTGAAAGTAAAGGGGCTGAATAATTTTGCACGCCCAATTTTTCAGTTTTTTATTTGTTAAAAAAGTTTGAAATATCCAATAAATTTCGTTCCACTTCATGATTGTGTCCCACTTGTTGTTGATTCTTCACAAAAAATTACAGTTTCATATCTTTATGTTTGAAGCCTGAAATGTGGCAAAAGGTCGCAAAGTTCAAGGGGGCCGAATACTTTCGCAAGGCACTGTAGTATACAAGAACATTAACTGCTTTGGAGAATTTATTTTGTATATGTTACTTGTGGACATTTTTTGTTTGTTTGATTTTTGCTTAAGTGCAATGCACACAGGACGGCGAAGGAATTAAAAAGGGCCATCTACCGAAAGAAGACACGTAGTTTGCATCACTTGCGTTGTGCAGTAGTTCATTTAAACAAGATTTCTTTTTTTTTCCTCTCCGTACTTGTTTGTATGCATTGGCCCCTAAGAGGTGAATTTCGCGGTGACCCCTCAATTTCACGATTTCCGCGAAATCGCGATTTAGGTAGGTCCCTACTTATAATATGTAAGCGTTTTGGTGGCTACTTCTAATAACTAGGGCTGGGACGATAGTTTGTTTTTTTTTTTAATATCAATGCATCGATCCATCGTCTTTTCATAACGCAAAAGAAACGTGTAAATAATAAATAAATATATTTTCATCAACTCTAATCACAAAAAGTAAACGTTTCTCCAGTTGAACTTAAAACTACACATTTCTAACTATTTATGTCTCGTCACACTGTCGGCGACGTTGCCCATAAAAAGTTAATAAAACATCAAAAATATTACTGTCTTACTTTAAGATGTCTTGACAGCAACCGGATTAGAGAAAAAAAAAAAAAAAACTCCAACAGAACACAAGAATAACTATTTACAAGTCCAACGTAACAAAGTCTGTGCTCTCTCCAGAGCTTACAGAGAATTGTGAGGGTCTGGAACCAACTCCCCAGTAATGTTGTTGAAGCGGACACCCTGGGATCCTTCAAGAAGCTGCTTGATGAGATTCTGGGATCAATGAGTACTAATACTAATACTAACAACCAAATGAGCAAGATGGGCCGAATGGCCTCCTCTCGTTTGTAAACGTTCTCCGGTTTCAAAGAAGAACAGGGTTTGTTCACATCCATCAACTTGATACGTAATTACACTGAACGCTTGCAAACACACATTGATGGAATAACCTCCTTGCTTATAGAAATTTCATAGATATGGAATTGTAGTAATTTACATTTACATTAAGATTTAAATTGCCAGGACCCAGGCAGCTGTTTCAGTAAATGCATTCATGGTTTTTTAATCTGTTTAAACTCAATTTCTCCTGCTGGGTCATTAATAGCATCTAGGGGTGCTGCGATAGGACGATAAAAAGATAGATAATCGTGATATAAATTCTAACGATTATTCTATCGTCAATAGCTTTAATTATCGTGGTGATTTATTTATTTATATCTATGATTTTGCCCACTCTGAGAAAGATGCATCAACTGAACAGAATGCAGAAAAAACTATAATAAGAACATCCAGTAAGATGTAACAAATCAACAAGAGCAGCACGTAACAAATATGGACCATAGCGTGAACGACAGAAACTAACTCTTTCCTCCTAAAAAACAAATCAGTTATCTGGGATCATTTTGGTTTTTAAAAAAACAAAATGACGATGGTCAGGTTATTGAAGAGGGAGGGGCAATTTTTAAATTGTTGCAAAGAGCAGCAACACGACGAATATGTTCACGCATTTAGATCACCACCAAGCTCTTTATAAAGAAGCAACATTGGGAAGGAACACGACGTTCATTAAAAACAGTCTTAAGTAAAACCAATTGTGTGTATCATAATAATAATAATAATAATAATAATAATAATAATAATAATAATAATAATGAGTTTAGGTATTCCAGTTTTACGATTAAAAACCAAAGTTATATTTATTTTTTTAGCTACATAGCTTAAGGAGGACAAACATTAACTATTTAAAACAGACACAAGGATACAGTGAGTATGGCATGTACTCAAAAAGGAATGTCAATATGCTTTTAACTCAATATAGTGTAGCTATTGGACTTGGCAATAAGACATTTTAAACATCCTTAAAAATCAGACTAACAATTATGAGAAACACCCAAACTAATCATGTAAAAAACAAAACCACTTTAAAAAAAAAAGGCCCAATGTTGATTAAAATTGCACTTTAGTTTATCTACAGCACCTGATACCTGTGTTTCATGGATGTTTAAAAAACTGTTCTGTACTTAAAATAGATTGTATTATAATTTAAGCACCATATTTATGTCAATTTGGTTTATAATGTTGTAAAACATGTTTTAGCTTAATACATAGGTAACATTTTAAATCTGCAAGAATTTTTTTTTTGTAGTTCTTTGTAAAATCACGCTGTATCGCAATTATTGTGATAATACCCCACAGAATAATCGTCAGAGAATTTTCATATTGTGACATCCCTAATAGCATCGTGTCAATATTTCTTATCTAGCAACAACACACAATACAACCCTTCCGTTTGGTCACCATCATAACTGTTGCATGAAACAGGAGTGTAATAATCCAGCACCTCTGCACTTAAGCATTTATAAGCACAGTAATTTACCACAGTAAAAAAAAAAAAACAGAAATGAAAAAGAAAATGTAGAACATAAAAAAGTGCAACCAGATATAGTCAACGAAAGACAACACATTATTCAAATTCTTTGTCATATTATATATTTAAGTTAAGGCAAGTTTCTTTTTCTGTTAAAAGTGCTCCCGGCTATAATGTTCGCCCAGCTGTACAGAATTCCTGGGGAGAACACTGTAACTCTCAATAAAAAAAAGTTTGATCAACATGCGATTGCCATTCACAGTCTCATTCTCAACAAGTAGAGGCACGCATTGTTTAGACAGTGTAAATAGGGAATAACTCACTCAGATTCTTGGTTTTTACAGCTACCCATACTGACGCTGTCCGATGGAAACTGGCTTTAGCCATGTAGCCTAGTATTGTGCCCATCATGCATTGTGTCTCGCTCGACCAGGGTCAAAGCATGTCCTGAGGTGGGTCGTTGTTGACCCAGGTCTGTGGTTTCACACTGCGTGGGACTGTGACCTGGGTAGCCAGAACCTGGGTCTAAAAGCACTAGTATGAAAGGGGTTTAAGACTCCCATTACATAGCAGTGTGATCCATTCCTGGTTTTACTATGAGTTTAATAAGACACACCTGTGCTTGTTACATGCACATTGTGGCTAACCAAGCTTGTATTAAAACCTGGATTGGGTAAACTGCTGTGGAGGTTCCCTGGTTCCACTCTGGGTGCTCTAAGGTACTTATGAACTGGTTTGCTTTGCTCATCACTACCTGCTTTCTCCTGTCACGTAACATCTCCACCAAACCTACATTCCACACACGCATA
Source organism: Acipenser ruthenus (assembly GCF_902713425.1). Classification (NCBI taxonomy): domain Eukaryota; kingdom Metazoa; phylum Chordata; class Actinopteri; order Acipenseriformes; family Acipenseridae; genus Acipenser; species Acipenser ruthenus. The sequence continues at coordinate 74,565,210 of NC_081192.1, read as the reverse complement.
TTTCTGGGGGTTGTTTAGCATTACGATTGGCTTTGTGCTTTGTGGAAGGTACAGGGGTACATCCTTGCATTAAAGTTAAAGGGTGGAAGCCTGTGTGTGTGCACTGGACAGCCACATGATCAGTTTTACTGTGGAGTGCAAAGAAGAGAATTACAGAACAATCCTGTACACAATATACATGTGGTCTAAAAAACTGAACATGATAGTGGGGCACTGTGTCTTTAAATGAGTACAGCAGTGTACCTGAAAAGGGAACCCATTCTACCATTCAAGAGGATTGGATTGGACTGCATGGGGGTTTGGCTTCAAAATTTCCCAGTTTAAAAAATTACATATTTCTTGAAGCTTTACTCCCTGTACTCATAAGTTGTTTATACAAAAGAAAGACAGTAGAGTTAAACAATAATGTGTAATAAACATATTTCATTAGTAGTATTACAACGATTGCTTTTGTTTCTAATCACTTTAATGATGCAATGGGAGCAGAAACTGAAATTAAAGAATGAACCCTAGCAGATTAATATTGTTAATTATAATTACAACGCACGGTATCTAAATTCCTGGCAGACGGCACACGCCCCGCTGCGAGCTATGACAGGAAACAGGTAGGGCACAGACCAGCTGCAAGTGCGGTAGACATTTTTACATCGATTCATTCATACCAACAACAGAATTGAACGTGTCACGATTTAAATTACAGCAAGTATAATGCTCTTAAAATAACAGAATAAAAATATGAATGTAGAAAAGACTCACTCTCTCTCTCTCTCTCTCTCTCTCTCTCTATATATATATATATATATAATTATATACACACACGAATCAGAAATAATGAGAAATGATGACAGTAGATCAGAAGACGCATTAATATTTTTTAGTACAGGTAGCATGGTTTGCTTACTAGTAAGTTACTCACTCTCACGTACCCCACCCCCACCATTAAACTAATACAGCTGTCGACAAAACGGGACATAAGTGAAACAAATCCAGCTCAACTTAAGCCTAAAGTACGGACGGTTAAGTACGGGGCATTTTGAACATTTTAACTGTTAAGTTGAGGCGTTTCAACTTGTTTTAGGAAGAAAGGATTTTGTTTTTACGCAAGACAGTGTGCATTCAATTTCGAAGACTGTGAAACTTCAAGATCCGTCCTCCCATAGCCGGGCTGTGTCCGTTTGACTTAGCGGTCGGAAAACAGTTGCTTCGACTCGGTACTTCAGTGTTGGTCAAACAATTCAAACGTATACTAGAAGTTTATATTTAATACATAAAAATTGCTTACCTTTCGGGTATGTGAGCGTACCTGGCCTCTCTTTTTATATCATTTATAAGTCCTTGTTTCTTCCTTTCCCTCTTTCGTTCTATCTCCGTTTTTCTCCGGTGTCAAGCTGGAGTTGCATTCCTGATTGAGACTCGCAGAGCAGACTCCACCCAGGATTGAACTGTGGGTTGGAGATCAACTTCAGAGAAACCTGTTGTGTGTGTGTCTGTGTCTGTCGCTCTCTGCCCGCCCGACCAGTGAAACAAGAGAGCCTGCTCGCCTGGCAACTTCGATATTTTTTCCACTCTGATCAGCCTCTCCGCTTCCTGAACAGACAGTACGTATGTACTGACCTCTAGCGCTGCCAGATTTATTTCGCAAAGCCTCGCCAAATTTTGTAAGTAACCAGCCAAAACGTAGCCAAATTGTGTTTTTGAAACCAGCCAAAAACAGTACTTACATTTAAGACTTCAATTCATATAAGTATGTATTTAATATAAAAAATAACACGTAAGTAATGTTATAAACCATTGTTATTTATTTATTTACCTGTTTTTTTTTTTTTGTTTTTTTTTAAATAACAATTGTCGCAATTTACAGAACAAGCGCCGATGTTTCTCCTCTGTTGAGATTCAATGTGGCAGGTCCAGCGGGAAATTGTACTGAGAATGTAACGTACAATTAAAATTGTCCACAACTGTCCTCGTTTTTAAAATTTATTCTAATTCCATTTGTCTGGTACAGTTGTTAAATCGACGACGAATAAAAAAATAACTTGTTATATCCCCTCTTACAATGACACAGATTTCTGATTGCCATTTAATAATACATATACCAATGTATCACTGTAATGCTATTACAATTGCATGCTATTACTCTTAATTTTGTTAAAACTACTAATTTAATGTGGACATCCAATTAACTTTATTTTTGTTGAAAAACTTTTACATTCACTTCCACCGTCTTTATTTTTGAATAATTACTGCGCAACGAGCGTTCAAGTTAAGTAATGAAGCACGCCAGTGAGTTGTGGTGTCATGACAAAAATGTACCAGGGGTGTATGGCAAGCTGGTTTAATAACATTTAGGCATAATCCTCAATTGCTGATATCAGCAATTTATACTGATATCAGTAATGTTTTGCTGATATCAGCAATTCTATTTTTGATATCAACAATTGTATTTCCGAATAAACAATTGCATTTCTGCCCTGTAGTGGTGCGTGCGGCAGCTCCTAAGTCGCGTCATTGTAAGCTACAGCCCAATCACATCATAAGGGTGATCACTTGCTTTGTGTTGTGAACATCCGTGAACATATTTTTCATGACACCGAGACGCAGTCCATCATAATTTCTGCCTTTTTGGTTTTCAATGAGAGGGTTTTTTTTTTTCTTTTTTTTAATTCCGAAAAGTATATAAAATGTTCAATAAAGTTTTCTTCTTTGAATTACATTGTTTCATGTCCTTGTTTGTTAATTAAATATTTTAAACTGCTACAGATTTTTGCTCAACAACTTTACCTTCCAGTCCTTATAAACAAACTCTAATGCTGTTAATAAAGTAGCTTGCCATGACTCAAAGGAAAACATTGCAAGATCTGCTTCTGGGGAGCCCTTGGTCTGGTGCATTGATGGAAGAGTCCTCAGGATCCTGTTTTTCAATGGATCAATAAAGTTTTATAATATTTTCTGCACCCACATATACATGGGGTCTATTACTTCAATCCTCATTGGCCAAGGGCACTAAGACCCTAAATAGAATAAAGTAAATACTAGATAGAAATATATCCCCCTCTGACCACAGGTTCAAATGCTGACTAGTTTGGCGCAGTTGTATTACCAGACCAAATACCAAGCAGGAGTGCAAGAGGCATTTTTTTTAAGTTAATACACAATGGGTTTACTGCACAAATGGATAGTAGAACATGCAAGCTTAAAAGACTCCACCACTTGGCTAGGAGTCAAAGTAACAAAAGAAAATAAGAAAAAGGGGCTCCCTCTGTTGGCTGGGAGCCAAAGTAGCAAATAAATGGAAGAAAAAAAAATGTAATATAGCAATAATAAAACAAGTGTCCACTCAGAAACACGGGGTAAAAGTGTGATGTGCAATTCAATGTGCAAAAATATGTCTGCTGTCGTCCCGTGTCAAACAGTCAGGCGCTGGGTACAACCAAACGTCTCCCGATCTAAAATAATCACTATAAAATAAACACACAAAAAATCCAAATGCGGTCACCAAACACACATCAAGGCTTAAATCAGAAATACTAGCTACACTCGCTCTCCCCAACAGGCTAGGCCCCATCTCCCACCCTCTATGTTTACTATTTTATAAGTTTTTATTTTACAAAAAACATTTGTGCAATAGACTATTCTAAAATAATCTAAAAATGCGATGTATAAAATGTGGCCACGATGAAACAATTTAAAACAAACACTAAAAATAGTACAATCACAAATAACAAGACGGGTAAAAATGATTCTCCTTTTAAAATACAACAAGGCTAAACTTGTACAAGACATCTCAATTTATTTAGCAGCTGCAAGGGATAGGGTTCTCCGTGGCACAAGGAACTGGTCCTGCGATTCACTATGTTACGTATCAGGTCGGGATTTCTAATTCAATATACTCAATACCAGGGGCTCATTTAAGAATGCAGAACACAAAAGTAAATAAACACACGTATCAAAATAAATAATATAAGCACCAAAATGAAATAAACACATCCACGCAAACAAAATTCAGTGCCCACTTCACATCATTAAACATACAACCGTATAAAATAATAATAATAATAATAATAATAATAATACTACTACTAATAATAATAATAATAATAATAATAAATGCTGCTGATTACAGTATTGGTCACCCCATGTGACATATACCACCTACATATAAATGTTCCTCATTTTATACATTTTTCAGTTACCAGGGAAAGTTCTTACTGGGGCACATATACTGCTGATATTAAAAAAAATACATAATACGTACGATGCTCTGCATACTACCACATGATCAGATCTTCCCAGAGCAAGATCATGTGCTAATGCAATTTGTATTTAAAAAAAAATAATAAAATAAATAAATTGCACTATAGCAACATCCCCCCTGTAACAATTAGCCCCAGTCGCTGTTATACTGTTATACTGTAACTTAAAATGGTATTTAGCGCTAACTTTGGAGTTGTCATGAAAATGACACTCCTTGGAAAATAATTAAGTGGCAAAAGTGTATTTAACATTACAATTCAAAATTAGCCTACAAAAATGATATTTCCGTTTAGGTGAATGAGAATAATATAGTATACAAAACATGTGTGTTTGAAACTTAAGGCGACCAAATTTTTAAGTCGTTAAACGGGGACAGTATGGAAATATTGTGAATACCTTCGAACGTCAAGGCTACAGGGAAGAGCTCAGGTTTTTATTTTCACTTTGGCAATGCTTGATCTATATCATGTTGAAAGTGAATGCAGAGACTCATGGTGATATTCAGAGTGAGATATTTTACTTTCAAAATGTTTTTGTGAATAAATAATCTTATTGTCTTTGTAATGTAATTTCTACACAACAGGTAGGCATTACATTACACAGAAGCAATTCAATAATATCAAATTTTGAGATTTTATTTTATTGCTGATTACTGCTGTAAATCTAGTCCCTTTTCTGCCTAAGAAACTGCATCTTCTCTTTTTGATTTCCACGTTCCATCTCACTCTCTCTCTATCTCTATGCTATCCTCCAGTGTCCAATCTACAAACCAGGCCCTTCCTGCATGAAAACATTACATATCTCATTATTTCTATTTATGAAATGGTTACTTCATATAATCTATTTTTTTGAATTGCTTACCATTTAATATCACATGGTATTTGTTCAGTATACATTTTCTAATGCAGTTTCTGAGTGGATCATTGTTTTTCTTCTATTAAACTAAAAGATGTGATAAAGTAAAACACTTATAAAATACCTTATAGAGCTATCACACTATGCAGCAGATAGCATTAATCTTAACTACGAGTACTCCATTATCTCTATTTTCTTTAAACTTTGCAGGATAAAATATACATTTAACACATCAAATAAAAATAAGGGGTCACCAAATTAAAAAGAGATGTCTCTAAGGCAGCTTATTTACATATTTTTTTAAAGAAAGGTAAAATACAGATTAATAGTATTTAATCTAATTAGTAATAAGGTACCTTACTGGTCCAGGTTTCTTTGACTCCTGGTTGTTTGAATGTGTGAGTTCTTTAACGTTGCGCTGCCTTTCTCTCTCTGTAGTCTGCACACTGACCTCACAAGTTATTTTAGATGACGATTCTGTAGTACTGCGTACCACTAACTGAGAGAGTTAAGGTAAGGCTAAGGAAAGGGTTTAAAAATAACTAAGATAGATTTTTCTCACTATTTTTTATTTAAGATGTGTAAAGTAAATTACTAACAATTAATTAAGATTGGGTCATTTTATATGCATTCTGAGACCAAAAAAAGATCAAACGTCAAATTTCAGGGTAATGCATTTTAACAAGACCAATATCTGTTCTTAACCAATTTTTTTTGTCTGAAAAAGATGACTGTACATTGAATTTTGTTTTGTGAACTTTAGCAAAGACAATACTCATTGGTTTTTGCGTAAAATATATATAAATGTGTCCGCTTTCTTTAGCCTTCTATGACATACAGAAAAAAGTAATATGGTGACCTTTCAATTTTATAGCTTAAAAACATTTCTTTACATCTATTATTTGAAACAAAACAAAAAAAATACATGTCTTCTGGCACAATATTAAGATATAATGAGTCAGTCAGCACACAGATTTCCTACAAGAAATCAGATTTTAGGAGTCCAAAAATGTTCTCTATATCTGTGTGCCTCATAGTTACTCTGTGTTTTAGAAGCAGCGTTAGCCCAGTCAGTCCATCATTTTTTACCACTTTTTACACCTGCATGCAGCACATTTCGTGTTGACATCGTAGCAGGATTTCTGTGAACTGCTTGCTGTAGAGTGCTGTTTTTGTCAGTGTGTCATTTTTTGCACATACGGGACATGATCGCTCGTTGTGATCAATTCAACTTCATTCAAGCAGTCGTTTTCCTTTATGAAAGGTTAATATTGAAACACATTTCTGAGAAGGAACATGGTATTCCAAAAAAAAGAACATCTCATTTTCTTATGTAATGTCCATCAATATATTGTAGCATTTCTGGTTCTTTTTGGGACAGAAATGAGACTGCAACCGTGAGTAGATGAAGGCTCAAGCCGTTTATTTTTACAATAACACCCTACCCTTTCTCACTCTATCTCTCTATCTCCCCGAACACAATAATTTCTTACACTCGTCTTCCCCAATCCTCCCAGACTTTTCCCTGCACCCCCTTATATGCCCTCGCTTCCCTCGCTCTCCCCCACGCCAAACCTGCACTCCAATTCCCGTCCACACACAACACGCAACCCCTGTATTAGTCGACATTTTCCTTATCTATTATTGATAGTTTATACTGTTGGCTATAGATACTGTATTAAAAGTTGGACTATGCAAATATAATGGAAAAAAATTAAATACATTGTACAATAGTAATGATACATCTAATAAGAGATTACAGACATTCTTGAGCAAAGTACAAGTAACGTGTAACAATATGCCCCTCAACCATTTACTGTATAGTCATTCCCACTTGGAAACATTTACACTGGCCATAAAAGGGTTAACTTCAAGAGTGATATAATGCCACAAGTTAATTGTATCAACCTGTGTGACCTACTTAATGCCTGAATTGATACTTTGTTGGAGTTGATACTTCTAACAATTATTATTTTTTTATTTAGCAGACGCCTTTATCCAAGGCAACTTGGGTGTGTGAACTATGCATCAGCTGCAGAGTCACTTACAATTACGTCTCACCCGAAAGACGGAGCACAAGGAGGTTAAGTGACTTGCTCAGGATCACACAATGAGTCAGTGGCTGAAGTGGGATTTGAACTGGGGACCTCCTGGTTACAAGCCCTTTTCTTTAACCACTGGACCACACAGCCTCCTATTGATTTTTGTTCCAAATGTATCCAATAAGCACTTAATAGGTCTAATTAAGTAATTTACGGTACAGTTGGAACAAAAACCAGGAGGGACACCGGCCCTCCACGACCAGGATTGGAGACCCCTGCTAGCAGGTTCATTGCTCCACATCACCAGATTTATACTGTGCCCTTTCTAATTCAAACATGTAATGAATCCCCCCTATTATTTCTTGCTAATTCTGAATTTGTTATGTGCTTCTCCAGGCAGAATGTATTTATTTTATGAAACAAGCGGTGTGTAGTGTAGTGTACATCTTCCTTACAGTGTAAAGCGATCAGTTTTCAAAGAATGTATAGCTAGAAACATGTTTCAGCTCGTTTCATCATTGTCAGATATCCATGATGTAATTAAGAAATTGAGATGGTTTAATGCTGTAATGTTAATTACAGCTTTAAAGGCAGGTAGAGAGTAGCAAACCTGATTATAAACAACCTGTCTTACATGTTGTGTTCACCCACAGCTGAGTTTGAGATAAGAATGTGCTAAATAAAAATAAAAGAAATAAAAAAATAAGAAGAACCTTGCTGTGCCCTCTATCATCATCCCAAAGTGGGCACTGATAAGCAATGGAATGTCCATTTTTTCACATGGGTGGAGGGTTCTGAAATTCCAGGAGCAATTAGAGAGCTGCTTATGCTGCCAGCATACCACATTTCAAGACCCTGGGTGGTTTAGAACCCCCTTTACCATACCAGACAGATTGCTCTTTCTCACCCTTTTGAGGGTGATTGACCCAGGGTCTTCAAACACTTTGAACTCCCACAATTACTGTACCCCTAGTTTTAGAAAGTTGTAAACATAAACGACTTGAGCCTTCATCTACTCATTGTTGCAGTCTCATTTCTGTCCCAAAAAGAATCCGAAACGCTACAATATATTGATGGACATTACACAAGAAAATTAGATGTCCTTTTTTTTTTTTTTTTTTTTTTTTTTTGGAATACCATGTTCCTTCTCAGAAATGTGTTTCAATATTAACCCTTAATAAAGAAATACGTTTTTTTTTTGTTGTTTTTTTTAACATTCGAATTTTATTTTTGTTTCTTCATAAAAAATAATGTTTTTTGGGAAGCGTAAAAATATACATTAACTTTGATTTATGTACTACGGGTTACTCTTAAATGAATTCACGATCCAGTTCTTCTGTACTGTTATGGTAAACTAGGCATGCATGACTTAGAAACTCGGTAGCTGAGCAGAATATCCCAAAAACTGGGCTTAAAAGCAAAGCGGCCCAGAATTGGGGACGTTATCTAAACACCAAATAGGCCCAGAATTTGTGACGTTGGCAATTCTTACGTTCGTAAATAACATGGCAATATATAAAACAATAGTCACCCATAGTTTGCTATATTACTACAGCAAAATACCACATTATATTTTAATTGAAAGGTTCAGATTCGGGAGGGAGGGGTTGGGTTGGGTTGGGTTGGGTTGGGTTGGGGAGGGAAAGCCCCATCTTGCACCTACCTGCGGACGTACATGAATACAATACAATAGTACCTGTATAAGCCGTCATTGTTAGACTACAGTAGTCTAACCTCTTCACACCCCGAGAGTGATGATTCAGACGAAGATAGCCACCAGTTCGCCCTCCGCCTGTGTGTGGATTGCCTCGCCGTGTGATGCGCCTGCCTGCGTTAACCGAGATCGCTGCAAATTAATGAAACGGCAGTAGATCTTGCAGTTAACACCCTATTTTTTGTTTTGTTTTGTTTGTTTTTTGGTCACAGTTTTAAATGATAAACAATTTAAAATGAGAAATACTTTATATATACTTTATATACACACGAGCCGAGCTCGGTTCAGCTCGGCTCGGGTGTGCAAATGTGAAAAGGTAGGCTACTTACACACGCACTGCAGTTGGCTCAGCAACCGTACTTACAAACGGCATTCGCAGCGGTTGTTTGTTGTACACACACACCTTTCATTACTGAGTGAACCCCCTGTTTAAACAAGCCACTGAACTTGGGCCATCGTTACATGCCGATCGTGAGGTTCTGTGTGACAACATGTGCCTGTGTTTCTGTTTATGCTTTTGGAAGAAAGTACTGTACGTAATCGATCGAGAGCTCGTCAAGCACAGCTATGCTCTTTTCTGCAAAACCAGCGGAGACGCCGTTTTGCGTTTTCTGCACTCCTACTGTGGTGACGACCGGCAGTACCATGACGGTAGATCGAAACATTTGGGCGATTACCGACCAGAACGCTGGTGGGAACGACTTGAGTGGTTTCCAAATGACTGGATTAAAGATGTACGCATGTTTAAGGAGTCATATATGCGTCTTTGTCATCTCTGACACATTTCCTGGAGTGCCAAAACACACAGATGAAGCGTTCGGTATCGATGGAAAAACGAGTTGCGGTCGCACTGTTGCGTTTGGGGATACGAATTGTTTTTTAGCGAGGTTTATCACGCTGAAATGTCTAGTAAACAATTACTTCATTAGTTGCGCAGAAATCCACTGAGCACCAACTGGGGTTGTGTTAGTGCGGTTGTAATACACACACACACACACACACACACACACACACACACACACAGTTAGTGCGCATTAACTAACAAAACTGAATTAATAACGGCACTCGATACTTGCTCTGAAAGGCTTAACTGATGCGGTTGTCGCTGCCCTTTGTAACAGAACTGTGTGTGTATACAAACCGTATTAAGAGCAAAAGGTGAACTCACAACTGCATGTAGCCTGTGTGTGTACATATCCTTACGATAAGAATTCATTTTGCACAGTTTTAGCAGCCAGGACTGTTTTGAGCTGCTTTGAGCTTGTCTGGACAATCGTAAGTGCTGGATCTAACAGCTTACCTCATTCCATTCAAATCATAGGACCTTTCAACTGCCAACCCCACCCACTCTTTGTCTATATCAGTAGGTAAGGTAAGGAGGGCAGAGTTTTAAAGTCATATTGTCACATGATTTGAATGGAATGAGGTAAGCTGTTAGATCCAGCACTTACGATTGTCCAGACAAGCTCAAAGCAGCTCAAAACAGTCCTGGCTGCTAAAACTGTGCAGAATTAATTCTGTTATAATAAGATACCCTACACACAATGTATTAACTTATTAAATCACACCTTCACAGTGATTTTCCAGACAAGCTCAAAGCCAGGTAAACACCAATTTAAGTTATTTACTTACTCTTCAATTGTTTCAGAGCTCACAATATTGTACTGTATAGTTAGGAAACAAAGAAACCAACCTCAATTATTAACCAAAATACAGAACTACAGATTTAAAAAAGAAATCAAGAACAATAAGGTTGAGGTTTTCAATGGATGCATCAGTCCCTCCTCTGTTGTAATGATTAGATTGAAAGCATGTTGCATCATACTGAAACTGGTTTGTTCATCATGCTTTCACATGAGCGGTATTAGAAAGCAGCATTAGTGTTTCGCAGTCTGGACTTTGTAGCTGCTGCTACACTGGTATCCTGGTTTCAAACCCTGTGCTGACACATTATATTAGGCGTGCAGCCATTCACCAAAAAGGCCATATTTGTGGAGCTTAATGTACCCACCCTTCACACACCCACATCATACATCATGTGAAAATTTATTTTATGTACATTTAGATGAGGTTTGATGTGAAGCAGTCAAGTGGTGCCCGTAAGCCTATAGGCGAGTTTTAACAATGTTACCCAAAATGAGAAAGTGTAATTTTTTGCACAGTTCCAGAAATACTGCAACATGACTATGACTACAGTTTTTACTGTTTAAGTTCATTTCAACACCTTAACTGTGGTACATACCCCCCTAGATTTTCAGCAGTGTTATTTCCCTAGCACCGACAGCAAGTTTAGCATTTCTGTCAGGGTTCAAAATAGGTGGTTGCACTTTAAAAGCCTCAAACATCCACAACGTAGCGTTGGGGTGCCTTTGACCCTTCATCTCACAAAGTTAATGAATCTGGCAGCGGTGCGAGGGACTCCAGCAGCGGAAATGCTGCTAGTAGCAACGCTGGCAGTGGAAATGCTGGCAGCGGAAATGCTGCCAGCAGTGCGGGACACTCCAGCTGTGGCAACGCTGGCAGTGGAAATGCTGGCAGCGGTGCATTGCACTCCAGCTGTGGCAACCCTGGCAGTGACAATGCTGGCAGCGGTGCTGGCCCGTCTGGACGTGCAGCTGGAGACGGCTTCAGCTTGGGCGCTGGAGACAGCTTCCCTGCTCAACTCTGGGAACAGCTACGCCTCCCTTTCTTCGTCACTCAGGCCAGCAGCTGTTCCTCCTCCTCTGGTAGGGGGCAGTTGTGCACGAAGTGCCCCCACCCCGCAGATGAGGCATCAGCTTGAGGCCTCGAGAGTGCTGAGGTTGGTTTCCAAGCTGCCCTCCTCCTCTGGCACTCCCTCACTCTCCTCTGGGACTGGCAGCTCCTCCCCTTCTTTCCCTTTTTCGCAGGTGGCAACTCCACTTCACCCTGAAAGGGGCAGCACCTGGTATACTGCCCAGGCTCTCCACAGGCAAGGCACCATGGAAGCACTTACTTCAGGCTCTTTTGGGCAGTGGGGGGGGGGGGGGGGTAGATGTTTTCCCGGAAGAGTAATTGCTCCGCCATGCTCACCCGATAGTAGGCCTCCATTCAGAGGGGGTCTTCGTATGGGCACATGTCCCACAGGTGCCCAAACTCCCCACAAGCTCTGCACCACGGAGCCCCTTCTTCCTTTAACTGCCACTGCCTCTCCTCCATGCTCCTTCTCCTCCTTTTCCATTTCTTTTTATCTTTTTTTTTCAAACTGCAGTCCTGCGCCGAGTCTCTAGGGGCGCTAGCCTGCATCTTACTCTAAGTTTGACAGTAGTGTCACTGCCCAGAATGTTACTGGCAGGGAGAGAGACTCAGAACACAGAAGCTGCAGTTTAAGCACTTTTGTGCACATTTAATTAACACAGACAGTACAGACAAAAACACATTTAACAAAGCAAAAGGTCTGTACAAAAACCTCATGAACAATACAAACAGGACAGCAACACAAACATCCATCAACACCAACATTAACATTAACTTCACCAACATTAATCCTCAACTAACACCTGTGATCATCCTATTTATATACTTGTGGCTGGATCCTTAATTAATCATTTAATCACTTATTCAAGTCATGGCTCCAGCCACATTCCCACGTGTTTTTGCAGCCACCCAATATTCCCCACACACATGCACATTACCGGCAGGACTGGGAAAAGAGAAAACTGCTATCAGACTCAAAGGGCAGCAGTGGGATTGTAGAACTGACAAGAAAGAAGCCATCCCTTGTCAAATGGACCCTCACCAGGCATGTCCTGGGTGAATATTTGCAAAAGCTATGAGAGAAAGAAGTGGTCTAACAAGAAGTAGTGAAGACAGAATCCACAAACAAGTCCTTGCCTCTGCACTGAAGAGGGATGAAGAGCATGTTACAGCCCTTACCAACCATGTCATCAACAATATGACAAACCTATTGCTTATCAGCATATCTACTGGACTGCATGTAACATCAGATGCATAAGAGTCTCTACTGAAAACAGCAAGAAATCTGGCATCAAAACATTTGCTGACATGGCCAAGAAGGCCAAATTTAAGTCTGGCAAGGGAGGGACAAACACAGCAGCTATCAGTCCAGAAATTGTTTTCCGCAGAGCCCTGTCCTTAGCAAGATGCAGAGATGATGGTTCAATGGCAACTGTTCTCAGTTACCCAATAGGACCTGTGCATATGTCCCTCTTCCATACTGATGGGACAATGAGAAAAACAGACAAAGTTGAATTTGGACATCAGCTGGAAGCTCAGGCTAAAAGGGTGAACTACAAGGATGCAACAAAGAAATCACAGTGTACATGGGAGATGCCATGGCTGTCATTCAAATGATGATGGCTGAGTACTTGAGGCAGGTCCTAAAAGTATTTCACAAAGCTAATTCTGTAAGTCTTTGACAGATATGGCAACAGCAACTCTGTGAAAACTGCAGAAAGACAGCGCCAGACAGGATCTAAGGTTGGATGCAAGCAATACTAGGTGATTGGTGGATGCCCTGTGCTTCCATGGGAAAAGTTTCTAAACGTGGCATCCAACATGCAGTCACTTGCAAAATTCCTCTGTTAATATATGGTTCAAAATGCACCTGGAGTGTAGGAGCACACCCAACACAAACACTCCTTGCTTGAGGCTTTTCCAGTGGTAAAGTAGCAAAGCCCATCACCAGTAGAAGTGTTGAAGAAGCCCAAGACTTGTACAGTACTCACGAGGAAGAGGACACAAGGATGCTTCTGCATGTGGTATGTGCCAATATGGCTTTTGTGTCTCTTGGTGTCAAAGGAACCATAGTAATTGTTTGTGCCTCAATCTAGCCATCAAAAAGTCACTGGCCAAACTCCCATCACATGAAGAGATGTCAAAAGAGCATCTTGGCAAACAAAGATTTGGATGTCTTCACACACAGGTAAACCAGATATTGGATCACCATTGCAACATGGATGGAAAAATTTGGATGATGAACTACTTCCTGTATTCTTCAAAGGCCTTATTTGTGCTTTTACCAGTGTGGGTCGCTGCACAATCAGCTGTGTCTGTAGTCAGAACAATCTTGCCTGCACAGAACTGTGTACATGCCAAGCCAATGAAGACTGCGGTAACCCACGCACTCTCGACAGAGATCATGATGATGAACAAGAAAACAGTGTTGACAAGAAATGAAACCAGCACTACTACATTTCAATGATATCTGTGCAAATGATTATTATTATTAGGTTTTATTTTACCCTTTAGATTGTTGTTGTGTTTTTTCAGTGTCAGCATTTCAATTCAGTTTTATTTTTTATTTAGTTGGCAAGATTATTATTTTGTTTCTATTTAGTTTTCATTTAAAATCATTCTTTAGTTTTAGTTTCAGTTAACTAAATTCAGAAATACATATTTCAGTTTTAGAAAAAAGTTTCAGTATCATTTCATTTTAAGAGACTTTTTAGGTTCATGCTGAGTTGGTGCATACAAAAAAAAATACATTAATCATTTAAAATTCCAGGTATCTTTTTTGACAGCACAAACACATTCATCCACATTGTAATGATTTTATGAGTAGGGTGATTAAAGACGGATAAATATTGAATATAAATCTGTTCCAACGCCAATAACAATCGCCTCTCACACACTACCACTGGGCCCCAATAAGTGAGGCCTATGACACAATATTTCAAAGTGGTCATTCTAATGTGTTGAGGGTGTCATTGTTTAGGCCCGTTTTTATGCTAACGGAACCACTTGACAGCTCCACATCATACCTCAACTTAAAGTAGATAAAATAAGCTGTTAAATGATATATGATGTGCATGTGTGTAGAGTGGGTACATTAAAGGTTGGCTCATACTTCTGTCGCAGATGAATGCGATACATCAGGCGCAGACAGCTGTAAAACATGTGCAGCTTCACTCCGACCATGCAGCAAATGTTGACATTTTTCAACATTATCCCACCCTACGCGATTTCAGTCGCATACGCAAGAGAAAAGGCTGTACGACTTTCCAAAAAAGACGCTCGTCGCAAGAGTGTGGATAACGGAATTCAAACCTGTCACACAGGGTCATAGACCCTCGACTGACTAGAAATTAGGTCAGTCTGAAGCATGAACCAACCTGTCAGCCAAATCGTGGCATCTGCTGCTCGCCCATATCAAACATACATGCAAACAAACACACAGCACTTCAAACCTCTAGGTAATACTTAACCGTTAATACCCAATCCAGTGTTTATTACCTGCTGGACAACTGACTGTGGCGACACTTAATCAAAGACCAGGTCAATTACCTACAGGTAGTGGCCTTTTGGAGGATATTATTATCATTATAAAATGTTTTTGTAATGAAGATATAGGTGTAAAATGTTTTTTTTTTAGGGTTATATTTCAGTGGAGTGACTAGAACTGCCAGTAAGAAACCCTGAAAATACATTAGTGCTGAAGAAAGACGACTATTTATATTTTATTGGGTTAATGTTAAGAGAAAAGGAAATGGATGGTTATATTAATAATTTGTGCTTTGTGTTGCAGCAGGTACTGGCAGCACTGCTACAGTAGTAACACATTTTGGGCGAGATCATTTTTGGCTCCTGACATGTATGTTGCATTTTAAACCCAGGGTATCTACTGTTAGGTAATGACCGTTCTACGCAGAACCCAACTGACTTAGAATTTCAAAAGCTTTATAGTAAAATAAAGTATGAGTTCTGTTTGACTCAATATAGTGTATCACCAATTTGAGATGCTTCCAGACATTTTGGTGCAAAATAAACAGGCAGATTATTATGGCAGGCAGAGTTGAATAGCAGTCTTGTTTTGTCACAATTTATCAGACTTTGTTTTTACTGCCTGTACCATTATGTTACTTCATAGAAAACTTTTAGAGAACTTTATTAAGAAAATATATAAACAAGAAGAGGCCACGCTCAGTTCCTGGGTATGCACGGTAACCCTTGGTAACCTGTTCCATACTCTTACCATTCTCTGTGTAAAGAAGTGTCTCCTACCATCTGTCCCAAGTCTGTATCAGAAAGCAAGCATTATTGGCTCTCCAGTTGGTTTAAATGCATTGTAAGCAAACATTATATTTTTTCACTGAAGATCAGTTTAGGTTGGTTCACCTCACAGTGACACAGCAACACCCTACTGGTCAAGGGCCAGCCAAAGCTATGGAGAGAGCAGTCAGGCTCAGCTCCTACCTTGCTGTGTAAAAGAGTGTCTCCTACCCATATATAAAAGAAGCACTGTAAAGGAGGGTGGTTGTGACAGGGTTAATTGGAGTAGCTCTCCCTTTGTTAGGTGTGCCGGGCTTGCTCAGGTTTGTTATGAATAAACTAAGCAACAGTCAGCGCTGCAGGCAGAAGTGGGGTGTGGCTATAGGGAGCGGCAGGCAGAAGAATTTACAGCTATGGCTAAAGGTTTTGTATTACCCTATAGAATTGAAATGAAACCTTGAATGAATGAATGAAACCTGCTGAATAATGTTGCGTTAACATATTGAATTGCATACCACTTTGTAGTTTTCCATATACTTAACGAAAAACCGACAAATTTAAAATGTGACATTTCGAAAACTAACATGAAATACTGTACTACTATTGTGGCTTCCTTGATTACATAACGTTAAATAAAATATCTAAATTATGTTCATACAAGTTTTTATTTTTTTTATTTATTTTTTTTTTAAATTATGTCTCAATCCTAAAATTCTAGGTGATGCAAAACTTTTGGCCATATCTGTATCTGAGCAGCCTGGAGCCACAGTACAACACTGCAGCACACGCAGGGCCCGGATCTGAGGATACCCCTCCCCCTCACAATAGCACAGTGACTAACCCTCATGAACAAATAAAGGACAAAGAGTTCAAGGCAAGCAGCTCATGGCTGTGATAGTGAAAACCTGCACAGGATGACCCAGCCCAGGAAAGCTGCAAACTGTAAAAAAACAAACACATGCAGTTTAAAGTTGTAGTGTACCACAATGATTGTCATTAAAATAATGTAGCAACATTGTGCATTTGTGTTTATGTGCCATATCCCCTGCTGTCTGTTTGTGTTTGCATGCTGTGTCCCCACTGTATTCCGCCATTGCTTGTTTACCTTTTGTGTGATTACCAGGCTTCGGACACATCCCATTGGCCCCCAGCTACACTCCAGGACCAATGGGCACAAGCAGACAAACAACAACAAATGAGAACAGACCAGGGCAGACAAACAGACAGCGGGTCACATACACACACAAAAGGTAAACAAGCAATGGCGGAATACAGCGGGGAGGGAATAACACACACAGCATGCAAACACAAACAGACAGCAGGGAATATGGCAAATAAACACAAATGCACAGATTGCTACATTGCCCCACCTTAGTCTCTTTTTGTCCCCAAAAAGTCTGCAAGGTGCAATGCAGCACATGGCCGTAATCGACCACCTCCCCCTTGAAACAAACCCCCACTCCCCTCGTGGCCGGTTTTTCCTCTCTGGATTGTGATGGGTGGGTTGGTGGGCGGTGCTGTGAGGGAGACGGTCTCCTCTCCTCCTGCTGGGGTGATCCTGGGTCTTCGGTCAGGGGCGCCTGTTTAACCCCTCAGTGTGGAGTAGTGGTTAGGGCTCAATTCCAGGTGGGGACACTGCTGCTGTACCCTTCAGCAAGGTACTTTACCTAGATTGCTCCTGTAAAAACCCAACTGTATAAATGAGTAATTGTATGTAAAAAATAATGTGATACCTTGTAACAATTGTAAGTCGCCCTGGATAAGGGCGTCTGCTAATAAATAATAATAATAATAATGTAAGAGGGTGCCCATTTAACCCCTCTGGTAAGCCCTGGGCTTCTGTAAGGGGGTGCCTGTTTAACCCCCTTTCTACCCCCTAAGCACGAGTTACTTTTGCCCCATCGGGGCTCCCTTACAGAGGGTGACAATGCTGACAGTGGGGCTCGGCACTCCAACAGTGGCAACGCTGGCAGTGGTGGCGGTACGGGCAGAAGCGCAGGCCACTCCTGACAGTGAAAATGCTGTGAGTGGCGTGGTGCACTCCAGCAGTGGCTATGCTGGCAGTAGAAATGCTGGCAGTAGCAATGCTGGCAGTAGCAACGCTGGCGGTGGCACGGGGCCCTCAGACGCTGGTGGTGGGCAGTCATGTTGGTACTGACAGCGGCAAGGCTGACCTCAGCGCAGGGCACTCCGGTGCTTGCAGTGGGCAGTCAGGCGGTGACGGTGGTGGTGCTTTCCGGGGTTCAGGGGGTGGTACTGGCGGCAGTCGCCGGTCCCGCTCTCTGCTGGTGCCCTGCTCTTGGTTCACGCCCTTTGCAGGAGCAAAGGGGTAATCTATTTGCATAAGGGGGCAGGCTAAGCCTATAAGAAGGTGCTGTGTGAATCCTGTGTTGCCGACAGAGGTGTGGTCTCTGGTCTGGGGGCTGAGAGTGCGTCCAGAGAAATAAAGACAAAGGATTTGAAAAAGGAACCAGCGACTCTCTGTTTTCTGCCTCCTGCGAAATGCTACAATAGTATTCCTGGGTGAATGTATACGACATATCTACTTTATCTTCTTCATCAGAAACAGATATTTTTGGGTTACCATTTGTTAACATTGTCTAAGGTCAACTTTAAAATTACACGCTACAAGAAACTTCAACTGAAATGTTTTACACAAAGTCATTTATCATCGTGTTCATCTTTAACCAGACACTGTTGACTAACCAGTTTGTTAAATTGTGTAATAATCTGCTGTAGATAAACAAACTTCCACCCTGCACTTCACAGTTTCACGTTTTTTATAACTTAATCTGTAACTGCAAACTGGAAGGCAAACAGCGCTAAAACAAAGCCCGGTGAAGAAAAGTCTTACATTTCCCATTTTATAAAGCACAGATTTTATTCTTGATGTGAAATAATTAAATCATTTAAATTTGACAGCAGATAGTATATGTTTGTTTTTTTCATTTTTTTTTTTATTATACAGCAAGAAACTAGGATTTTTGTGAATACTGGTGGTGCTTTTCTTGAAACTCAGATTGCACTAGCTCTAGCTAAAACTATCATGACATCATGCATTAATAAGGGGCTATTTTGTACTTGTGTTTATTATTCTTCTATGGCAACATATACAACATAAATACATTTGTATTCATGTTGTACTTTCTGTGACTTTACCAAAGTTATTTTTTGTGCCTTGCATTTAAATCATCTACTTTGAAATGCATTTGCTTGAAGCAGTGTATTAAATCAAATTTCTTACAATGTGAATGCCCAACTGTGAAATATATTTTTCTTGCTTTGTTTTATGTGTGATGGTGCAGACCACTGTGTTTTTACAGCAGTTTTTTTTTTATTTTCTGTTAGTTATATTCTGTGGAGGCTGTGTGGTTGTGGCAAAGTGACTTGCAGTGCGCAGGTGTAGTTGGTGCAGTGCTCAGGAATAACACACACAAGACAGTGAAAGTTCAGGTTTACACATAACAGTAACAAAGAGGCTTGTTTTTAAATACGCACAGATAACACACACCTTCAGGGCTCTTCACACAGGAAAGACCCCGAAGAGACAACTTGCTCTCCTTAAATACTCTGCACCTGGTTCTAATCTACAAACGTGGCCAGGTGCAGGTGATAATTAACAATAGAAAACAATTACGCTGGCAGGGGAATTTTAACCCCGTCCCCGCCAGTATTACAAAACAAACATTTTAAGTTGCAGGACCACTGCCCTGTCACAGTACCGTTACAGGTTAATTCATTCTGCACCATGAAATCTGGTCTGTTTTGGGTACTTTTACCCTGCACTAAAATCCAATGAAGTTATATATACCATTATAGGTTCCTGATGCGATTGTTAGCTTGTTTCAATTTAAAAAAGAAAGCTCATCATAAACGGGACAGGATTTATTGATTGACAATTGACAACAGCCAATAACTGGGCTCTACTCACTGATTGGTAGACACGGGCATCTAGGGTGGGTTTAGATCTCAACAGGTAGTACTGTCAGGCGAGTCAAATTTTAAAATGAGTGTCCAAAATAAATAAAAAAGTACTACAATCATTACTGCAGCGAATCATGTAAAATAATTTGGAAATCAAATATATACCAACATGGGCGTCCACAGGGGAGGGCAAGGGGGGCACTCAATCCCCCCCCTGGAATCTGAATATACAAAAAAAAAAAGCTGTTGGAACTCTACCAGCACCAGGCAAGTAAATGACTCCTGAGAAGAATATTAATACAGTAATATAGTAATACAGAGGAGTCATCTATTTGGGTGATAATATAATGTTTTTGAAAGCTATTGGAAAGCACACCAAGCTGATCAAAAGGATAACAAGCTAGCTTGTGCATTCAGTAGCGCAGACTACAGGAACAGAAAGGCAGTGCGACGTTAAAGAACTTACACATTCAGACAACCAGAGCGCGAAGAAATCAGGACCAGTAAGGCACCTTATAAGATAAAATAATTTTACTCTGTATTTGTTGATGTTCGTTAGTCTTAATTTGGTAATCAGAGTCAATATGGAAGCACATTGACAGTATTGGTTCATCAGATGTTTTAGCTGATTTATGTGCACATATACAGTATGTGCTTTACCTTGCTGCTGCACTTATGAAAATGTAAATTTTGATTTGCTGTGCTTCTACTCACAGATTAAATTCTACTCTAAATACAACTGAGTGTGTCGGGTATTACAGTATGAACTGAACTGTTAATTATAGTGGTGCGGTACCACCACTGTTAGGGCTGAGTAGGCTTTATTGTTAAACACCAATTTTTGCACTTTAATAATTTCGACCCCGTTAAATGGACTGGCACGACATTTTGCATGGATGATCTTGTAGGGTAAATGTCTCTTGACGTGGTTGAATTCATTCCAGTCAGATGTGCACTTTTTGAGATCATTTTTTTTTGTTTATTTTCTTTAGAAATAGTTTTTAGGGTAGGAAGGGTATGGCCCAAAGATGGTGCTTTTACTGGTAATACAAAAATATTAATATTTGGTGTTTAAAAAACACTGCATTTATAGCAGATTTCTGTAAATGTAAAATGGTGAAACGTCAGGCTACACTCAGATCAGCTCTCAAGAGTTCACAGTACACAGCTTTTCAGGAAGTTTGGTGTAGAAAAGGCTTATATTTCCGACTTTATAAAGCACAGATTTTATTCTTGGTGTGAAATAATTAGTTTTTTTTAAATTTGACAGCTAGATAGTATATGTTTTTTTTTGTTTGTTTTTATTTTACAGCAATAAACTATATTTTTGTGAATACTGGTGGTGCTTTTCTTTAAACTCAGATTGCTCTAACTCAAGCTTAAACCATCATGGCATCGTGCATTAATAAGGGGCTATTTTGTACTTGTGTTTATTATTTTTCTATGGGCCTGCAAGCAGCTTAAATCATTCTTTCTTTCACAAAGGGCAACATATACAAGGTAAATACATTGTATTCATGTTGTACTTTCTGTACCTTTACCAAAGTTATTTTTTGTGCCTTGCATTTAAATCATCTACTTTGAAATGCATTTGCTTGAAGCAGTGTATTAAATCAAATTTCTTACAATGTGAATGCCCAACTGTGAAATATATTTTTCTTGCTTTGTTTTATGTGTGATGGTGCAGACCACTGTGTTTTTACAGCAGTTTTTTTTTTATTTTCTGTTAGCTATATTCTGTGGAGGCTGTGTGGTTGTGGCAAAGTGGCTTGCAGTGCGCAGGTGTAGTTGGTGCAGTGCTCAGGAATAACACACACAAGACAGTGGAAGTTCAATAAAACAGCTCCTTTATTTGGCTGGGTTGCATGTCAACAACATTTAAATAATAAGCACAGGCTCTACACAGCCATGTGTATCGCTCCGTGCAAAACAAGGGTTTCAGACCCGAAATAATACAACACTTTATAACAACAGTTTGTGAAACAGTGGTGCAGTGTAGTCTGGGTTTTGGTGCTGGCTAGTGGCGACAGTTCCCAGTTTGTGTTAGCTGTCTAACAGTGACAAAAGACAAACAGTTACCATAATCAAACAAACAAAACACGAAACACTCACGATAATTAATTATTTCCGTTTCCTAAACTGGTCCTTTCAGTAACCAGAACGAAGGCCACTTCTCCTAAATACCCTCAGTCACACCTCTTTCGGTGGCGCTGCCAATCACGTATCTTCCAATCTGTGACTGACACATTGCCTACCGCATTAAGGCGATGACTTCTGGTATTGTGCCTCCACCTCCTTCCTGGATGGTTGGCTTCCGACTGACCCTGGAAAAAACTGCCAAACCATCCCATACGGGGCACACTGTTCCTGTTACACAGCGCCCTCACAGGTCGGGAGGGAGATTGTTGACTTGGATTCATTCGCTCTCTGTCACAGTGGTCCAGTGGTTAAAGAAAAGGTTTAGAACCAGGAGGTTTCTGGCTTTAAATCCAAGCTCAGCCACTGACTCACTCTGTGACCTTGAGCAAGTCACTTAACTTCCTTGTGCTCTGTGTTTAGGATGTGTGAAACCGAGATCCTATTCTAAGTGACCCTGTATCACAGGATGGCTTGAGTGGTGACGTCAGACCCGGAAGAACACAGGACACAGACAGGACTGGTGAGTGATGTTGCTGATGCGTCGGTTTACTGTAAAATAAAAAGGTTGCACACAAACGAAAAACACTTTGACACAAAACAAAACGTTGCGGTGGCCAAAACAAATAGACAGACAAACAACAAACAACACTGGACGAAACAACAAACAAGTATCGAGCTGAACTCTTTACCAACTCTTTACACTGTGGTTGTAAGGGACAGTTTTATGTACATAATGTAAGAGCCAGTGATGTTTGGAGTAAGTCACACATGAGGTTAGGCACCTTGCATGCAGTAGAAAGGTTGGTGCCAGAGAGCGAATTCCAGTTTATGTTTGAGCAGGCCTCTGATAGCGAACAGTATATTGTGTATGTGGAGAAACTGGAGGTGCGGCAGGTTATAGGTAATTCTAGGGTGTTGCCCCCATAATTGGCAGGACTTGAGTTCCCAGAGCTTAATTTTGCTCAGGTGCAACAAGTTAAGTAGTTGTTGGGGAAGCATGCTGAGGTTTTCGTCAAAGATGATAGTGAGTTAGAGTATACTGATATAATTACACGAGATTCCGGTTATGGATAGTGCCCCTATTCAACAGCATTATAGGAGACCCCCCTAGCCAATATGAGGGGGTTAAGAAGCATATCAGGGAGTTACTAGAGTGAAGGGTGATTAGAGAGAACTGTAGCCCCTATTCCTCCCCTTTGGTGATCATGAGGAAGAAGGATGGATCTATGCTCATGTGTGTGGACTATCGGCACTTGAATACCAAAACAAGGAAAGATGCCTACCCGTTGCCACGCACCACAGAATTAATAGACTGAGTGGTGCCCATTGGTTTTCAGCGTTGGACTTGGCAAGGGAATATCATCAGGTTGTAGTAGCTGAGCAAGATAAAGCTAAGACTGCTTTCTGTACTCCGTTTGGCTTGTTTGAATTTAACAGAATGCCTTTCAGGTTGTGCAATACACCCGGTACATTCCAGAGACTAATGGAGCGAATACTAGGAGATCAGAGTTTTCAATCGCTACTGTTATATTTGGATGATGTGGTGGTATTCTCTTTGACAGTAGAGCATCTTCAACGGCTGGATTTAGTGTTGGGTCGATTTAAACAGTATGGGCTGAAGCTTAAAAAGTGTCATCTTTTCCAGCAGTTCAGGTACCTTGGACACATGATTTCAGCTCAAAGTGTTTCGACTGACTCCCAAGAAGATTAAGGCAGTGGCCGGGTGGAGAAGACCATCGAATCCTATGGAACTCCGGTCTTTTCTTGGTTTTGCTAGTTATTACCGAAGGTTCGTGAAGGGTTTTGTGCAGATAGCCACACCTTTACAAGCGTTGACTGCACAGGAGCCTATGACAAAGAGTTGCCCTCTCAAGGGTCTCTTCTGAGCAGCGGTGGAATTCTGGGTGTGAAGAGGCCTTCCAGCTTTTGAAGACTAAGCTTGTTGCATCTCCAGTGTTGGCTTATGCAGATTTCAAGAAACCTTTTGTCTTGAAAATTGATGCTAGGGGACTAGGGGCTGTGCTGTCACAAGACACTGATGGCAAGAGGAGGCGAGTAGCATATGCCAGTCGGGGATTGCAACAGACGGAAACGAATATGCAGAACTACAGTGCTATGAAGCTAGATTTTTTAGCATTGAAATGGGCTGTTAGCGAAAAGTTTAGAGAGTACACATTGCTTATCGACAATAATCCACTTAGCCATCTGAAGACCGCTAAATTGGGAGCTGTGGAACAGCGGTGGGCTGTGCAATTGGCATAATTTAACTGTGATATTGCGTATTGGTTCGGGACAGCAAATAGGAATGCTGGTGCGTGATCAAGACAATATACCCATGGAGCATCAAGTGGATTGCCCTGAAGTTATGAGCCAGAAGTGAAAGTACATCATGTGTTGGAGATGGTGACTCCAGGTCTACAATTTCCAAAGCCGTTGGCTAGCAGGGTCCAAGGGAATGTGCATGACTGAGTACTATGGGAGGACGTGATGTGGATGTTAATGTTGGGATGTTGTGGTGGGGAATTTAACTGTGGTTGCAGGCCTGCTATGAGAAATATAAATAATATTACTGTGGTTTGAACTGTTGTATGCTAATTGCACTGAGGTTAATGGATGTGCCAAAGTATATATGCAATATGAGGTGCTTATGCAGTTCTTTCTGTTTGCTTTGTAGCTACACTTTTTTGTAGTTTTAGGATAGTATTGATATGCTTGTTATGTATAAAGATTAGATTTGTCATCTATTTATTATATATTAAATTATTGGTATTTTGATGGTTCTAGAAATTATTTTGTATAAATGTTTTTAGACTTTGCATTATGCACTTTGTCTTGGTAGTGTATTGTACTGATTGTGACATCCATTGTTACCTATTAGTGGTTAATGCAGTGCAGGCCCATCTGTGGTTCTGTGGCCTGGTGGTTTTAAATCAATAAAGTGGTATTTATCTCTGTACAACAATAAATTGTGTCTCTGGCCGTTTTTCCTTTAAGTAGGATAATTCTAAACAAACTAGGTCTTGGCGTGCTAAGCCTTTAGTGTGCTGGTGTGCCTAAGCAGGCCTTACAATAATAACAATAACAGAAATGCAACAATCATAGAGTGATCCTCTGGATTTCAGTTTCATTTTCTTTTAGCGTTTCTACTTTGTTAGTCACATGCTTTTGTTAACTTCAGGGCTTTAAATGTTTATATTTTACCGTTTTTAACTGCATGTTTATACTTTGTTACACCACAGTGAAATTTAAGATTTAAATAGCTGAAACCGTGAAATTTAAGATTTTTAAAATGTTATGACCATGAAATTTAAGAAATTGTACAATGAATTTGGTAGTGCCCTAATTATAAATGGTATTTTCTAGCATGCAGTGCATATCGTGGCACCTACCTGCTACAATGAACTGTGGCATTTTGTTATATTAAGAATAAATCATGCCTTTGCTTATAAAGGTTTACCACGGCCATTTTGGTTTTACCATGCATATACTATGCGTCACCATGGTTTATGATTTTATTTGCAATGCTTTACCATACTAACCTCTAATTTATCATTCTTACAGTATGCTTTACTACACTTTGCTATTATTTTACTTTGTTCTGTATACAGTGGTAAACGTTTTATAAGAGCTGTCGTTTCCCCTTGTAAAACTCCAAAAAAACAGTTGGTGTCTAGAGCAATGTGATTTGACTATGTTACAGTGCTTTATCATGTTTATCTTTGCAATAACATGTTTTCGTTATACTTGTACTTGACTACAGCACGCTTTTCTCTGACCTGCTAAACCTTTATAAAGGCTGACCTTTCCCCTGGTACTATCACCCCCAACATATTTAGTGTTATGGATTAACATGCATTCTTATCCAATTGTAATAATATGCTTTAATAGTGCTAATATGCCACACAGTGGCGAGTGTTCGTAATTACCTTTTGGGGATTACTAAATTCAAGTTCCCGATGTTGTGTGAGAGTGTAAGATGGCGACCACAGTAATAAAAGCACTTTGATTTTTACATTTTTTTTTTAACAGACTGTCCGACTGAGTTATTAAAATAATCTCTAGCCATAAGCAAATGTCCTCTTGTGACACCCCCTGTATAATACAAAATGCATTCTATAGACACCTGGGGTAGCATGATAATATCAACTCATTCACTGCTCATAAATAAAAAAACTCTGAAGGAGAAGGCTGACAACAGAATGGAAATGTTTGGTCTCATTTGTAACTCTTATGTCATTTGTAGGTTTATATTTGTCGCTCTTGGTGTGATCTTTCTGCCTGTGCACAGTTACACAGGAGTGGAGAGTTCCTCTCCTTCAGCCTGGGGATAGATAAACTAGCCTGGTCCCAGATGAAAAGGAAGCCAGGACATGCAGTTACCTGAACCAGTAGTAGCGCCCCACCTAGAAGCCCTGAGGGACTGTGCAGTTAGTCAGTGCTAATGGGTCATAGTGAGTCATCTTTTTGTAATATGAGATGTGAATATTTATTACTTAAAGGACGCAGTGTTTCACAATTAACTTTAAAATAGCCCTTTTAAGCAGTATAAACCACTTCGGGCCGTGCGGTTCCCATGAAATATACGCACTTCTGGGTGGTTAAAGGCCCTTAGCTTCGGCACAGGCCTAATCACCACCCAGGCGTGGGAATCGCGCAGCCCGTGGTGGTTTATACCTTACATATTCCGTAGATATGGGGTGAATGAATCAATTACATAATTTAATTGGTAGAAAAGAAAGCAAACACACAGTAAGTTTAAGATGAATTAGTAGGGAATTCACTGCTATTTCACTAAATTACCAAGGTAAAACACCTAAACATTAGCAAATTGTGGCTTCCTTGTTTTTAATATATAGAACCATATACTTCCTGTTACTTAAATGACTCAATCACAATATAAAAAGAAAATTTGATGAAACGTGTAATTACAAGAATCTTCTAATTTACACAAATATTCCAGAGATTATGTGCACATAAGCCATATATATATTCATTCCAATTCCTCTTAACATAACATACTCATAGGTAGAGGCAGTCCAAATATCCAGGAAAATATGCAAAAAACTGCAGACATTTTAAGAAGTGTTCTGCGGAGTATATATATGTTTAGTATTTGTGTTAGTAATCCCTTATAAAAATGTAATTGTAAACATAATCCTATACAAAAAGGGTTAAGTACTTCCAATTTTAATATTTCAAGCATTTTTGTCAGTAAAATCTTTAGAAACTGACAAACACAAACACCACATCACATTCTCAAAACCTTAACTCCTGTTAATTAAACATCTGTTAATTTAACAAAACTAGAACCCAACCACCAAGTTATATATTTCAGGTCACTATAGCAGTCTGTTTATGATAATTATGATAACGAAGTAGCTGTAGAATATGCAGGCTGTAAAGTCTGCGATTTCCAAGGATTTATTATTATTACAATTGTTACAAGATATCACATTATTTTTACATACAATTACCCATTTATACAGTTGGGTTTTTACTGGAGCAATTTAGGTAAAGTACCTTGCTCAAGGGTACAGCAGCAGCGTCCCCCACCTGGGATTGAACCAACAACCCTCCGGTCAAGAGTCCAGAGCCCAGAGCCCTAACCACTACCCCACACTGCTGTTGCAGGCAGGCGTGCGGGTGCCCGGCCAGTCTACAGGGGTCGCTGGTGCGCAGATTTAGACACCTACAGTTTTGCTGGTAATTTGGTTTGGGTTTTAAAGATGCAAAGCTATCCATTGCGAGTCTATGCTGCACATAAGATATCATGTAAACAATACTTCCATTAGACGTGTAGCTTTGTGACAGTACAAGCGTGCTTCACATGAGCCAAAGTGAAAACTAGATTTTTTTGTGAAAAACTAATGTGCCAGCCATCTTAAAAGAACATTATTGCCAAGTTAAGACTGCCAGCAAGTCAAACTGATGCTTGTTTTGTTAAAAATATTTTGAGACATAACCATGTAATATCACTACTGTAGTACTATTAACTTTTTAAAATCTGCAAGGTTCAGTTATGAAAAAAGTTTAAGTTTAACACCTCCCCAAGTAGCTAGGATGTTCCTTAAGGACTGAAAAGCACTGAAAAGGACTTCAGATATTCAATAAGACAATACATATTCTACATGTTTATTACTAATGTGATACAAAGAAAAATTAGCAATACAGGAAACAGTTAACCCGAGTTTCATTCTCCTCTGACAAGGTGTTGGTATTTGGGTTGCTAAATACTGATTCCTGTACCAGCTCTGTGGTTTGCAGCCGCAGCTCGGCTCACACAGATGCTTTTGAATGCTGCAGCATGGGCTGCGAGATCTGTGCAGATAGATGCCAGGGCTGCCTTATGGCCCTGAAGAACACAGCTGACAGAACTGCACAAATCTGCGATACTAGAACGCCACCAGTCTACTCCGACCTCGTATGATGAAACTCCAATATGCAAACCTCAGCTCTAGCCTGTTCAAATCTAACCTTGACAAACCTGTTAAAGAGAATCTCGGTGGATCTATGCATTACACTGCATTATGTATATTCAAATCAATACATAGGTCATCATCATTAAACCCTTTTTAAAAAATGTCAAATTAAATAAAAAATAAAAAAAATACTTTAACAGCTAGCATAGTTCAGACTTCTCAAACTTTTTTTTTTTTTTGTGGACCACCTAGATTTTTTTTTATTTCAGCGGACCACACAATAAACTGTACAGCTAACTGAAAAATAAACACATAAAAAATCACTATGATACTAAGAATAACCGTAGACTTACCTTTCTTTGTTGTAATGCGATAGGTGGGCCAGTTTCTGTGAGCAAAGTTATTTTAAAATTTGAGTTTTAAAAATGGTTCTAGTTTACTTTTCATAACACAAATTTACAGAGAGGGAAAAACAACGGACTGTTTTATTTTTAAATTGATAATTACAGCAGAAATGTATTTATGTGAATTAGTTACAATACACCCATGAGGTACCAGCACAGTCGGAGCTATGAATCTCCAGCTATAATCTTATAAAACGGAATGTTTGGATGCTGCACACCGATTGGCTGTTAAGGAGTTTTTACCCTGCAGTTAAATATTACATTACAATGCACGGTGGAACCTACTAATAATTAAAAATAATTGTGCATTCCAAATTGGGAGAAAAGGATTAAAAAAACAAAAACAATTGGCGACTACTGAATTAAAAAAAAAAAATGGATGGATGGAATGAAATATGGTAAACCATGAACCATGGTAATCTTATAAAAGAGATATGTTAGTGTTCGGTTACACTTGAATAAAATAACAGCTAAAGGGATAAACTCCATTGATAATTAGCAAGATAACAAAAACGGACTGAGCCATATGGTGTAAAAACCTGGCATATTTGCCTTATATATGCTGCCTCTGGATGTTGTTGTCTGTAGACATGAGGTAAAGGAATACTGCAGCTACCAGTCTCTGCTCTAACCGAGGAGTTTAAGTGCGCCAAGGTCAGACTGGAAATGACATTAGTAGAGTCACGCGATAAATGCGTAAGGGAGGCAGCACCTGTGTTGAAAACTGGAAGAAAGTGGGCGGCAAAGAAAGCTGTGGAAGATGCAAAGGCTGCCCTTCGAATTGGTGATATCATGGGGCAAGTTCAGCATGGAAGAGGGGGTCTTGGTTTCAGTTCAACTCCTCCTACATGGCACAAGGCGGCCCCAGCTCAAAGAAGGAAGCTGGTAGTCAACGAGGTGCAAAAGCAGGAGGAGAGGATGAGGTGTATAAAGGCCATTTCCCAGGCCAAACAGGGAGAATGGATGAGATGGGAGAATGTGGAACAACGCAAGATTGGCTGGCAAGACCTATGGTCAATGGAACAGAGCAGGATCAGTTTCCTCATCAGGTCAACATATGATGTTCTCCCATCACCACAGAACCTAAAACTATGGGTAGGAGAGGATCCCTCATGTCCTTTGTGTTCATCACCTGCAACATTAAGGCACATTTTGACAGGATGTAAGGTGGCTCTTAGCCAAGGACGGTTTACTTGGCGCCATGACCAGGTGCTGCGATGTTTGGCCTTAGCATTGGAAGACAAGCGTAACATGACCAATAAGTTGCCACCTGTTCCATCAAAACATTACACACAAAAGACAACATTCCTCCGCCCAGGAGAGCAACCACCAAGAAAAGGTGTTAAAACCAATCCTCGCCCAGGACAACTGGAAGCTGCTAGAGACTGGAATATGCTGGCAGATGTTGGTCAACGGCTTATTTTTCCACCTGAGATTGCCACCACTAACCTTCGACCAGATATTGTCTTGTGGTCTGGATCAGCACGCCTTGTTCACCTGGTAGAGTTAACAGTGCCATGGGAGGACGCTGTAGATGAGGCGTATGAGAGGAAGAAACTGCGGTATGCTCAACTAGCCACTGAAGCGGAACAGCGAGGATGGAGAGTTCGGGTTTACCCAGTGGAAGTGGGTTGTCGAGGATTTGTGGCACATTCTACAACCCGGTTTCTCAGAGACGTCGGATTCAGTGGCCAAGAGTTGCGTCGCACAGTGAAGAACTTATCTGAAGCAGCAGAGAGGAGCAGCAACTGGCTGTGGTTGAGACGGAAAGATTCTGGCTGGGGACAGGTAAGTAAGCTGGGCTGAGTTGAGTGGGGGACGGAGGGGGGTGATGCTGGGACGCCAGAATCACCGTCGAGCCCTCTTGAGGTGTCGTGGGCTAGTCGACGAAACACTGAGGATGGAAGGTGCCCACTTGAAAACCCCAGAGATGTACCCTACTTAGCTCAATCCAGACGGTTGTCATGCTGATGCGCTGGGGAGGCCGCACTTTGGTTGATCCCCGGAGCCAGCATCGCAGCCGTTGTGTGTGCTGATGCGCCAGGGAGGCAAAATAAGCTGATCCCTGGAGCCAGCATTACACTTCAGCCATTAACACCAGACAGAAGGATATCTACATCATCATATGGAAGGAAACGTAAATGGATGGAGACGCATATGGATCACATTAGTTTACTGTAAAGCTACGTCTTAGTTGGTGCTTATCTTGGCGAGAGCCGAGTTCAAATCAGCATGAAGTTTTAACATCTACTCTCGTGTAATGGAAATCATTGCTGTGCTGATGCTACTCAACTCTATTTATCTTTGAAGCCAGGTGATACCTTGTGACAGGGTCTCATGTCACGTGCGTGGATAGCCGCTGTTTACAAAGTACAGAGAGACACTGTGGGGTGGAGTTGAAACGCCGGCACAGGCGCGCAGGATTTATTAATGCAAAACAGAAAGTAAATAAAGGTGGTCATGTGACGTTACCAGCCATGGTAACGCACAGAGGACACATACAGCAAGCTGTACAAAAGGCAAAATAAAACACAGTACAAAAACTACAAATAAAAGGTGCCCCAGAGGGCGAGCGCTAGCCTTAAAACGAGCGTCCTGCTCCAGGAACTGGCTACACTACGTAACCCTCGCTATACATCACATGGGATCACTATCCCCTAACTAACCTACTGACGAGCCGGTATTGATTCAACGACTCGTGCTGCTTCATACGGCCTTGGCTGGGCCTTGCCTTCACAAGCACTGTTTGCAGTCTCAGGGTTGGGTAGCGGTCGTTCCTGCAGAACGGACCCTCTCCTCCTGAGTATTCGCCGCTCCCCTCTAGCATGGCGTTGCAGTCGCCCCGAGCCATCTCCCGCGGATGCGTTTGAACTGACGGACACTCGGTCAAGACCCACCCACCTGCTGATCCAGCACAGCCAATCACTTGCTGCCCTTCCCCTCAACCAAGCCTAGCAGGCAGCACGTCTCAATCGAGCGCCCGTCTGCAAACAATAAATGTAATTAAACAAATCAACTCCAAAACGACATACAATAAACCCATTTCCCCATACAAATTATATCAACACTAAACTTACGCAATCGCCCTGCAACATACCTCAACTGTAAATGTTCTGACTGCCTGTCTTGCTGACATTCAGCAATGGATGTCAGAAAATTTCTTCATGTTAAACCCAGATAAAACAGAGGTAATGTTCTTGGGATCAGAAAGTCAACTAAATAATGTAGATTCATCTGTTATTAGACTGGACAGCTTCCCTTTTGAGCAGAAGACTGCAGACCCATCTTATTTGAATGACTTGTTGACCCCATGTGTTCCCACAACCACTATGATCACAGGACGCTGGATTGCTCACTACCCCAAAGATATATATATATATATATATATATATATATATATATATATATATATATATATATATATATATATATTTAAAATACAGGCACTAGAGCTTTCAGCTATATGGCTCCTAAACTTTGGAATAAATATTTTTATAGTCTAGCCTATTTATCTTAAAAATGACTTGTCTGTACCTTTTATTATTCTGTTCTGTTTTATTGTATTAACTTTTTATTCCTGCTGGATTCTGTTCTAAATTGCCAATGTACTGTTTTTTTAATATTTTTTCACCCTGTGAAGCGCTTTGTGACAATTCTGCTGTGAAGAGCTCTATAATAAATAAAGATTGATTGGTTGGCAGACAGGGAAGACTCTAATACCTCCAGTTTCATCGGTGAATCAGTCTGAAGGCTCTCTCCAGGGATTCAGGTAATCTCATCAATCTCTGTTAATACTAGTGGCACGTATTGCATCTAAACAATAATGTTCAATGTAGAATGTAATGTGGGTATTTGGAACTAATAAATGGTAAATGTTAAAATTTGAAATAGTCTGGTCTCATCCTCATAGCGTAACAAAGTAGTTAATTCCAATTTTACCTTCATTCATACATCTTGCATCGGGAGTATGACACACTGTCTAATCAGGGTCAGACACTCATTGTAGTCCTACACCAGGTACCCTCAATTAAGTGTAGTACTATATCTCCTCAATGTTTGAGAGGGGATCGATGTGGGAGAGGGGATTGAGGGGTTCAATGTGGGAGAGGAGATCAATGTGGGAGAGGGGATCGATGTGGGAGAGGGGATCAATGTGGGAGAGGGGATCAATGTGGGAGAGGGGATTGAGGAGATCAATGTGGGAGAGGGGATCAATGTGGGAGAGGGGATCAATGTGGGAGAGGGGATTGAGGAGATCAATGTGGGAGAGGGGATCGATGTGGGAGAGGGGATCAATGTGGGAGAGGGGATCAATGTGGGAGAGGGGATTGAGGAGATCAAT
Organism: Acipenser ruthenus; assembly: GCF_902713425.1. Lineage (NCBI taxonomy): Eukaryota > Metazoa > Chordata > Actinopteri > Acipenseriformes > Acipenseridae > Acipenser > Acipenser ruthenus. Next base: position 74,532,148 of record NC_081192.1, on the reverse strand, counting down.
GTGGGAGAGGGGATCAATGTGGGAGAGGGGATCAATGTGGGAGAGGGGATTGAGGAGATCAATGTGGGAGAGGGGATCGATGTGGGAGAGGGGATCAATGTGGGAGAGGGGATCAATGTGGGAGAGGGGATTGAGGAGATCAATGTGGGAGAGGGGATCAATGTGGGAGAGGGGATCAATGTGGGAGAGGGGATTGAGGAGATCAATGTGGGAGAGGGGATCGATGTTGGAGAGGGGATCGATGTGGGAGAGGGGATTGATGTGGAGAGGAGATCAATGTGTGATAGGAGTTCAATGTGGGAGAGGAGATCGATGTGGGAGAGGAGATCGATGTGGGAGAGGAGATCGATGTGGGAGAGGGGATCGATGTGGGAGAGGGGATCGATGTGGGAGAGGGGATTGATGTGGGAGAGGAGATCGATGTGGGAGAGGGGATCGATGTGGGAGAGGGGATCGATGTGGGAGAGGGGATCAATGTGGGAGTGGGGATCAATGTGTGAGAGGGGATCGATCCCCCGACCCTCCACTTAAACACGCAGTCTGCTGCACACTGCTGGAGGAAAGAAGACTCCCCTGCTGCCACAAGGCTGTCATGGCAAATCGCTATGTGCTGCTTCTTCAACACATTTTCTCAGATGAAGTGAAGTTATCAGGAAAAATACTATAAACACAGTGAAATACAGTTCACAGAGACAGAACCGATCATGCTGAAAGTTCCCCTCCTGTCCACACCTGTATTTTTCTTCAAGCATGGTTAATCCGCAACCCAGATAATGCGCCCACCGATAATTGAAAGTTGACTGTAGTTTTCTCTTTCAGTCGGTTAGTATGTGTTTGAATAATACTATGAACAAAAGCAAGTTTCTATTACCCTTTCAAACCTACTGAACTGTGTTGTTTTCATTACAGCTATGAATGAATTCTAATTCCACTTAATTAATGTTTGCTTTAAGGCCTTTGTTTCAGGTTGAATGAGTAACACAATAACATTCCACTGACTACAGGCCTCCCTTGCTATCATGTAAACTCTTTGTGGGTTTAACTATACACTAAGAGCACAATACAATATGGATCAGCATAAATGTTCTGGTCCTGATGGGCTGCTTCTTATGATGTGCAACAACATCAAGTGATCATTAATGATGTTAAAAGACAATAGTAAATTAGTAAATGATAATGTATTCATTTACTTATAAATTATAATGTGTTCATTTACTTATCATTTAAGAACCATTTGGTAGACTACAAGTCTAATACTCAACAGCTCCTGTCCCTCCCCTCCACACACACTCAAACCGTGGAACAGCACTGTCCCTGAATAGCAGTCCTTCCTCTCTGTCTCCTTCCGAAAACTCTCCATGGTCCTCTACAGCAACCCTGTAGCATCCTGTCCAATAAACACACTGCAGCACCCCCTGGGATTTAATATAGTCGCTTGACTACAGCAGTTCGGATACACCAGGGGAAAGTGTAAGATGTTAGGTCCTTTATAAAGTTCACACAGTAAATTTGCAAGATCATTTTGCAGTTTTTCCAAGGTTATACTATGCATTTACTGTAGTTTACTATGTTTTTTTTGTTGTTGTTGTAATATGCTTACCACACCTCTCTGGGCTTTACAATGTTTACCTATGCTTTACTACACTTTGATATGCTTTTACACAACTGAACACTGGGTCCTTAACAGAATTGTCTTTCCGGAACTCATATTTCCCCCCCAGCTACAGTCAATACAGGGCAAGTATAACATACGTGGATAGCCATTAAATTATTATATGACAAGTGGAATCTCTCTGCCATTCACTGTCATGTTACCCTGCAATAAAACTATATGGTACAGTTTGGATAAAAGAGTCCTTCTAACAGCTATTCCTACGAACCTGGCGACAACAGTCATTCTCACTGGTATAAAGACGTAGGTTCTGTCTCGGATTCTATCAGAAGACTGTTCTCTCCTTGTACACTTTATGTGCCTTGCTGAAACAATGCCCCTCTAGCTTTGCCAGCATTGTGAATTGGTTCTGGTGATTCGGGTCTGTGAACAGGATGGCTTGTGGTGACGTCACACCAGGAAGGATAAATACAACAGTTTGGGTGCCCGGTTGCCCGGTTTAATAATAAATACAAAAAACAAAAGGTTTGAACAAAACACACAAACACTGGCTCAAAAAAAAAACGGCACTATGGCCAAAACAGACAGACAAAACACAATAAAATAATCTGTTTTTACATACATAAACAATATATTTTAAATAATAATATAACAAATAATATAATACACACAGGGGCAGGGTGTACCCCGTCACAGGTCTTACCGTAGGCCCAGTTAGTACCCCATCCTTCTCTTCCCACTATGAGACTGGACTCCCTGAAGGACCTGAAATCGTAGCAATGACCAAAGTGTTCAGTCTCTTGAGCTGGCAGGTGACTGTAACTGGGACTTTCATGTTCATGTCTTGGGTTTCTTTGTTATTGAAGAACGTACGTGATCACTGGGAACTGAGATTAAAGTGGTATTCGGTGAGGTTTCCTAAATGAGCCTCAGCTCTAACCACTAGACCACGCTGCCTCCCAGTTCCTCAGCTCTAACCACTAGACCACACTGCCTCCCAGTTCCTCAGCTCTAAACACTAGACCACGCTGCCTCCCAGTTCCTCAGCTCTAACCACTACACCACACTGCCTCCCAGTTCCTCAGCTCTAAACACTAGACCACGCTGCCTCCCAGTTCCTCAGCTCTAAACACTAGACCACGCTGCCTCCCAGTTCCTTCGCTCTAACCACTAGACCACGCTGCCTCCCAGTTCCTCAGCTCTAACCACTAGACCACGCTGCCTCCCAGTTCCTCAGCTCTAACCACTAGACCACACTGCCTCCCAGTTCCTTCGCTCTAACCACTAGACCACACTGCCTCCCAGTTCCTCAGCTCTAAACACTAGACCACGCTGCCTCCCAGTTCCTCAGCTCTAAACACTAGACCACGCTGCCTCCCAGTTCCTCAGCTCTAACCACTAGACCACGCTGCCTCCCAGTTCCTCCGCTCTAACCACTAGACCACGCTGCCTCCCAGTTCCTCAGCTCTAAACACTAGACCACGCTGCCTCCCAGTTCCTCAGCTCTAACCACTAGACCACGCTGCCTCCCAGTTCCTCAGCTCTAAACACTAGACCACGCTGCCTCCCAGTTCCTCAGCTCTAACCACTAGACTACACTGCCTCCCAGTTCCTCAGCTCTAACCACTAGACCACACTGCCTCCCAGTTCCTTCACTCTAACCACTAGACCACACTGCCTCCCAGTTCCTCAGCTCTAACCACAAGACCATGCTGCCTCACAGTTCCTCTGCTTTAACCATTGGACAACACTGCCCCCATGACTAGAAAGTGACTCACCCATGTTTCACTAGTTTCTGTGCCTTCCGCAACACCTTGGGCTCACTGTCAACACAGATTGCACCTAACTTCCCATCTCTGCTGAGGAATAGGTACCTGAAAATACAGAAAAAGAAAGAAATCCATTATTTTATAATTTACACTGAGGAACCACACAATACAATTATTATATATGTGTACATACACACACAAAAAGTCTACAACAAATGTTTAAAAAAAGCACAGGAACATTTGTCAAATATAAACATCAACAAAGGGAAGTTGAAGGTCCATGCAATTCAGCACCAAAAGTCAAGTTATATAACAAGTGGAATCTCTCTGTCATTCACTTTCATTGGGATTCCAAATGATTGTCATCCTGCGATAACATGACACTGTATCAGTAAACACACACCACAAAGGATCCCAATTGACAGCATAGTGACAGCAGCCTATCGCTCAACCCAACAGCTGCTTCCATTGTAAACCAGATACAGAGCAGAAACACTTTTTTTTAAACTAAATTTCAGGACCATAAAAAAAGGAAAGGCCAAAACACTTGAGAATATATCGAGTGTATCACACTTTTCCCACTCAGAAGGCTGTTATGTCTACAACGCTTAAAAAACAACACAAACAAACTGGCCAAGGAAATGACACTTTTCTCTGTCAACAGATGGCACTGCTGCTATCTCTTGAGTTTTTTCAATAACTTCCCTGCAGCTATGATAAACTTTCCCAGCCTTCAAAAGCCAATGACCATGGCAAGCCTCCAGGAAACTGACTGAAATGTGAATATTATTATTGGTTTATTTAACAGACACCTTTATCCAAGGCGACTTACAGGAGACTAGGGTGTGTGAACTATGCATCAGCTGCAGAGTCACTTACAACTACATCTCACCCAAAACACAGAGCACAAGTGACTTGCTCAGGATCACATAATGAGTCAGTGGTTGAGGTGGGATTTGAACAAGGGACCTCCTGGTTACAAGCACTTTTCTTTAACCACTGGACCACACAGCCTCCTACGAATAGCTAATCATGTAAAAGTGTGATGTTCTTCACAGATGCATGGCTGGCAGCTGCTTTTTTTAATGATGATTTTGAAAAACAAAAACCCTTAAACAATGGTTTAACAAATTGAAAGTGCAGCTCCTGTAATTAGCTGGCTATATGCACATGAACAGGCTTCCCTACAATGTGAAATAACTAACTAAAGCAAACAGTTCTAATTATTTTCATTTCAACGTCAAACCCTCGCATTTCATATCTCCTCCATAACAATATTCTCAAAAAGCAATGTCTTATAGTTTTTTGTGATTTTTAGACTGAACTGAAATTGTATTTAGAATCACGTTATTCCTGTCATAAAAACAGGACGAAACAACCAATATTCACATGAAATGTATCATACTGATACCTTATTCATCCGCGTACCTTGAATGATTGCTTCGTTTAATAAAAAAAAAATACTTAATAGATACGTCTGTCTTCACAGACCCAGATCGGTGATAATCTTTAACTGCCTAATGTTGGATGCTGTGTGGTCCAGTGGTCAAAGAAAAGGGTTTATAACCAGGAGGTCTCCGGTTCAAATCCCCCCTCAGCCACTGACTCGTGTAACCTTGAGCAAATCACTTAACCTCCTCGTGCTCCGTCTTTCGGGTGAGTCGTAATTGTAAGTGACTCTGCAGCTGATGCATAGTTCACACACCCTAGTCTCTGTAAGTCGCTTTGGATAAAGGCGTCTGCTAAATAAAAACTAATAATAGTAATAGCAAAGTAGTCCAAGATTAGTACTAAGCCAAGGCTGTGAAACCATCTGAAAATGTTTAAACCTTTTGTGGAGTCATATCGTTCCAACTCAAAAAAACTAACCCAACTTACACGAGAGCCATACTTTGGGATGTTTCCCTGTATCGAATAATTTGCATTTGCATATAGTTCCACACCCCACCAAAGCTTGTAACAAACCAGAAATCTCGCTTTAAAAGACTAGATTCACAAAACACTTAGCTGTCTATGCAAGCTAGCGACCATTACACTATTTCAAGACAGAAGCTGTAGTTTTGTAATAATGAGCGTAGCTAGTCCAAATAACGACACGTTGTTTTTCCTTCATTTGGTGTATTTAAAAAAAAAAATACTATAATTAAATTAGCATACTTCTACTTCCTACATTGGGAAACTGCAACCAGCAATGTAACGTTAAATAAACAAATCACTTACTGTGTAATACGTTTTGGCAAAACAGAAAGCAACAGTGGAATTGCTTATTTTATCTCTACAGTAAGCAACGTTTAACCAACAATAAATAATGTTGCAATAAAGTATTTTTAATAGACAAGAGTACAGTACCTTGCACTCAATACGAACACAGCTACATATATTCACAACACACAAGTGGCAGTTGTGATAGCACTACAAAACGATATCTTCAGTTCACAGACCGCAAAAGCTGTGTTAACTGTTATACTGAACGTGGTGACAGCATGGTGATAATGTCTTTGAAAGCTGGACATTTTTCACCAGATAACTTTTTAAAAGTAGTTTTCTTTCTTCCAAACCTGTTTTGCTGCAATTTCAGCGACCATTCAGGTAACAGCAGTGGATTGGTTGGTTGGTAGGAAGTTACTACTACAGTTTGCTTCAGTTTCCTTTCCTAAGGGAGAGCAGCGAGTACAACTACGAGACCGAGAGAGTTAAATAAACCAAACTTTCTCTTTCTGTCTACACCAGAACATTTTTACTCAACGAGTTAAATTATTCGTTTTAGAAAACGATCTTTTATACAGTTGCAGTGTTCTATTTTATTATTGGTATTATTATTTTTACAAAATGTAGGGAAATTAATTCCGAATAACACTGATTACACGGAATAACAAGACCGACACAACCCCCCTTCCTCCCTTCTGTGTAACATAACACAGCAAGACCTGGGAAAGACTATGTAGTAAAATCGTCAGGACATGAGGTTGTATGGTGGTGGACGAAGGAGGAGGAGCCGATGTGGGTAAATTATATCAAATTGGAACTTTAAAAACGTAATACAAGTAGGGAAAATAAAAATATTTTTAACGAACCGTATTTTTTAAACTCGGTGCTACATGGTTGCATTGACCTGGTCGCACGGATTCTATCTGTTTTGACTGTTTGATGAATTTCGTTTCGAGAACACCCCGGTTTGGAAATAGGATTTGCTGGATGTTTTTGAGTCAAAAGATAGGACAGTTTCTTGTCGGCGGTGAAGATGGGGGACTTCTATGACCCAGAGCATCCAACGGAGTGAGTATTTATTTGTTTATTTTTTAATTTGTAAGGTATTAACGTATTTATTTTGTGCATGCATACTCAGTACCACAAGACACACAAAACAAAAACAAAAAATAACACAAAGCATGAAAATAACACGAGTTTAAAAAAGATCCCCAGAGAGAGTGATTTGTTGTGCATTTTACCGCGCATTTAAAATCATTCTCTAAAAGGGCACTTCGCTAACCGTGTTGTTTTGATGGACTAGTGGAGGTGTCTAGGTTACAGAAAGACGTGCGGGTGAGTATTGAAGAATGCCTTTGCATAAACACAACAGGCACACTGCATTTCCACAGCGTGTAAAACTAAATGTATGTCCAGCTCCGTATTCCCACAGTGTGATTGGTTTTTAACATGTATCCTTCATCCAAACTATGCTTTTGGCGGGGAATGTAAGGAAACAGGAGAGAGGCACAGCAGCACTCGCTACAACAGGCCTAACTCCATTTGTAGGTAGGCCCAGATCCGCGTACTAAAGTAGAACTTCAATCCCTGTGAATGACGTCCAATGAGGGCCTGTAAGCTTTACTTGTGTAGTTAGTTACTGCATTGATGGTCTCTCTGTGTGGTGATGTATAATCGCCACACAGAGAGACCGCGTGTGTGTGTCATATATATATATATATATATATATATATATATATATATATATATATATATATATAATATGTATATATAATGAGTGTGTGTACAGTGTTTACACTGAGCTATGCAGTTACTATTGTTTTCAATCTCTAGGCAATGCATTGGTCTAGCTAATAATTTACTAGGCGGGGCATAACATAAAAACACCTTGTTGGAATTTTAAAAAGAGCTAAAGAAAATACTTTATTTTAACAATTTGTATAATCTCTTTTATTAGGGTGTAAAACAATATGGGGTTACAGTATTAGTTTGCTTCTAATATCAAGTGAGTGGTGACAAATGGCTTCTTTCTGAGTTCCAATAAAAACACTCCCACAAACACAATGAAACAAAGAACACATCAAAATAATTAGACAGGGAAAATGAGACGATGCTTTTGCCTAGGTGAACGACCTCACAAAAGCACGATTAAGCAGAATTACCGGTTCAGAAACACAGCTCTCATGGCGATTTTTTTTTTGTAGGAATACACGCCTGCCTTTACATATTACCAGGTCTCCTTGTCTACTGTTCTGTTTTAGCACTTTATCGTAGGTAGTGAGACTGTGCAGTGGAAAAAAGATAATAAGAAGGAAGGTTCTTTACACGGTTTTGATTGTATGAATTGCCAGGCTCGGTATCCAATGTAATGTTTTTCAAACAGGATAACTACTAGCTAGTACTACGATTTTTATTAAACAGATTTTCATCCCTGACCCCTTTTACGGAAGGCCTAAAATTAAACGTCAGAAAAAAGTAATTAAATACTCTCCCGCTGATGATGTAGATGGGTCATTCACGAAACCATACAGGGTTACTTAAGTCCTTACATAACAAAAAACAAAATTATGTTGTGAAGCCTAGAAACATATTTGTGTCGGTCATTGAAAGACATTGAAAGAAGTAGTGGCATTTTTACCACATTCGTACACTGTCTCACCATGTAGAGATCGTAGGTTCCACACTGCAGCTTATTATTATTATTATTATTATTATTATTATTATTATTATTATTATTATTATTATTATTATTATTTATTTCTTTGCAGACGACCTTAACCAGGGCTACTTACAATTGTTACAAGATATCACATTATTTTTTACATACAAATACCCATTTATACAGTTAGGTTTTTACTGGAGCAATCTAGGTAAAGTACCTTGCTCAAGGGTACAGCAGCAGTGTCCCCCACCAGAGCCCTAACCAGTGCACACTGTTGCCCATGCAGGTGCTGTATCCATGCAGCTTTTCCTTTGCATGCATACAGCACCAGCCCTGCTGGTACCTTTTTTTTTTTCAATCACACCGAAGAAATCCCTGTAATGGAGGCGCACATACATACATACAAAAACAACAACTTTGTACTAGAATTACACATATGTCTAGGCCAGTGGTTACCAACCTTTTTCAATGTAGGGACTAGAGAGTGACACAGGAATGAAACTTGAGTTCCGTCCCATCATGAATGAATGTCCCATCCCATGAAAAAATGTTTCAATGTAATGTTTGTTCCCATCCTGCCCCACCAGAATTTCACATCCTGTACTGCTCCGTACGTACATATATATCTTCTTTTTTTTATTACCGTCCCATCCTGTCTTGTTAAAATAATGTCCTGTCCCATCCCGTCCCGTGATATTTAAGAGACTGATTTATTTTAGCCTCTTGCTGTATGACATACCTTTCAGGCAGGCTGATTTTAGGGTTAAACTTTTTTTCTTGTGTTTTTCATTCTCGACTTGTTTCCAGTTGAATTTTTAAAATTTCATTCACTACTACCATATTACCTATTGCAAGAATAACGACAACCACAAAAACCTGTGTTGATAACACATAAAAAAAAAACCTCGAGGGCCAGTGTCTTGAGTTTCACTCCTAACTTGAACTCCCAATAAGTTTAATTTATACATTTATTTGCTGAGGTTGACATGTTTAAAATTACCCAGGAGTCTGAGTGCGCATTTTGATTGGTTTAATTTCACAACATCTCATATTGCTCTTCCCGCAGCCTTCAGTTCCGCTCCCATCCGTTACCATGAGATTTAAAACGCTTTATTCCCGGCCCTACCCGTAAATACCAGTGCTGGTCCCCACAACCGTTACCTTGTGTAGCAAATTAATCTATCCATTTCTAATGCAACTTATTGCACTCACTGAGTCGCCAGTTTCTCTCTGTACATATAAAAAACACACCGATTGTGAAAATGATTGGAGAGTGTACAGGATGTTACATTCCACTTCTGGTGGGCTGTGATGTGTAAATTAAACAAGATTGGTGGCGCACAGTCTAGGATTTATATAATTTTGGTCAAATGTGACGGTGTCAGAACAGACTGTACATATTTCCAGAAATTGTGTTACAAGAATTTCCTTTTGGCATATAGTCTTGTGAGATGTTAAATCTGGCTGAATAAACCCATATGATAACATGGAGCTGAGATCGATCATTCACACTGCGGTACAGTTCACAAGTCAAGCAACAAATATAGGTTCTCCTTGTTTCACATTAACTTCTGTTACTATATGCAGCTATCTTCTCCAAAAACATATACAGGTGCACTCCACTTATAATGGACTCTAAGGGACACTGAAAATCAGTATTTTATAAACGAAGTACATAGTAAACACAAATTCGAAATGCTGTATGTTATTATTATTATTATTATTATTATTATTATTATTATTTATTTCTTTCTTAGCAGACACCCTTATCCAGGGCGACTTACAATCATAAGCAAATACATTTCAAGTGTTACAATACAAGTAATACAATAAGAGCAAGAAATACAATAACTTTTGTTCAAGCAAAGTACAAGTGTGACAAACCAAAATTCAATAATACAGCAGATAATAGTGATAGTTACTTCAGGATATGATTAAATAGTGATAATTACATCAGGATGTGATTAAATACAAAGTACTACAGGTTAAACACTTGGCAGATTACAATATTCTGAAGTACAGGGTTAAATGCAGTAAAATAGGGGGCAGATAAGAGCAAAATAAAGTACATTTACATGAAGGGTGATAGTGTCCCAGGATACAAACAGAGGAGTTCTACAGGTGCTGTTTGAAGAGGTGAGACTTAAGGAGGCGCCGGAATGTGGTCAGGGACTGGGCAGTCCTGACATCTGTAGGAAGGTCATTTCACCACTGCGGAGCAAGGGTGGAGAAGGAGCGGGCTCTGGAGGCAGGGGAGCGTAGCGGAGGTAGAGCTAGTCTTCTAGTGCAGGCGGAGCGAAGAGGTCGAGTGGGGGTGTAGGGAGAGATGAGGGTCTGGAGGTAGCTGGGTGCAGTCTGGTCAAGGCATCTGTAGGCTAGTACAAGAGTCTTGAACTGGATGCGAGCGGTGATCGGGAGCCAGTGGAGCGAGCGGAGTAGTGGAGTAGCGTGGGCGAAGCGAGGCAGAGAGAACACCAGACGGGCAGCAGAGTTCTGGATGAGCTGGAGCGGACGGGTGGCAGATGCAGGGAGGCCAGCCAGGAGGGAGTTGCAGTAGTCTAGGCGGTAGAGTACCAGGGCCTGGAAACAGGAGCTGGGTAGCATAGTTGGTGAGGAAGGGTCGGATTCTTCGGTTGTTGCTCAGGAAGAATCGGCAAGTGCGTGCCAGAGTGGAGATGTGCTGGGAATAAGAGAGGCAGGGGTCCAGGGTGACTCCAAGGTTCTTAGCTGAGGAAGAGGGAGAGAGTATGGTAGATTCCAGAGGAACAGAGATAGAGAGATCAGAGGAGGGGGAGGAGGAGGGAAAGAAAAGGAGGTCAGATTTAGAGAGGTTGAGTTTGAGGTGATGCGAGTGCATCCAGGAGGAAATAGCAGACAGACAGGTAGAGATACGGGAGGAGATGGTGGAGTCAGAGGTGGGGAAGGAGAGGAAAATCTGAGCATCATCAGCATAGAAATGGTATGAGAAATCATAGGATGCGATGAGGGGGCCCAGGGAGCGGGTGTAGAGAGAGAACAGGAGAGGACCCAAGACTGACCCTCGGGGGACTCCAGTTAAGAGAGGGTGAGGTGTGGAGGTTGTTCCACGCCAGGTTACCTGGTAAGTGCGGTTGGAGAGGTAGGAGGAGAACCAGGCCAGAGCAGTGCCAGAGATCCCCAGGTCAGCAAGAGATGATAGTAGAATAGAGTGATCAACAGTGTCAAAGGCAGCAGAGAGGTCGAGGAGAATTAGGACAGAGGAGAGAGAGGCAGCTCGGGCACACTTAAGCGAGTTGGTGACAGACAGGAGGACGGTTTCAGTGGAGTGAGCAGAGCGGAAGCCAGATTGGAGAGGGTCAAGCAGAGAGTGGTTGGACAGGAAAGCAGAGAGCTGGCGGTGTACAGTCTGCTCGAGGGTTTTGGAGAGGAAGGGTAGGAGGGAGACAGGATGGTAGCTCTGGAGGGAGGTGGGGTTGAGGATAGGTTTTTTGAGGAGGGGAGTGATAGAGGCTTTTCTGAAGGCAGAGGGAAAGATACCAGAAAGTAGAGAGGTGTTGAGGAGATGAAGGGGAGTAGAGCAGGAGCAGCAGCTTGAAAGAGGTGAGTGGGGAGGGGGTCCAAGGCACACATGGTGGGTTTGTGACCCTGGAGCAGGGAGGAGAGGTCAGAGTCTGAGAGGGGCAAGAAGGTGGAGAAGGAGAGCGAGTAAGTAGGGGATGTAGTGGGTGTAGGGGTTGGAGCAGGGGGGGGTGCGAGGGAGGGAGAGGTGTTAAAGAGTTTGCGGATATCTGAGATTTTAGAAGAGAAGAAGGAGGCAAAGTCATCAGGGGAGATAGAGGAGGAGGAGGGGGGGGAGGGTTTAGGAGGGAGGAGAAGGTGGAGAATAGTTTACGTGGGTTGTTAGTGGAGGCTTGTATGTAACTGCGAACATAAGTACCTTTAAATATAAACAAAACAAGAAAACGTAACTGTCAGAGAACGGGAGTTTATTATTTGTACAGTTTACAAATGTATGTTTTTGCTAAAAGTAATTCAAATTGTAAACTTTATACGTTTTAAACTGTACAATGGCTGTGCCAACAAAAACAAAAGCATAAAAGTAAACGGCAACTGTTTTTTCTGCCTGACGTCACAAATGCCACCGTGACTGTCATTTACTGTCCCGGATGTACCTTATTTGTGCAAAATAACTACCTCTGGAACAGGAAAACTATACGTAATAAAACAGTACTGTATGTATTAAACTGTACGTATTAAACACAAAAGAAAACAAAGTCTTAAATGGTGTATATGTTATAAACAAGTCAGTTTTTAAGCAGAGTAATTCCCCATTAAAACACATGCTTGGCAGGGACATGCCTCCTCAATACGTTGTAAACAGAACTCCGTTCTAACAGGATCCGTTAATTCACGGCAGTGTCACGGATAAAGTATTGTATTTTGCGGAATGTGCACGGAACTATTTTCTAAATTATGTGTACAGATTTTTTATTTTAAACAGCAAATAGAGAGAAATGCACACATCAAAATTAATGTCAAAGTTATTAAAGCACTTTACAATAGCTTGTGAAACGGTGTTGTAATTAACAGCCTGTATGTAAAGTGTACCTGCATGGACAGCTTTCAGTTCTACGTTAGATGCATGTTCACCATTTAGGCCTTGCAAAACAAATACAATGAGTAACAAACACATACTAATCTTGGGCATCAGTCGATTCGTCAGTGACCACTGACAAGCAGACAGACTGTTTTACCAATTCCGTAATCTCCTGCTTGTGCTACTCGCACATTCTGGGCATTTTAAATATTCATCCCGAGTGCCTCTGGCAGGTTTTAGGACAGCGCTCGGATGTTACTAGCATGTCGACCCCCCTATAAACACATGACAAAACGTCATTATATAGTGAAAAGTAATGTTTATTATTATTATTATTATTATTATTATTTATTTCTTAGCAGACGCCCTTATCCAGGGCGACTTACAATTGTTACAAGATATCACATTATACATTATTTCACATTATACAGATATCACAGTATTTTACATACAATTACCCATTTATACAGTTGGGTTTTTACTGGAGCAATCTAGGTAAAGTACCTTGCTCAAGGGTACAACAGCAGTGTCCCCCACTGGGGATTGAACCCACAACCCTCCGGTCAAGAGTCCACAGCCCTAACCACTACTCCACACTGCTGCCCCCCTAACCACTACTCCACACTGCTGCCCCACAGCCCTAACCACTACTCCACACTGCTGTTTATATTCCTGGTTTCACGCTTATCTGCCAGCAAAGGGACCGAGTTTGTTTGGATGCAAAAGTTGTTTTTTTGGGGGGGGTTTTTTGGTCCTGTTTAATTTTTTTTCAGGACTGAGTCCGTTTGTGTTTAATAATGCAGTTTATACATTATTTTGCACTAGGCTAATTTATATGGTGTGTGAACCAGATGTTTACAATGTCCTACAAGGCATATTGGAAGATGGCAGCTATTGATGTATTGCTCTAGTTTTTAATATAGCATGTTTTAGATTGTTACATATTGCTGTGGAAGAAAGCAATGGGGGAGCACTTCTCTTTAATTTAATTAATACATGTATTTAGTGCTGCATGAAATGATTATTAATGTAATCGATTAATCTATTGTTGCTTCGATTATTCCGATAAATACCAGCACATCACTCAATAGCTAGCAAGTTGAACCATTAACAGAATGTTACGTACCCAGTACAATATGTCTCGAGATGATGGCACTTGCTTTGCTTTTCTATTTCAGCAACAAAAAATACAATTTCTAAAGTATCAAATAAAAAATACTCTGCATAGTATCCTTCTGAATAAAAATGGTCAAAGTCAAATGATGGTGGCTAAATAATGCGTCAAGGCCATTAAACATACCATAAATTCACTTTTATATTTTTATAAGCAGAGACTATTTAAGTTGACCACTTCATAAGACAAAAAACAACTATATGTTAGTTATTGCTTTTTGATAAAAAAATTCTAACAACAATGGAATGACATGAAAAAAATGTCCTTTTTCTTTACTTGTAAAACAAAAATTGTCTAACTTTTCTATTACATTTCGCAGTAGAATGTACTTTAAACAAATAACCTGTTTTGTTTTCAAATCTGAATAGCCCTTTTAAATAATTATTTGTTGAGGAAACTAAAGACATGAATTATATTTAGTCTCCAAGTCAGTCACAATACAAAGTATTTTTGTTAGTCCACAGTATTTGAGTGCAAGAACGCCAGCATATCAACATGTTCTGGGGTTAGGCTTGCCCTCTTCCTTGAGATTATAGAGCCTGCTGCTGAAAACAAACGCTTGGAGGGAGTTGTAGTTGTTGTTGTTGTTATTATTATTATTATTATTATTATTATTATTTATTTCTTAGCAGACGCCCTTATCCAGGGCGACTTACAATCGTAAGCAAATACAATTCAAGTATCACAGTACAAGTAATAATACAATTAAGAGCAAGATAAATACAATGACTTTGGTTCAAGCAAGTACAAGTGTGACAAAATACAATTCAATAATACAGCAGATAAGTGTCAGTGATAGTTACATCAGGATATGATTAAATACAAAAAATACTACAGATTAAACACTTGGCAGATTACAGTACTCTGAAGTACAGGATTAAATGCAGTAAAATAGGGGGCAGATAAGAGCAAGTAAAGCACATTTAAGGAAGGGTGATAAGTGTCCCAGGGGAAGAACAGAGGAGTTCTACAGGTGCTTTCTGAAGAGGTGATTCTTGAGGAGGCACCAGCTGGTATTGCAAGATAAGCTCTTGCCAGTTTTCACAGGTAAGGGAGTCTTTCCTGATTTGCCATCACCATGTTAAAGGAAAATGTGTTCTCCATCAGAATCTTCACTGCGGCTGTCTTCAAAAGAAAACATTTTGTCCATCTGTCTGCTTCATTCTAGTTATCTTTCTTTTAACTTTACCACTGAACGGTGAATCCTAAACACTAAATATTTATAATAATATTTAGTGTTTAGCGTTCAGTGGTAGAGAAAGAATAAATAGAATGAAACCGAAAGAAATACACAAATTATTATGCAAAGAAGGGTCTTTGTTGCAAAACTATAAATCGCTTGCCAGTCATTAGTACAAGTGTTGAGACGGACGCATCGGCATAGTTATAAACCTTTCTGAGTAACGAGGCATATTAACACAAGTGGGGAGATAAATAAGAAAT
Source organism: Acipenser ruthenus (assembly GCF_902713425.1). Taxonomy (NCBI): domain Eukaryota; kingdom Metazoa; phylum Chordata; class Actinopteri; order Acipenseriformes; family Acipenseridae; genus Acipenser; species Acipenser ruthenus. The sequence continues at coordinate 74,516,704 of NC_081192.1, read as the reverse complement.
GTATTTTATGTTTGTGCAATGTTAGCTGAACCGACACACCTTAATGTATTAATTACATGCAGGGCTTAAAATGGGTCTTTCTTTCATCTGGTCATTTACTTTCTTATATTTAGTGATGCAGATTTATTTTTAAATAATAATAAATGACCTGATGAACATAAATTATAAATTACAATGTTTTATTTTTATATATTACTTAAGTTTCAGCTTCTGTTTCATTCATTGATGCCTTTTAAATCATTGACTTTTTGCATAATGAGCAAGTCACCGTGCCAGTGTTTCCATCTGGAGGAAGGAAAAAATCCCATGCTTTTGACTTCCTTTGCTTTGCTCCTTTTGGACCAAACTGCGCTGGTCCATTGGAACAGTTGGATGCAGACCTCACGTCCACCATTTCAATATTAACAGATGTTATTAATACGTGTCAAAACAATCATTGGTGTGTCTGTATTCAAATTATTCAAATATATTGTTGTTTTTACTCTGAATCGTGAAACGAAATCACCACATGACTCGTAGTCCTACAGGGGCAAAATTTGCCATGACACCAGCAGACTGACTTGCTTACAAACTGAACGCAGGCAGCACACACGGCAAGTGGTTTTCTTATGCATGTTTGAAGGGAGAGAGAGTGTGGGGGGAAAAAATAACCTGATGGAGGAGGAAGTGATTTTGTTCCTGGTGTAAAATAGGAGAAAGTGTCAAATCAAATAAAGAAAGACATAATCCTACTGTCTCTGCATTCACTATCTTTATATTTTTTATTTTTCTAGATCTTTTAGCTCTGGGAATATCTAGACACTAGTAATCCACTTCTCCACATTCACTCTCGCTTAAAAACTGTCGGTGTGTGTGTTGGGGGGGAGGGGTTCACGTCACTGCTGGCTTCTGCGTGCTCACTGTTTATTAAAGAATCACCCGGGGGGGATTTATGATGGCAAAATTAGATTTTAGTCGGTTTAATTTGAATAATCGTTGTAGCACTACATGTATTGAATGCCTGCAGTTGGAGAATAATGCAGTTTATGCAATTTTGCATGATTCTCCTAATGTCTGCATTAAACAAAGTCATTTACGAAAAGACTGAAATATTTTACTATTTTTGTTACTTTTGCCCAGTTCGGCTTGGGTTTTGGTGTCTGACCAAATTTCTGTCAGACCTTCAGATTTTCCCACTGTCAAGATTTCCACAGTGAAAAACTGGGATGTTTTTATTATTTTTTTTCTTTGATTAACTGATGCCTTAGCAACTATGAAGCCATTAATAACACACTAAGTTTAGAAACTAAACATCTGGTGAATTTATTGCAGATTTTCTTTTATATTGTCATCTAGTCAACACTGCTAAATGTACAAAAAGCCAAATTAAAAAAAAATGACCTATATTTTTTTGGAAAAATTAGTGTGCGAGTCACTCATAAAACATTGATTTGTGTTTTTTTTTTTAATTAATTATCAACATAGTAGGCTCCTCTGTATAACCTTTTTGTTGTTTTATGAATGAATATGAAATCGCCTTGGTGCCCTTGGCTTGGATTTATGTTTTGCCTTTTTTTGCCCCCTAGAACTGCCTTGGTGCGCCTGAATCTTCACGCTCAATGAAGGCAACATTGCTTTGCCCTTCATGACCTTAACTTCATGCCCTGTTAACATCTTCCATTACGAGCACTGTATTCTCCCCCGCCCATTGTGTATTTTCCTCCCCACAACATCACACTACCTCCACCATACCAGTCATACTGCACAATGCTCTCCTGGTTGTAGTACTCTCCCCTCCTCTGCCACACTTGCAGTCATCCATCAGCAACACTGAGATAGAATCTTGACTCGTCTGTGAAGACGACCACCCGTTTTCTGTACCACCCAGCAGTGCTGTATCCCACTGCAACCTCTCAAGCTTAAGTCCATTAGTTTGAAGTCCAACGCTCCCTTCAGCAGACCAGACTGTTTGTTTTATTTCATGTTTTTTTTCCCCCATGTCACTGCTCTTTGCTGGCCTACCTACTCACCTCTTTTGTTTTGTAATTATTTTTTTCCCCTTTTGATGTTTCTTTTTCTAGGTTCATCCCCTAAAATTAATTAATGTTTCTGAGTGTGGGCTATTTCATGAAAATGTTTGTTACATTGGATAAGTTATCAGTACTAGACTTTTTTCGATGGAGAATATTAGGATTGACCCATCACCATCAACACGAAAACCTCGAGTTTGTTGTCATCAGTGTAACAAACATACTATTTTCATGGAAAGGCCTTGCTGCTCTGTATATTATTTTGGATTGACCAGATACTATAGCAGCAAGTGTTTCATGAACGATTCACTTGCTGTGACCCCTATGTATAGACTTCTTTGCTCTGTGCTGGCCTGTACACTGCAGGAATGTTGCTGCAGACCAGTGCAGTCGACGCAGTGTACTGTCGCACCTTTTTTTTTTTTTTTAAAAGTTGTGTTTAGCAGAGAAACCCAATGGCGAATAAATGTGGAATTAACTGGAGCAGTGTTTCTTTAATCCTGTCAGGTGTGACATTACCTTGAAGCGCTTGCTGCTCTGAGTTCATTCCTGCCAGGCCAGAGGCTGCAAACCAGCACTGGCTATCGATTTGCAGAGACCCCGTAACGTGAGACCACCAGTAAATGGATACATTCGTGGAAACACAGATCAGGTACCACCCATTGTTTACTCGCACAAAAAGGGGACTCGAGTGTTGCAGAACCCCCCCCCCATTTTTCTTTTTTTGTTGTTGCTTGCATTCATGTAAAATTATAACACAAGCCTTTCTATGTTTTGATGAATTCCACCTGGCTGTATTGCCATTAGTGCAAAAAACTTTGATGCACACATTTTAAAACAAAAATAAACAGATATGATTGAGCTGGCTCCACTGTTTCCTCATGTTTGCTGGGCTTACTTGGAATAGAAAATTAGCCTAATCAACACCAACGATCCTCACCTGTGGAGAGCTTGATTTGAATAATCGTTTCATGCAGCACCAACGTGGTAAACCAGCAGGAAGAACAGTGGGTGGCTTCGCTTGAACTGTCCTGTATACTTTTATTAGGGCTGCAACGAAGGGTACATTTTGACCTTCGAAGGTTCGAACCTTCTATGGTACTAATTTGCATAATTTAATGGTGACGTCACCATAGCTAGTAGTTTATTTGATTGAAAATTCTATTTTGCAGGTAATCCATAAAAATGGGAAAACATTCACATGTAGTTTAAAAATACATTGTATAGAACAGTAATCATGTTTTTATAATTTAAATAAAAACACACATTTATTTACACGTAATTCATGCTGCTTGTGATAAATACAGTAAGCTTGCATTGCAGCAGCACCAACTGCAGCGGACTTAAGCAAAAAAAAAAAAAAAAAATTAAGTCACCGTTTCAAGCAGGTTATCAGTCGGTCATGTTTTACTACTACTAAAAATATTAATAATACTAACAATAATATGAACTTATGCTTGTCAAGTGACCCCGGAGATTGGTTGTACCTCCATGATACATCAGCAGTCGCTTGCACAGTTTGTATTCAATTATTTATTTTTTGGTTGTCTGGGCATTTAACAAAAAAATCCCAAAACAACAGAGGGGTTTCGAGACATTTCTTTCAATACAGCTTACGCTATACAGCGCTTTGCTGTCGAGATGGTGAATGAAAAAAATAAATGTGTGCCTCTGGATAACACAAGCTGGAGAGGGGAGGGGTGGACGGTGCTCAGTTTTCAAAATTAAAATGATTAATATTATGTTTTCAAACATATTCTACCATAGCACTTCTCTTACACTGTTTTGTATACTAGATATTCAGTACATATTTTACTACAACCGCTGTTCCGCCCCAGTGCTTTGGCATACTATACCCTGCTCCATACACAGCAGTGGCACCATATAGAGTTGCTACATGTAACGATTTGGTAGTGGATTTTAATACAACAACTGTTTACATAATGTGCATTATACCATTTTTTTAAGTAGTATTCACACATTGTCAGATGGCTTCTGTTAACAGAGAAGAAAAACACAGTGCTTGAATGCCACCTGACGAACCTTTGAAGGTTTAAAACTATCTTCGCATTCCTGGCTAGCGATCGAACCGTTGAACACAGCCCTAATTTTATATATATACAGTGCCTTGCAAAAGTATTCAGACCCCTGACCAATTCTCTCATATTACGGAATTACAAATGGTACATTGAAATGTTGTTCTGTTTGATATTTTATTTTAAAACAATGAAACTCAAAATCAATTATTGTAAGGTGACATTGGTTTTATGTTGGGAAATATTTTTAAGAAAAATAAAAAACTGAAATATCTTGCTTGCATAAGTATTCAACCCCTGTGCTGTGGAAGCTCCCAGTTTACACCGATGAAAGAAATTGTCCTAACGAGGACACAATTACCTTACCCTTGGCCTCCACCTGTGAACCATTAAAGTTGCCGTCACATTTTCTGGATAAAAACCCCACTGTTGAAGGATCATTGGTCAGGCTGTGAATCTGAAGGAAAATGAAGACCAAAGAGCATTCTACAGAAGTTAGAGATAAAGTAATACAAATGCATAGATTAGGGAAAGGGTACAAAATAATATCCAAGTGTTTGGATATCCCAGTGAGCACAGTTGGATCAATAATCAGGAAGTGGAAGCTGCATCACACCACCCAGGCACTGCCAAGAAAAGGCCGTCCCTCAAAACTCAGCGCTCAAACAAGAAGGAGACTTGTGAGAGAAGCCACAGAGAGGCCAACAATCACTTTGAAAGAGCTACAGAGTTCAGTGACTGGGAGTGGAGTAATGGTGCACTAGTCAACCGTATCAAGAGCTCTGCATAACACTGGCCTGTATGGCAGGGTGGCAAGAATGAAGCCGTTACTCGAAAAGTACCATCTGAAAGCATGTCTGGAGTTTGCCAGAAAGCATGAGAGTGACCCAGCTGCGATGTGGGAAAAGGTTTTGTGGTCAGATGAGACCAAGATAGAGCTTTTTGGCCAAAACTCAAAGCGCTATGTGTGGCGCAAACCTAACACTGCCCATGCCTCAAGACACACCATCCCTACAGTGAAGTATGGTGGGGGGCAGCATCATGCTGCGAGAATGCTTCTCATCAGCAGGGACTGAGCATCTTGTTAAAATTCAAGGAAGAATGGATGGAGCAAAATACAGGGAAATATTGCAAGAGAACCTGCTTCAGTCTGCTAAAAAACTGAAGCTTGGGAGGAAATTCACCTTTCAGCAGGACAATGATCCCAAGCACAAGGCCAAAGCAACATTGGAGTGGCTCAAGAACAAAAAGGTGAATGTCCTACAGTGGCCCAGTCAAAGTCCTGATCTCAATCCCATTGAGAATCTGTGGCACTATTTGAAAATTGCGGTCCACAAGCGTCGTCCAACCAACCTGAACAACCTGGAGCAAATCTACCAAGAAGAATGGGCCAAAATCACTCCGACACTGTGTGCAAAGCTGGTACATACTTACCCCAAAAGACTTAAAGCTGTTATTGCAGCAAAAAGTGGCTCTACCAAATATTAATGTGTGGGGGTTGAATACTTATGCAAGCAAGATATTTCAGTTTTTTATTTTTCTTAAAAATATTTCCCGACATAAAACCAATGTCACCTTACAATAATTGATTTTGAGTTTCAGTGTTTTAAAATAAAATATCAAACAGAACGACATTTCAATGTACCATTTGTAATTCAGTAATATGAGAGAATTGGTCAGGGGTCTGAATACTTTTGCAAGGCACTGTGTGTGTATATATATATATATATATATATATATATATATATATATATATATATATATATATATATATATATATATATATATATATATATATGCACACTAGACAATTTTACATTGCCAACACCATACAATGCAGATGTTTATTGCATGATCTAATCATTATCACACAAATGCATTGGTATGTGATATGTTTCAGATTCTGATTTGTAGAAAGCTAAATTCCTTAAATAAATAAACCTTCTTCATATAGGAACTGTTCATAGCTTGTCCGTGCTGTGTATGCATGTTTTCCTGGATTCTGGAAGCAAGTGTGTCGGGCAGCAGTGTGGAGTAGTGGTTAGGGCTCTGGACTCTTGACCGGAGGGTTGTGGGTTCAATCCCCAGTGGGGGACACTACTGTTGTACCCTTGAGCAAGGTACTTTACCTATATTGCTCCAGTAAAAACCCAATTGTATAAATGGGTAATTGTATGTTAAAAAAAAATAAATTGTGATATTTGTATAATGTGATATCTTGTAACAATTGTAAGTCACCCTGGATAAGGGTGTCTGCTAAGAAATAAATAATAATAATAAAAGTGATATGATTCTGAAGATGGGTCACATAATGAAAAGGGGTTACCAATGTGTGACACTTATTTTTAAAATGTAGAATCAAACAAAGTTAATATACTAATTACAACACTACCTCGAAGAGGAGTCATGGTATATCCTGCAAGATAATCTACTTCCTGGGGATTGGGGAAAATAAGTCTGAAACTCGTCCTGTTCAATACAGATAATAAAAACACAGAAGAGACGCTTTTTAGAAAAAAACATTTATTGTTTTTAAAATTGTATATACAAAAGCAACCAAAAATAATTGAACAACTGAAAAATGTGCAAAAGAAAAAAGCGCATTCATATTATTCGTTACAGGGACCCTGATCATGTGGTGCAAGGTGGAGGTATTTATCACTGTGGCTACTTGACGACCATGGCAACCTAACCTTAACAGCTGACTTGTGTCGTGCATGTGATACACAAATGCCGTTAAGACGAAAAACAAATAGATATTTATTGGAAAATAGGTCCTTGTGCCTTCAATGTTGCTATTTCTTTTTTGTAAAGATTTTGTCTTCAGATGTTTGTTTACTTCACCTAGGTAGGTCTGCCATAGAGCGCACCAGTAACATTGCAAAACACTCGCATTCATGGCTCTTTAGTGCCAGGCTACAAATCGCTAAAAATAAGCACCGAAAAGTTTAATTATTAAAAACCAAAAAAACAGAAGCCTTAAATGTAATAGAGAAATATCTAGACAAGCCATTTTTGTGTGGTATAGATTAGGATCAATACTTCAAACAAAACACTTTTCTAAACGGGTCGCAGTCTACTTCAGGGACATGAATGGGCTTGTCAGCTCAGTTATTTGGCCACAGATGTATCCTGTTTGTAACACCGGCACAAGTTCCACTTGGAGTGGGAAAGCAGTAGCAGCTGCTGCTGTTGTCATGTGTTGGTTTAGGATGGCCTCACTTCAAATTCAGAAAGAGTTTCCAAAAATAGACCACACTTCTATTTTTCAGCATCTTGTTGCTGGCATTTTGTTGAGCAACTACAGTTGGCTGTCTGTACAGGCCTTGATACTTGCAGTAAGAAGGACAAATAGGCAGAATGTGATGGCTTTTGATACAAACAAGTATCCATGCCATATTCCGAATCCTACTTTTATACCCAATTCATATCCCATTAATAAAATATTAGGAGCTCCCGAGTGGCACATCTGGTAAAGGTACTCCGCCCGGAGTGCAGGATGCGCCCTATAGCTTGGAGATCGCGGGTTCGAATCCAAGCTATGCCACTGCCGACCATGGATGGGAGTTTCCAGGGGGCGGCGCACAATTGGCCAAGCGCTGACTGGGCGGGGTAGGGGTTAGGTCGGTTGGGGAGTCCTTGGCTCACTGCACTCACTGCACTCCAGCAACTCCTGTGGCTGGCTGGGTGCCTGCAGGCCGGCCTGTGTTAATAAATATATATATATATATATATATATATATATATATATATATATATATATATATATATATATATATATATATATATATATATATATTTTTTTTTTAATACAAAATATTCCTGATATAAACCTACAGATACGTAGGTTACCCATCCAGTAACATATTCCCTGCCTGCAAAGCACCAAGCATAATTTCATGAGGCAGGTTTGTATTTTGTTTGAAATATTGGCATTGAACCAATTGATATACTGGGGATAAGAAGTGGTGTTTTCTTTCAGAGAAAGCACCACCTCTAATCCCAGCTGCACAGTGCTGTAATCTTGTTAGTGTGCACCTACTGGCTCTCGGTGGCTTGGTTATAGTTACAAACAACTAATTGGAGAGGGCAATTTGGTTATTAATTGGGAAGTCTTCCATAGGCTTCTTCCATTTTTTTCATTATAGGGATGCAAGGCAGTTTAAGATTTTTTTTTTTTGACATCGAAACTGTGAAACTGAAATTAAAGTTTAAAGCCGAAAAAAAAAAAAGTCTGGATTTAGTTTTTTCATTTCCATTAGAAAAAAAAAAAAATTGCTAAATCAGAAAATGTGCTTCTTCCTTGATCTATGTTTCAGTGCTATTCTAACAAACAAAATAAATGTTCCTGGATGTGGCGTCTCAACTCTACAATGATGAACATAGTTGTTTTTACAAATTTCAGGTGTTCCGGACATGAAAAGTTTGTCAAAGGTGCAAACTTTGCAACAGCCTTTGGCATTTAAAGAAATTACAATAATTAAGGTCATGAAAAACAATGTGTTTTATACTACGACTGTGGGTGTACCGAAGCGCATTGATTAGTCTAATCATATTTCAATGGACAGTTTGTAGCAGTTTCGTAAAGCTTTGAATTCTGGGCTCTCCATAGCAGCAATGGTTAATCCTGCATGGTATAAACAGAAAACACGATGGTTCTTCGTGGGTAACGCAAATCAACTTTTGAGTAGAGACATAAACGCTCATGTTTATTTTTACATTAACCACTATCATGTATCCTCTCAGTGCTTTTATTTACACAGCATTACAATTGGAATCATGGATTTTTTAAATTTAAATAACTAACGATTGTAGCTGGTTGCAATAGATTTTTCACTAATGTTGTTTTTAACTTGCATGTAGTTAGTTACAGGGTTCTTGTTTTCGATGTACTCCTATCCTGGCCTGTAGGTTTTGATACTGCTTTGCTGGACCTCTGATTCAGGTGTTGGATTCAATTTAACGTGTTTCTTTCTTTTTTTTCTTGCATGCTTTCCTTGGATACCCACAGGGAAGAGGGAAATGATTTATCGGTAAGTCAACTGAAAAAGTATTTTAAAGCTGTGCAAACGCCTGAATATTCATAGTTCTGGTCAGAGGTCTTGTGGAGTGATGAAACAAACCTCTTTCGTAGTCTCTTGTATTAATTAAATTGAATAATTAAATATAGTTTTAATGCATGCAATGGTGCATTCTAACCACCTTGTTTACCCATAGCTACAGTATTGGTATCTCCCTGCACTTTTAAGAATGTTTGTTTTTGTCAGGAGCCTGAGTAATTTAGAGCCATAGAATTAAATAATGATTTATTTAATATTTACTTTTAGCAATATGCTGGGCTGCAGCGGCAGGCTTAGCGTGGTTAAATGGGTCTGTTCAAACCATTTATAATTATTGCAATACAAGATGGATTTATACAATTAATAAAATTCTAAACGATTAACAATTTTCTAATCGTTTATTCGAGTAAACGATTACATATCCACTACAACCTGTTTGTTACATCCCGCTGCAGCCTTGTGCCCCGCGTGAAGCCAGCGGCTTGAGTCGCTCTTTCCCAGGGATGAAGCAGCGGAAGTCTGCTGACTTTGTGCTCTCCCTCAGGCTGCAATAGCTCCTGCTGGATTTTATTCTCATTTTGGCTTCGGCCAAAATTAGGAGATGGTTTGTGTAAATTAAAGTAATTGTTATTAATGTATTTTGTTGAGAAATATTTCTTCTCATTCTGTTGTCAGTTTTCACAAAGACTAAGCGCAGCTGCTGGGTTCAGCAGCACTGCGCAGGACCAAGCGGATGCTTTGGTTGTGTTTGCTTGCAATCTCTACCACAGCACCTTGATGCCGTTTTGGTGACAGCTTTTACATAAAAAGTCACCCGACCCGGTTCAGATCTGTTACCCTACCGTACCATCCTGGTTCCCACCTGCTACCGTACCTACCTGGTGCTACAGTCACCAAACCAACCCTGTACTGTCCCGGTTCCAACCCAGTGCTGAAGTTACCAAACTGGTACTGAACCGACCCTGTACAGTCCTGGTTCCAACCCAGTACCGTACTGACCCGGTGCTACAGTCACCAAACTGACCCAGTACCGTCCTGGTTCCGACCCAGTGCTAAAGTTACCAAACTGGTACTGAACCGATCCTGTACAGTCCTGGTTCCGACCAGCTACTTACTAGCTAGGTTACTGCTTCGGTGCCGAGCGTTGGTACCAAGTGCACTGCGTCTGTACCTAGCATTGATACCGAGTGCACCTGTGACAGTGTCATTGCAGCTGTACTATCAGCCTGGCAGTCTCTGGCAGTCCCGGTTCTGACCTGCTATAGGGTTTTATAATCCCCAATCTGGGATGCCTGTTAACAGTCCAGTTGCAGTTTTTAGCAAGCTGAGGCAGCAGCAGTACAGTGCTAGTTGCATAATACCTGGGTTTTATCCCTGTGACACATGCAAAGCCAGCCTGCCTGTGGACAGGCAGATGCTTTTCCTGCCTGAGGCAGCAGCACGCAAGGAGGCACTGGAAACCGCTTCTGCGAGCTTGTGTGCATTCTCCAAGCGTGCGTTGGAGAAACGTTCTCCAGCAGCTCTACTGAGCGCTCTGCGTCTCTCCCCTGTACAGCGCTCTTCCCCATCACCCTCTTCTAGAGAGGTGGCTCATCCTCACCCCATGACTTTGTGCCAAGTGAGACCCACGCATCTGAGAATAGATAAGCTCTGGGCAGTAGTTTTCCCCACAGGCACTCGTGCCTTATGGTGACAAAGTTATTCCGTTCCTTTTGGTTCCGGCCCGCTACCGACCGGTGTTCCCTTCCCAGTATGGTACCAAGCAGGCCTTATTGACAGTCCTGTTACTGTCTTTAGCAGCTGAGATAGCAACTGTATGGAGCCAACTGCGCCTGCAGCCAGACCGCCTCCCGGCGCAGAGGCAAGAGCCTGAGGCCAAGCCACAGGGTGTGCAGCGACCCTAGGGGTTTGCTGCCACAGGTCCAGAGCCCCTTCTCAGGGAGCCATCTGGAGTATTGGTGTCAGTGCACCACAGACATCTGTGTGTTTACTACTGTCCAGACTGGCTACTCACTGCAGTTCAAGCACGGTCTCCCTCCCTCTCGGTCCGTGACTGCAGCATCAGTCACGTACCCACAGGACACCACTGTGGCATCTCAGGAGGTAGCAGCTCTGCTGCAAAAACTGGCTATTCATATGGTACACCCCCTCATGCTAAAGTGGGATGGTGGCCTCAGACTAATCCTCGACTTCAGGCAGGTCAACCTGTTCTGAGCCGAAGGAGGTCAGGCCAGACAATTGGTCCACAAAGTAGCTAAAATGCCTACTTCCATATCCCCATAGAAACCGGCGCACAAGTACCTGTGGTTCTCTTTTAGGGAACAGTGTACGAGTTCAAGTTTTGCCGTTTTGGCCTCTCTAGCTCCCCATGCCTTTTGAGGCACAGGGAAGCTATGCTGGCCCCTTTGAGACTCAATGGCATCACGGTTTGGGAGAGCAGAGATAGGTATTGTCTCCCAGGAATTGATCCATTGTCCCCGCTGGTTCTCCATAACAAGAGCCGGGGACCCACTGGCGATAGATGCCTTGGCACACCAGTGGCCGAGGCAACTTCCCATTGCTCACCATGCTCCAGCTGTGTCTGGAGAAATCTCACAGGATCGGGCAAGGGTGCTATTAGTAGCTCCTTACTGGCCAGGAGTGTGGTTTTATAGTTCTGATGTAGCTACTGAGCGGCCAGCCGTGGAGCCTGCCCAAACGTCGTGACCTGCTCAGTCAGGCGTAGTGCACCTTGTGGCACCCCAACCCATCGAGCCTGCAGCTCTGGTTCTGGCCCCTGAAAATGCTGCATTTGAGCCTTCTCGGTTTATCAAACAGGGTGATTGACACCCTACTTGTTCCGAGTATGGTTACAAGTTGTGTGTGTTTCAGACGTGGTGTTTGGCTCGTGGGTTCGACCCCAAGACATGCCCTGTGGCAGTTATACTGCAATTTTTACAGGACCTTTTTGATGAGGAGAAATCCTCCTCTACTCTACTCTAAAGGTCTATTTGCCAGCCATTTCTGTGTGCCATGTAAAAATCGATTGTCTCCCCAGGAGCTCATTTCCTGGTGGGGCAATTTTTTTAAAAAGGCACCCGCTGGCTTAGGCCACTGGTCAAGGACTTAGTTCCTCATTGGAGGTTAAATGTAGTACTTTATGTACTGACAAAACCTCCATTTGAGGCCATGCATCAGCTGGGCTGAAATTTTTGCCTTTCAGGACAGCTTTCTTGTTTGCAATCATCGAAGCTGGAGGCAGTCCGAACAGTTTGTCTGTTACGAAGCGAAGTCACAAGGACAGGCTCTGTCCTAAACAGCATCTATCCAAATGGATAACAGGTGCAATACAGACTGCTTATGAAATGGCCAATCTGCCCCCGTCCTAGAAGCTCACCGGCCTTTCCACCAGGGGTCAGGTGATTTTCATGAGTTTTGTTCCAGGGTGCATCTATTCAGGACATATGCAGTGCAGCGATTTGGGCTTACCATACGTTTGCCAGATTCTATCGGCTGAATGTTGTGGACCTGCAGAGTCCTGGATTGGCACAAGAGTACTGAGGGTGCCTTCCAGTCCTCCCTCATGACAGTTTTTAGTTACTGGAATACTGTTTGTAGCACAAAGCGGTTTTTGGCTAGCTTTGTAGCTCAGTGTTGTATACCATGTCCTTGCTACAGATTGGGTACAAAACATTAGAGGTGAGTCCATACTAATGTTTTTATTCCAGTTTGCTGGTATATTGATTATAGGCACAAGGCGGCTGCAGCTTGGCTTTGTAGCTTATTGAGATATGCTCCATGTCCTTGCGACAGCTTGGGTATACTCACCCATTTTGTAATGGTTAATATTCCCAACTTGAAAGGGAATGTTGGGTTATTATCATAACCCCGGTTCCCTGAAATAGGAATATTAACCATTAACACTTCGGGGTCGCAGCGTTCATGGTTGCAATCTTTGAAAGAAAATGGCTGCTGGTAGGTCGCGCTGTTGTTTTATGGTTGCGGGGCAGAGCCTCAGCAGAGCTATTGCGAGAATCTTTGGTATAGAGTTTTCAGTTTGGATGTCTTAAAGGGAAACATCCATTTTGTAATGGTTAATATTCCTATTTCACAGAACCAGGGTTATGATAACCCAACGTTTTATATGGTCTGTAATCCAGTTCACATTTATTTAATCTGCATGGGCTGTACAGTTTATGAAATAATTTAATATGTACATTCTCTGTAGTTCCTTATCTATCACTGTACAAATCCTACCCTACCGTTTATGGATTACAAAGTTTGTAACATGGCTCCCAATAAAACCTAGACTGTAATAGGAGTCATATTTATATCCCTTCATAAGGTTACTTTGACAATCCTGTTGAATGTGTGTGTTTTTTTTTTTTTTTATTAATTTTGTCTTCTCAGGCTAAGGACAAAAATCTGTCCAAATCGTCCCTGCTTAAAGTTCCAAAAGGGGTGTCCTCAAGCCGCTTCCTGCCCAAGGGCACCAAGACTACGGTAAACCTGGAGGAACAAGGCAGGCAGAAGGTCTCATTCAGCTTCAGCTTACCCAGGAAGAACCTACAGTCACGATTCTTGCCACCAATCAGCCCTGAGAAGTTGGAGAGCGACTCTCAGATTGTCGCTGTCCCCACAACGTCGGCTCCCCCACAGGATAAAACTGGACAACTCCCAGACAGTCAGAGTGAACCGTTTGAGCCACCTCCTGTGGAAGAGCAGCTCTCCCCGCTCAAACTCAAACTGGACATGGGGAAGATGCACTTCGAAAAGCATATTCTTAGTGTCACATCCAAGCTTGAGACCGCACCGCCCACTTTTCACACCGTATTGGAAGAGCCTTCACAGCCAGAATCTGAACCCATATCTGTATCTGAACCCCAGAATGACATGCAGAACAGTGCCTCTGAAGAACCCATGATGGAAGATGGTCCTGAGGATCCGAGCCCCTGCAAAGAGAAAGCTGCTGATACTTCTCATGTTGGGAAAGGTGACGAGCAGAGCAACGTGACGAATGTACCCACCCAATATTCAGGGAATCTGGAGACCAAGAAGCAGCTATCCCAGTCTGAGTGTGCCCATCTTGGTTCAGAGTCTGATGGTGATTCAGTAAAGACTTCTTCCAGCCACAAATCGGGTGACCCCAAAAATGCAGTGTGTGCAGAAAAGAGCAAAGATGTTAAGAGGAATTTGACGGCCTCCAAAGCAGAAGAATCTGGGAAGTCGTCATTGTCTTCCTCTCGCACCAAGTCCGAGAAGGATGATAGACTTTCTAGTCATTCAAAGTCTGACCGAGACTCAAGGCACACATCCTCACGTTCTTCTAGATCCGAGAGTTACAGGCGGAGGAGTAGGTCACGTTCTAGATCCAGAGGGTCAAGAACAAGCTCGTCCTATTCTAGATCTGATAGATCGTCGAGAACTGATAGGTCTTCGAGGAATGATAGGTTGCATTACACTGATTCAGATAGAAAGTACCATAGGAGCTCCCCCCACAGGGAGAGGAGTAGGTCTTCCCGTCCCCAGTCAGACAGGAGGTCCAAAGACAGTTCAGACTCTGAGGACGATCACAAGAGGACTCATTCCAAGGCCAGTGATTCTAGAAGAGTCTCGACTCGTTCCTCTTTGCACAGGGAGTCAAAAACCTCTTCCTCCTCTTCCCACTCCAAATCAGAAAAAGATTCCAAAACAGAACCGTCTCACTCATCAGAGTCAGAAAAAAGGACAAGATCTCATTCAAAATCTGAGCGGGATTCCCGTAAGTCTGGGGATTCGGAGACGTTCAGAAGGAAATCTCCCGACATTGAGCTTGATCGAAGGAGGTCCAGCACACATTCTAAATCTGACAGCATTGTAAACTCTTGTTCTAAATTGAGTACGCCACCCAAGGCCTCAGAGAAAAAATTTAGAAGGACCACTTCAAGTTCGGACTCTGAGGAGGAGCTCAAAGGGAGGTCTCGGTCTCAGGTCTTAGAAAAGTCGTCTTCTGCTTCAAGGTCTGATGAATTACGGACTGCTACTTCCAGAAAGACTAACAAAAAGACAGATAACGACGAACCAAAATGTTCCCCTTCCAAACCCAAGGAATCTTCAGGTTCCCAAAAATCTGGTAGAGTTATGGGAACATTGACTCATGAAACAGAGAGACAATCACAAAGAAAGCCAAACTCCAAATGCTCCGAGTCCAAGGCTATTCCTAAAGATCCTTGTTCAAAGAGTGGAAGTGTGGATAGAAAAACACTTTGCCTTGTGAACAATAATCTTAAAGATTCTTCCAGGAAGGAATTTGATGAAATGGACTGCCATCTATG
The DNA here is from genome assembly GCF_902713425.1 of Acipenser ruthenus. NCBI lineage: Eukaryota > Metazoa > Chordata > Actinopteri > Acipenseriformes > Acipenseridae > Acipenser > Acipenser ruthenus. The sequence goes on along the minus strand of NC_081192.1, from coordinate 74,501,306 downwards.
CAACCAACCAGCTACCCCAAATCTAAATGATATTGAAAACATAATTGTGCCTGAACCAGACCGTATACAGGCACCAGTGATCCTAGACTGTTACAAAACTCAACTTTGTAATTGGACAAGGTCCAGTAACACTGAAAAAAATACAACCTATAAAAACTGTTCTTCTGTATCAAAATTGCAAGAAAGTGACTCATTAACAGATCACATTAAAAGCCAGCTTTTGACAAGTGCAATATGCCAGTACAGCCCAGTTTCTGCTGACATCAAGGCTGTGTTTGCATATTGCGATTCTGATATGGTTGTGGATGAGATAGATAATAGATCGCCTGAAACTTTGTCTGACAGACAGCAGGAAGGAAGCAATTGCACAGAAAATTATAAAATCCAATCAATTTATGTGTCCAGTGATCCCCACATGGATATAGATTCAATACAGTACACTTGCTCCTCTGAGCCTTCTGAGAAAACTGCAGCAACTGAAATTGTGTGTAAAATGCAGATGTCCCCTACAGTGACGCATACGGAACCCAAAGCTGTAATGCTTGAGAGTGCTACGGGTGAATCCATGAAATTCAAAGGAGATTCCATTAAATGGAAAGAAGCAGCTGATTCATGCCTGGCTAGCTCCATTAAAGAGCAGCTGGGAGAAAATAAAGACTCCATAGAAAAAAAACTTACCTCAATGGAGCATAGCAGCTCTGAGGTAGAACATCCCGTATTAAACAAAGGAAAAAGCACTGCTGAAGGTTCCCAGAAGGTGCTTGATTTGTATATAGACAAGCTGCCTGCAGAGCAGCAGGCTAACTTGGAAAAATATGAAATCATTTCTACACAGCAACCCACTTGCACCAGAAAAGAGCTTTTACTGAAAGAAGAAAAAGACTCGCACCAAGAACACAAGATTAAAGAACCCATCTCAAATACAGTAGAACTTTCTCTTAAAGAAGATCCTATGTCATTTCGAGAAGAACGCCCTCTGAAAAAGGATCCCAGCTCTAACTCAGAGATTTCCCTAAAAGGGGAACAAACCTCATATTTTAAAGAGCACCCTCTAACTAATGCAGACACAGTAGCACCTAAAGAACCTAGTTCAAATAGAGATCATTTTCAGATCGAGTCAAACTTGGACGTAGTAGAACAGGCTCTTAAAGAAGATGTTGGATTAGACCGAGATAACACTTCTGAACTACCCGATACAGGCACAGAGTGCTGTCTTTATGAAGAGCCTAGCTCATACTTTTTAAAAGAACAGAACTCTGAATCTGTGCAATTCTTTCTGAAGGGTGAACCCAATTCCAACCCAGTGGGATGCTCTGTAAAAGAACAGCCTATCTCAAGTGGCGAATTTTGCTTGGAAAAGCAGCCAGCCTCCAATGGAGAAGAAAGCTTTGCAAGAACAGAGAAAGTTACCAACCAAGTGGACAGTTCTGTGTGGCAGCCAGAGGAGCTATCGGTTAGGTATGTTAAGCCAGAGCTGCAACCTCCCAGTGAGGCAAGGCATAACAATACTGAAGAACAATTTTATGTTGCTTCGAAGTTTGTAGGAGACGTCAAGGAGTCTTGCTGTACCTCAGGAGGCACAGGAAAAGATGACGGTTCATGGCAGAGCAAGCCAGACAGCAGTTGTGTTTCCTCTAAGGTGAGTGGAGAAGACCACATGGGAGGAAGAGTGGACAACAAGAAGGAGGAGGAAGATCAAGATAGCGAGGAGAGCGAGACAGATGATTCCGACTCTGACTCGGATGACAGTGGCATACCCAGGAACCGGCTACAGTCTGTGGTGATTGTGCCCAAAAACTCCAGCCACACCCAGGATATCAGAGGCTTGTTGACCCCCTTCTCCAGCCGCAGCACCACCCCAGAGCAGAGGTCCACAGACTGGGCTCAGCCTGGAGCCGGGAATGTTTGCGGCCACACCTCTTCTGATGAAGAAAACACTCGAGAGAAATCCAGGAAGAGGGGCAGGAGCCCGGAGGGGAGACTGCAAGCTCCTAGTCCTCGGCCAGCAGAGAGAGGCAGGCCAACCTTTACATCTGCTGCAGAGAGGTTCCCTGATGCTGGACGACCTCAAAGCACCGCCTACCAGTCACAGAGCAATATGGTAGACAGCACCAGCCATTCTGCTGGCATCCCCTGTCCTGAACCTCGCTTGGAACATGAAGAATTGCGGGCCCAGGAAAAAACAAAGCAAACACTGGCGTTGATGTACATTCATACTGAACCTAGTCGTTTCAATTCCTGGGAGGCGCCCCTGTCTGGAGGCCACCGATACTATGAAAAGCCAGAAAGTCGACAGGGAAAGGGGTGGTCTTCGAGGCAGCCGTACTATCAGTCCGGGGATTTCTCCAAAGTGGATGGCTTCCCCAGTAGTGATGACGGTTACACCCTGGGCTGGGATTTCTCACAGCCTGAAATGCCCAGCAGCACTTACCAGCAACCAGACAGCAGCTATGGGGTCTACCCTGGCTACACTCACCACCAGCTGCAGCAACAGCAACAGCAACAGCAACAGCAACAACAGCAGCAGCAGCAGCTTCATCTGCAAGGGAACTGCACAGCTGGACAGCTTTACAGACAGAGTAACACCTTCTGGGCTCCCCGATCAGAGGGTTACGGGACGGGTTGTGCTAGTGGCTCCTCACAGTACCAGGAGCCTGTGAGCCAGGTGCACCCTGACTCACTGACTGATGATTATGAGGATGAAGAGAGATCCAGCCAGCTAGCAAGTGCAAGCAGTACAGGAGATCCCCACCAGCAAAAGGCACGAGCAGCTCCTTCCTTTGTCCAGGCTAATGAGATCAGCAGCAATTCCAAGGGGGCCATCTGCAGCGCTCCAGACAGGGAGAGGGCACGCAAGGAGGAGAGCCACAAGCCATCCAAAGGGAAAGGGCCACTGAAAAAGAGGCGTCCTGAACTGGAGTCAGACTCTGAAAATGAGGCAGACCCAGGTCCCCCCAAGAAGGATCGTGTGGATGAAGGGAAAGTCTTAGCGGTCCCTTCTCCTTGCCAATCGGAGAAAGATCACCCCCGTTGCAGCCTACAGGACTTACAGGACCAGCAAGCCTGGAAGGAGGGATCCAAAACTGGGAAGATGCCACCTTACTTCAACCTCATTGAGGAGAACCTCTACTTAACTGAAAGGTAAGACTTATTTTTTGAGCCTTCTGGATAGGCAATGAGACCAAACAGAACAAATCATGAAAAGAGGTGCTGTTTGGGTTTTTTTTAATCTAGATGTTGAAGTATATTTATTCACATCAGGCAGCATGAGTGGCAGAGACTGAAAAGTTGTTTTGCAAGTTGCAATTATCAGAGGTTATCAAGTATTTTTAGATGTTTTATTAGAATTAAAGAGCATACAGTGCACAACGGTGCATATTGTTTTATTTCTGCTGTAGTGTCATTTTTAAAACAATGAACCATGATTAGATACATTTATTTTAATGTTCCAGAGCATTACTCAGCTCCAGCATTGGTCCCCAAGTGAATCGACAGGGTCACATTCATACCTGTTCTGAACCTTCATGGAAGATTCGCTGGTGACGTCAAAACTTTCAGGTGCGTCCCTGTGGCAGCCGTAGAGATCATTCTAATACAGACTAGAGCACCGACTAGTCCAAGTAGTGCCTACAGTGCCTACGTAGGTGTTGCTTTTGACAAAAGTCACCAGAAAATCATCTGAACAGTTCACTACTGCTGCAAATACTGTCAGTTGGGGGCCAGTGTAGAAGCTGGTTAGTACTCTAGGATTAATTTGAATATAAAATTAAACAGCATATTTTAAGTGGCTTTAATAACATTGTTATAACTTATGTAGATAGTTACATGTATCTGTGAAGATGGGAAAAATATAACCACCAAAAAAACAAGAAACTACTGTGCATCTTGGTTTTGGGAGAGACAGAAACCAACCCTTCATGTGGGTATGTAGTTAGCTTATGCATACTGCAGTAAAATAAATAAGTGTCCTGTACAGCGAGAGAGTTATACCCCCCTTGTTGTGAATCCCTCCACAGGAAGAAGAGCAAGTCTCACCGTGATATCAAGCGCATGCAGTGCGAATGCAGCTTGCTGACCAAGGAGGAGAGAGCCCAGGGGCGAGGGGCCTGTGGAGAGGACTGCCTGAACCGACTGCTTATGATCGAATGGTAAGCATAGTGCAGGGAAGCCAGATATGGGTATGTAAATTTTGTTGTAAAAATTATCTTTATGAAACCTGCTAAATGATATTGGAAGTTCTGTGGTTGTGCTTTGAGAAATGTCTTGCTATTAATGTCCACTGAAGCAGGAAGGGACTGTGCTTTACATCTCTCTTGACGTAGATAATTACAGGTGTCACATGGGAGAGCACTGCCATGTAGAGTTACAACGATTTTTTGCTAGTACGATATATCGCGATTACGAATATTCAGACGTTTATTAGAATAGCCGATAATCGTAGAAAATGATAGTCACGTGACTCAACATAACTAAAGCAGAACAGGAGAAGCTGTTTTCTCCAAATAAGAGGGTAAAATCATTGTTTTGAGGCATAATAAAACAATTGTTTATTGTTTGTATTTTGTATAATTGAGTTACAGTAGTTTGATAGATCTACTGCTGGCTACCAGTTTCTAATGTCTCCTTGCTGTTGCATCTTGTGATATAGAAAAAACAAAGTTGGTGATTTCCTCAGTCTCATTGTATGTATTTTCATTCTTTCTAGTACCTTGCTATTTAACACTTGGTAGCTTTCTTCTGTTGCAGACCATTTACCACAGAAATAAGACCTAGCTTACGTAAAAAAAAAAAAAAAAAAGTTAAATTATCTCTACTGATAATCATTGTATCGTGAAATAGTGGGCTTACACCTATCGTATCGCAGAAATTTACTGTCTCAAGAACATAAGAACATGAAGTTTACAAATGAGAGGAGGCCGTTCGGCCCATCTTGCTCGTTTGATTGTTGGTAGCTTATCAATCCCAGAATCTCATCAAGCAGCTTCTTGAAGGATCCCAGGGTGTCAGCTTCAACAGCATTACTGGGGAGTTGGTTCCAGACGTTTCATCCCTGCTGTCATTATTGCAATAAACATCCGGGAGCAGTTGGAAACGGTAGCAGTCCAAATATAGTCACAGATCAAGTCAAAATGGAGTTGATTAGCTTTACAGACTGTAGGGTGTCCCTATTTGACTCCCTGTTTTCTCTCTGCAGTTCCTCCCGGTGCCCCAATGGACCATATTGTTCAAATCGACGTTTCCAGCGCAAGCAGCATGCAGATTTCGAGGTCATTTTGACTGAGAGTAAAGGCTGGGGGCTGCGGGCGGCCAAGGACTTGGCCCAGTGAGTACTTTTTTTTTTTTTTTTTTCTGCTGAATATACTTTTTAGTATTGTAAGGCAAAGTGCTGGTGATCTGCTCAGTGTTAAGTGTGCTGGGTTACCATTGCCATACTGGTCCTAATGATGCATCTGACTTTGGCTGTCCACCTTGGGGTAGCCAAAAATGATAATTGATAGCATTTTAGTGGAGTTATGGAATAATAACAATTAAGTATTTGGTTTGTATTTACAGTATTTACAGTGGCCCCTGACTATGTTTATAATGTTAATGTGGTACCTGTGTTGCAGCAACACCTTTGTACTTGAGTACTGTGGAGAGGTCCTAGATCACAAGGAGTTCAAGGCCCGAGTGAAGGAGTATGCACGCAGCAAGAACATTCACTACTACTTCATGGCCTTGAAGAACAATGAGGTGAGAGGTGCTGGCATACAACTTTATAGGGTTGCCATACAGAAGCAAGGCACTACAATTAACACAGCAGAACTGGGCTAAAACAGCTATTATGCTGGCTGAAGGGGTCTTGCAACTTATTTGTATTGCCAAAGCAACATATGAGATGTAGGGGGAATGGGCTCAACTTCTATAATAGTTTTAGTCTTTAGAAGGTCAGAGTAATAATATAAAATGTAAAATTTTTTGTTTGTTTACTCTCTAATTTAATTTGAGCAATTTATAGATGTGGTCACTACCACTAAAAGAAAAGCTCCCAAACCAGCCATAAGGGATGGAAATTCATAAGCTGAAAAAAGGTGGTAAGAATGATGTTAAACTGTTTTTTGTTGTTTTCCTATAGATCATTGATGCAACTCAAAAGGGAAACTGCTCACGGTTCATGAACCACAGCTGTGAACCAAACTGTGAAACTCAGAAGGTGAGTTGGGAGTAAATCTCTGCATCGATAAACAATATCAAAACATGGTAGCATAAGAGAATACTTCCATAGTTCATAATTCCCAATCCTGGCTGGTTTTCTAACCATAAATTAATCAAAACTTACTGCTACTATCATCCAAGCTTTATAATCAATGATTTTATTGTTAAAGTGATTAATAAAATCATCAAAAACTACAACCCAAACTATGCAGCTGTGTTTAGAAAAATATAAACCTGATCAGCCAGCATGGTTAAATACATTGAAGAGTCAAAAAGGCGGTAAAGTCCAGGCAATTCCTCTGAGCCCTGCGGTGATCAATAAAGCTTGGAAAGACGCATGCTTATCCGTACAGGCAACACTACAGCGGTGGCTTATATAGACCACAAGGGCGGCCTCAGAGTAAGAAAAGTTGAAATTCAAGCAGCAATTTCAAAACTAAGGTTTTCTTGATAAGATTGACTCCAAAAAGGGCTGCTCTAGGAAAAAAAGTGTTCTGTGCTACGGAGTGAGACAAGCTGCTGTGTAAATGTGCTGCTGTTAGAGTGCAAGACTGTTTGTTGTTTTTGGTGTGGCCCAGGCTAACGGGAGCCGGGAATAATCGTCCCAATAAACCATGGATTCGAGTACCTGCCAATTGTGTGTCATCTTCCTTCATTTTCCACCGTATGCTACAATATTAATTTGGCTTGTGGACATTTGGCATCGTCTCCTGAGTTGAAGGCTGAAATGAGAAATGTGGGTGTCATTTTTTATCCAGATCTTTCATTCGATCCACACATTAGGAATGTAACTAAAGTGTATTTTTTTTATTTAAGAAATATTGCTAAACTAAAACATTTGTTCGCTGCAAGATGCTGAGAGACTGATGCATGCTTTTATGACGTCTAAAATGGATTATTGCAATGCTCTTTTTTTCTAGTATTTCAAGTTGTGTCTCGAATGCAGCTTGTGCAAAATGCTGCTGCCTGAGTTTTAACTTGAACAAAGAAGTATCACCCCAGTGTTAGCTGCCTTACATTAGCTTCCTGTCTGGTTTATGATTTAAGGACCGCCTTTAACTTGTAATGCTTTAAATGGCCTTGCTCCATCTTATTTAAATGATCTTTTAACCCCATATGTTCCTAGACACTCACTTCAATCACAGGATGCCAGGTTTCTTACTATTCCCAAGATTCAAAAAAGAACAGGTAGTAGAGCTTTAAGCTATAAAGCCCCTAAACTGTGGAATGAACTATCGAGACCTGTAAGACAAGCAGCAGCTGTTGCTGCTTTTAAAACTAGACTAAAAGCAGTTTAGCTTGTACATCTTAAAATGATTGTTTATATATATATATATATATATATATATATATATATATATGCACTCTATCTCACTGTTTTTGTTCTTTTCATTTTATTCACTTGTATTGCTTATTTCTACTTCTAATATTTTTACTACTTTAATAAGCCCCTGCATTTTTCTAATAACTCTTGTTGTTTACATGTTCAGCAAAGAGGTTTTAATATATATTTTGACCCCTGATTCTAAGCCTCCACAGCAAATCTGCGTGTTGTGTGTTTTTTCTGCAGTGGACTGTGAATGGACAGCTGCGAGTTGGGTTCTTCACTACTAAGTTGGTTCCTGCAGGAACAGAGCTCACTTTTGACTACCAGTTCCAGAGATATGGGTGAGTAAATTTCCCAGAACACGCTGACACTCCGTTCAAATATAGTGCTTCCTTATGATAAAGCGGCCCTTTACACCGTGGAAGGCAGCATAATATTGGCCCATAATGCTATTCCACTAATACTTGTTATTGGGCAGAACACAAATAGTACAGCTTCTGAACAATGGCCCTGACTCCAATATTATAAAGGAGAGCACTGTATCTGCTGAAATATACCAAAATACGTATGTGTAAATAGTCTTTTTGTTAAATTACTTTAATGTTTATTAAAAACACTGTTTTCAGCTCCCCTGTACTTTCTGTGAAACTTTTTTTACCCCTTTATCTTCCTCCACAGCAAAGAGGCCCAAAAGTGTTTCTGCGGGGCACCCAGCTGTCGTGGTTTTCTGGGCGGGGAAAACCGGGTCAGCGTCCGGGCTGCAGGAGGCAAGATGAAGAAGGAGCGGCCCCGCAAGAAAGACTCAGTGAGTTCTGCCAGCCTTGATTTCGAAATTACGTGCAAGGGATGTCACAAGGCTGTCGTAGTGTTGGTATGGATGTTGTGTACCCTTGTGGAAGCCAGGAGATCCGGGTCTGTGTCTTAATCTGCTCCCTACCCTACGGGAAGTGCACTTTCTCAGCCATCCATCATCTCAGTGCTGCTCATAATAATGATGGTCTGAGTGCATCTCTCAGTGAAACATATTTAATGAACTATCCACTGGCTCGAGAGGGCAGTGTGTCGTGATTATGATGGGGTGATAAGTCTAAATGAAGACAGTCCTGGTTTCCAGTCCCAGATCAGCCAGTGAGTATCTCTGTTCCACTGCAGCTATAAAAGTAGGTATTCCCACTCACTGGAAGCAGGAAGAGGAATCTGATTGGCTGTCATGGAGGGGGATCTCATTGCGGTTTTATGATTCGTTTATGCAACAGTTCTTTTATACAGATATCTTGCCTGTGTTTTTGTCTATTGCTTTAAGCTCAATGATGAAATAATTGTTTTTGGCTTTCTAGTTGTCACGATTGACCTTTTTGATATTTGGGGATATTAGTGGTCTAGAGGTGGTTCATTTTTAAATATAGCAATTTTATCTCCTGGTTGTCTGTGGCACCTTTACCAAGTGTACTAGTTAGGCTAAATGTTGCATGATATGCCACCCTTGATAGAGTCATGCGCGGGTCCGATTTTTACGACCCGCTTCCGACCCGGACCCGCTACTACAGGACCTGACCCGAACCCGCAACCCACTGCAACACCGTCTTCTTACCTGCGACGCGACCCGACCCGATTTAATAAGACCTGCAACCCGACCCGAACCTGTAAGTGTTTGTCCTTTACCTACTGCCTGGTCAACTGACTCTCTCATGCTCTCACATTCACACACAGATATCTCTACAATTCTCCACGGATTGAGTTTACACAATAGACTATACAGCGTGGTAGCTTTTTCTAGTGGTCTGCATATATTTTAACATTGTAACATATTAACTATCGCTACTTTAATTTACTATAAAATACCTGTCTCTTCCTTTCGTGCCGCAAGTTGAAAGGGAGCTACACCTGTGCTTTCGCAGAGATGATGTACTAGTTTTGTGGCTTTCGTTTACAAAAATTTGATGACTGGTTTTACAAGCAACGAATCCACATGTTCATTATTTTCATTCGCTCTGATTCCAAAATAATTCCACACTTCTAATTTACCTCTCGAACTACTGTCCACTACACGATATAAACCCTGCGCTGTCTTTTGTTACACCTCGTCCACAAACATTTTTAATATCATCAAGCAGACGTGATAAAAAGATCTTGACACGTATCAAACAAGCGAGAACACCACCGCTTAGTCAGCTGACTCCTCCCTAATCGCCTCCTGCTTTAGTGCAGGAAATACTGGTACATTTACCTTCTAATACGTTATTTGGGAAAGGGTTACAGATGAGTACGCTGAAAGGACAGAAAACGTTTTTGGCGATTCAAATTCAGACTTGAATATTTTTATTTATTTATTTTTTGACCCACACCCGAACTGCGAAAAAGTTCACATTCTGACCCAAACCCGACCCACTTTTGCGGGTCACCCATTGGCCCCACGGGTATCCGACCCGTTGCAGGACTCTAACCCTTGATGTATTGTCTAGCTATAGCCTGTGCTGATTATGATTCTGCTGAACTTGAACTTTTCCTATTCAACCTGCCGAAGTCTGTTTCTCCTCTTGGCATTTCTGTGTTTTAAAACAAGGGAGCAGTGTAACACCATTTGTTCCATTGTAATTCCATTTTAGGATAAAATATATTTCTCTTTGGCACAAAATGAATTATTGCTGGAATTATATATACAAGCGTCTCACTAGGATGCTTTTTATCCTAACAGTGTGACACCTTGTTAAGAGTTATTGCCATAGTAAGTTTCTTCAGGAGAATTTATTTAAGGAATTGGCATGTTTGGAAATGCCAATATCAATGCACTGCTACCCCTATGCTTCACTGTGTTGTCAGTCATTCTTGTTAATTTTTGGAGCCAAACTTTTTTTTTTTTTTTTCTCCCTCCTTTCCCCCATATCTTTTGGAGGGAGAAAGAATGACACGAGGTAGTGACACTCGCTGTGTGCTGTGCGTTTTGAGCTTCTCTGTGCTAAAGGGATCATTTTCACGATTTATACTTTATTTACCTTTGTCTAAAAATTTATAATAGTCCACAGAAATGTTTTGAGAGCGCGACTCATGTACTTAATTAGTGTCATGTGAGCCATGCTTTATTCGCTGTTCAGTTATTGAGTAATAATAGAACGATGATAGGAGAGAAGTCTGAGTGTTGTATAGTAATGGATAATATTGAGATAAATAATTGTATTGGTCTAACCCTGTGCGGTCCCCTGCAGGTAGACGAAGAGCTAGAAGCCTTACTGGAGAATGGAGACGGGCTGTCAGACGAGAAACAGGTGCTGTCTCTGTGCCGGCTCATGGTGAGAGTGGAGACGATGGAGCAGAAACTCACCTGCCTTAAACTCATACAGGTGAGTTGGCCAGCACTGCAGGAACTCGTGACTGATGGGAAAGGTGTATCGCTTTTTATACAAGTGTTGAGAGATCTAGTATCAAATAGCTTTTTTCATATTCGATGCTGCTACTATTGTGAATTTATTTTTTACTGGATGACATTTTTTTTTTTTATTTATCTTGCATGCATTCAGATCATACGACAGTGACCTGGTGAATCCCATTGTTTACATCGGATTATTAAGCATATGCAGAGCTTGATCTAAGGAAATTATTTAAATTCAGATGTCAATTATAGGTTCAAACATACTTTTTTTTCTATAATTTTATAAACAGAATATTCTCTGAATGTTTGTAGAGCACAGTGCTTATTCTACTCCTGAGGCTAGCCGAATAACCCACGAGCCCCAAAGGGATTAACCACAGTGGTGTATCTTCTATCTATCTATCTATATAGGTGTATATATGTATATACAGTGCCTTGCAAAAGTATTCAGACCCCTGACCAATTCTCTCATATTACTGAATTGCAAATGGTACATTGAAATTTCGTTCTGTTTGATATTTTATTTTAAAACACTGAAACTCAAAATCAATTATTGTAAGGTGGTTTTATGTTGAGAAATATTTAAGAAATAAAAAACTGAAATATCTTGCTTGCATAAGTATTCAACCCCCACACATTAATATTTGGGAGAGCCACCTTTCGCTGCAATAACAGCTTTAAGTCTTCTGGGATAAGTATGTACCAGCTTTGTACACAGTGTCGGAGTGATTTTGGCCCATTCTTCTTGGCAGATTTGCTCCAGGTTGTTCAGGTTGGTTGGACGACGCTTGTGGACCGCAATTTTCAAATAGTGCCACAGATTCTCAATGGGATTGAGATCAGGACTTTGACTGGGCCACTTTAGGACATTCACCTTTTTGTTCTTGAGCCACTCCAATGTTGCTTTGGCCTTGTGCTTGGGATCATTGTCCTGCTGAAAGGTGAATTTCCTCCCAAGCTTCAGTTTTTTAGCGGACTGAAGCAGGTTCTTTTGCAGTATTTCCCTGTATTTTGCTCCATCCATTCTTCCTTCAATTTTAACAAGATGCCCAGTCCCTGCTGATGAGAAGCATCCCCACAGCATGATGCTGCCCCCCAGGCATGGGCAGTGTTAGGTTTGCGCCACACATAGCGCTTTGAGTTTTGGCCAAAAAGCTCTATCTTGGTCTCATCTGACCACAAAACCTTTTCCCACATCGCAGCTGGATCACTCTCATGCTTTCTGCCAAACTCCAGACATGCTTTCAGATGGTACTTTTTGAGTAACGGCTTCTTTCTTGCCACCCTCCCATACAGGCCAGTGCTATGCAGAGCTCTTGATATGGTTGACTGGTGCACCATTACTCCACTCCCAGTCACTGAACTCTGTAGCTCCTTCAAAGTGATTGTTGGCCTCTCTCTGCGGCTTCTCTCACAAGTCTCCTTCTAGTTTGAGCGCTGAGTTTTGAGGGACGGCCTTTTCTTGGCAGTGCCTGGGTGGTGTGATGCAGCTTCCACTTCCTGATTATTGATCCAGCTGTGCTCACTGGGATATCCAAACACTTGGATATTATTTTGTACCCTTTCCCTAATCTATGCATTTGTATTACTTTATCTCTAACTTCTGTAGAATGCTCTTTGGTCTTCATTTTCCTTCAGATTCACAGCCTGACCAATGATCCTTCAACAGTGGGGTTTTTATCCAGAAAATGTGACGGCAACTTTAATGGTTCACAGGTGGAGGCCAATGGTAAGGTAATTGTGTCTTCGTTAAGGCAATTTCTTTCATCGGTGCAAACTGGGAGTTTCCACAGCACAGGGGTTGAATACTTATGCAAGCAAGATATTTCAGTTTTTTATTTTTCTTAAATATTTCCCAACATAAAACCAATGTCACCTTACAATAATTGATTTTGAGTTTCAGTGTTTTAAAATAAAATATCAAACAGAACGAAATTTCAATGTACCATTTGTAATTCAGTAATATGAGAGAATTGGTCAGGGGTCTGAATACTTTTGCAAGGCACTGTGTGTGTGTGTATATATATGTATGTGTACATTTTTTAAACTTAATATATGTATACACAAACAACCGTATGGCTGGTGTAAATCTAATCTCCCTACAGAACACCCAGAACCCAACCTGTCTGAAGCTGTTCCTGGATCACCACGGGCTTTCCCTGCTCTGGATCTTCATGGTGGAGCTGGGAGAGGGGAAAGGCAACTCCAGCAACAACATGAAACTGCAGATGGAGGTGAGGGAGATGGAAGGGGAGGTGGTGGCTGAGAGCTAAACATCTGTACAGAAATACTGAAAACACACATTTACACATGCAGAAAGAAAACATTTAAATATACTATTGTTAGTGCTGGGACAAATATATCTGAATATTCGATCAAATATTTTTTGACATGTATTCGGATACAAAATTCAGATGTTTGTATTCGCTAGAAATTACAAAAATACCTTGCACTTATTTACCGTCTCGACAAAAGATGCACTACAGTTTCAAACATGGCAAATGAAAAACAGCTTTGTGTGATATGCAAGATTAATATATAAAAAAAAAAACACAGGGTCAACACAGCAGCTGTTGAGCCTCTTTGTTTAAAAGTTTTAGACAGCAAAAAGTAAACAAACCAGATTATGCGCATGAAGGGTAGCGCTCTGTATGGAAAACTGTCTGGGTCAAAAAAGCATTGTGCTGCTTTAGTGTGTGAGAATCTCATGACAAAAAAGACACGTCATTCTGAAATACCTCGCTTAAACAGTGCCCAACTTGCTGTAAATGTTGTGTAGTGATTTTTATATAGATTGTATATCTTTTTATATATTTTTTGTGGCGACTTTCTTATGTGGAATGTAATAAACAAGAAAAATACATAAAAGTAAAACAAATCAATAAAATGTGGTCGCACTAGCCTGTAAAAATGTGCATTTGTAAAAAGCATACCATCTCAAAGTCTGCGTTTTCAACCATAACGTCTGCATATTGCATCAACATGTAACTGTTTCAGATTAATGAAGTTAACATGAAAAACAGTACACAGTATAAATAATGTAGTAGAAATAGACTTAGACACCATGAAACATTTTCTCTGCGAGTAGCTGTCAACATCATAACTATTTACAGTTTTGCTGTTTTAAAAATTCTGCAGGTACACAAGATACAGGTATCGTAATTGCAATTGCTGCAAGTTTTGCGAAAGCAGGAAAGATGTCGGAATAGTTCTCAATAAAAACCCTGCAGGCCTCATCCGTGGTCTTAAAACCATGATTTTTGAGCATGTGTTTTACTTGTCTAGGTTATTGGCTGTGTTAAGGTTAACAGGTAAGATGCTCCGATACAGATTACTGAGTCGCTCTAATACCAGGGACGTGTGCAGTGCTGTATAGGACACGGAGACCTGTCCCCCCACTTTTTTTTTTTTTTTTTTTTAAAGTTTGCATGGAGCAGTGGAACTATTTTTACACGTTGCATTGCATAAAACTACTTCGTAATGTAAACAAAATTATTAGATAGGGATAAAAAGGGGATCTGTTGTCTTTTACATCTGTGTTTTAGAAATGCCCTGCTGTTATTTTTTTGCGTTTTATTAATGTCCTGCGTATATAACACAGAATTCTGTGTAAACGTGAACTCTGAAATGCAGTGTCAACTTTTTGTTCTGTTTATTTCGGAAATAAACAAAACAATGTTTAACTTTAACTGCTAGTTGGCATCCTTTTATTTAGTAGCTAATTCACTGGGTTAAAGTAAGGCCTACCCAACATATTCTTTACTCCTGGGATATTTTTCTACTTTGATGTTACTGTAACGTCTTCCTGTAAAGCACAGGCATACACACTGGCCACGCACCCCTGCCCCTGCTGCTATGCGGTCTCTGCCTGTGTTCTGTGCCATATAATGGCTTTTATTACTTTTTTGAAAACAAACAAATATCCGAATGAATATTTAAATTATGAACGAATATCCGAATATGAAAATCCTGAGTTCGTCCCAGCACTAACTCATTTTCAAATATACACTGCCATCTGGTGGCTTAACCCTTTGCAGTCCATTTATTAAGTGCGCGTCAGGCACGTCAGGTCCAATTTACTTTCACACGCGCAGTTAATTTTAGACGCGCTGTTTAAAAGTATTTTTTTTCACAGTCAAACGGGTTTTAAAGGCCCTGCATATCAACAAAGCACTCACTAGGCATCTCCAGCCCCGCCCCACCCCACCCTTTCGTTCTCTATCGCTTTCACAGATGCTAATAAATAAATAATAATAATAATAGTGGTGGTACATACCGATCGATAATCTACTGATCACTCGTTTTATCACCAAACTCCTCAATAATGCAATCCAAGTCACTATTTTATTACTATAACATCTCAAAAAAGCTCTGCAAATGTCAGTGATAGCCTCTCTGCGCTGGTGTGGTATCACATAGCTTGTGTCCTTATACCCGCCCCTATTGTAATGCCAGGGGCATGTATGCTTATTCATGAGAGACGCCTTTGTTTTTTTGGGGTTTTTTTTCGGCTTGTCTCGGCTCCTGTCGCTCCCACTCGGCAATAGAATGGTTTTCTCGGCTTTTTCTGCTGAAAAAACAAATAGAAACCCGTTTTTTGCGTTTTGAAAATGATGTCGGACAGGGTCCGACAATAGACCTGATGAGAATAATTGCAATGTCGGATCAGGTCCGACAATGGACCGCAAAGGGTTATGTAGTTCTTCTACAACAAAGGTGCGCAACCAAACTTTGTCACAGGCCACATATCCAGGAAGCTAGTTTAACCTAATGTGTATAGCAGGCTGCACATTACTAAAGAATAAGAATCAGTTTAACCCTTAATTTTATTTCATACTGCATAATACGCATCACAAATAAATATACAAAACAATTAAAAACAAAGCATTAATATTGTACTGTTATACCATATACACACGCATTGCACAATAATACAAAGCAAATTAAATATCTACTTGCTGAAGCGTTTTTTATTTTAGCAGACAGCAATGTAGCAAAAGTCACAGGGCAGTGACATCAGCTCCCTGGCAACAAGCCTCCTATATTGTGAATGGATTCTTTCAATGCAGCGGGTTTGTGCATTTAAAGGAGAGGAAGACTCATAAAATGAGTTGGAGACAAGCGGATGAGAAGCAATTACCCTCCGCAGTACGAATTAAAATGGTGTGCTGTTTTTTATGCGAAAAATTAGAAAAAGCAAGTCACGATATTCATAAGGGAAATTGAATTTCTAAACGGGCCACGGGTTGCGTGTTCCTGTTCTACAACATGGCTTTTAAGAAAAACCTGATTATCGGTGATAATCTTTTTTAGTCCATTCCAATCCAGTGCTGAATTAAATAGATTAAAACAATTGCCTTTAGTTTGGAACAAAGCGCGGTAGGGTTCTATTGAATAATTAATTACCTGGTTGGCACAAGATCGTTGGCTTTAATGGCCTGCTAGTACCATACATAAGGACCACTGCCCTATATATTGCATGCTTTGCCTTTTTCTTTTGTTCTTTCATAAGTTGTTGTTCATTCTACTCATAAGTCATGTATTCTGTCCCGACACATGTTTTTAGTTTCTTGTGTTTTTTTATTTGATGAAAAAAGGATCCTAATCTTTTGTGTAGATAATAAAGAGCCTGCAGGTGCTGCCGATATCCACTAAGAACATGCTGGAGGAGAGTAAAGTCCTGCACTTCATCCAGCGCTGGGCCCAGACCAAGACTCTGCTGCCC
Organism: Acipenser ruthenus; assembly: GCF_902713425.1. Classification (NCBI taxonomy): domain Eukaryota; kingdom Metazoa; phylum Chordata; class Actinopteri; order Acipenseriformes; family Acipenseridae; genus Acipenser; species Acipenser ruthenus. Next base: position 74,484,692 of record NC_081192.1, on the reverse strand, counting down.
CAGGTGAACGAGCTGGACGGCTACTCCAGCGAGAACACGTCGCGCGCCCAGACCCCCCTCAACACCCCTGATGGTGCGGGCTGCAGCAAGCCTACCCAGGAGCTGGACACAGAGACACCCAAGCGGGCTGTCTACCGGCGCCTTAAGATTATCAGCGAGAACAGTATGGACAGCGCACTTTCTGATGCCAGCAAGGCCTCAGATGTGGAGCTGGAGGCCAAGGAGGGCAAGGAAGAGGAGGACGAAGAGGAAGATGATGAAGCAGACTCCTCACAGGCAGACCTAGCTGAGAGCCAGCCCTGTGAAAGCCAGTCCTCCGATAGCAAAGAGTCCCAGGAAAACAGCATACAGCCTCCTGACAACACAGGCGAGTCCCAGGCTGAGCCACAGACTGAGCCCCGGGCGGAGGGAGACTCGCAGGCCACGTGTGTGGAAACCAATACAGAGAGTGAAGACATTGGGGTCAAAGACACAGGGGAGTTTAGGATTGAGAGTGGGGAGGAGCTGGCTCCATGTGGAGAGGCCAGGGACAGTGATAAATCCAGGGCTGAGAGTGGGGTCCCACAGGAGGGGGAGGAGAAGGAGGAGCAGGCTAGCGTCCAGCCAGGCAAGACTGGAGAAGGGGACCCCCACACAGAGTCCGAAGCTCCCCAGCCCACGAGTCTCTGCCTTCAGGCAGAGCTGAAGGAGCAGCCCCATGATGAAGATCCCGAGGTCGGACCGAAGCTAGAGGAGTCGATGGCTGTGGAGACACCCTCTCAGGACGAGGAGGAGGGGGTGTCTGACGTGGAGAGCGAGCGCAGCCAGGAGCCCACCCACAAGATCACAGACATCAGCGAGATGGCCTCCAAGCTGCTGGACAACTGGAAGGATTTGAAGGTAATAATGTTAGGGAATCATTCAGATTGCATAGCAGTTTGAGCCATTCTGGATTTTCCTGTGAGCCTTAATTATAACCTGTTCATAAGTTGCATCTTTGTGTAATTAAGCTCAGGCATGTGTAATTCAGCTGGCACTAAAAGCTAGAATGGCACAAGCTACTATGCAGTGGGAGCCTTAAGTGATACCCTAAACCTGTCTTATGATTTTTAGCATTGGTGTATGTGTGTCTGCTTGCTTCTTTTGAGGTTTGTTTTTAGGTTTTTTTTCCTATGTGTCTTAAGTGTATTTTTAACAGTAAGAGAGTTGTAGGAGAATTTATGGGAATTGGTGAGTTTTAATCATACCATCCTCAAACAACTAATTATCGATTTAGTTTATTTGTGTGAATATTATATGTTAAATATGACCGATTTCTAATGTCTTCCTTTGATTTGTGTTCAGGAGGTGTACAGGATTCCAAAGAAGAGCCAAGTGGAGAAGGAACCACAGGGTAGACCTCTCTTCAAACTAGGATTTTTAAAAATGTTTAATTAAGATATTTAGTTTATTTTCGTGTTGATAAATTTCTTTTTTTCTTCTTTGCCTTTTTTGTCAGTAAAGTGCCAGTAGAGTTTAAACTTTTCACTGCTACATTGTTTTTAATCTGTGGACATAAATAAATTGTCACATTTCCATATGACTTCATGTTTACACACCATTCGGTCTGATATTACATAACCCTTAGATTTATGCTACCAGGGAAGATTTATTTTTGTTCAAGACAATTTCTAGGTTTCTTACATAGCATATCCAGTTTGGCTCTTTTTAACCTGTTTTTGTTTGTCATTCTCGCAGAACGAGGTCGGGACAGCCAGAGTCTGCGGGACCACCATCTGACCCCACGCACCCCCTCGGGTAGTCTGGAGAGAGACAGGGACAGAGAGAGGGACAGAGAGTCAGAGAGGACACCCCACAGCAAGGATCGGAAGAGGCGTCGTTCTTCTCTTTCCCCCCCACATTCCATCTACGAGAGGAGCAACAGGAGAGGAGACGACCGGTGAGGAGGCTGGAGTAACTTTGTAGTAGATTCACTTGGTAGTAGAGTCACATCTGTACAATCAGAAACACAATACTGTGCCACTTCTAATGTAGCAATGGAGGTGAGCACTCAACACAAAAACATTACTTTTAGAAAGCCTTTCACTCTTAGCAAATTAAGTTTGAATTTGTTGGTATGAAGTCTGTAATAAAATACTCAAGGTTTTGGAAGAGACAAATTAGAAACCGTGCCTCTGAATGTAGCAACACTTGAGTAACTTATAGGAGGCACTTCTATAGAGTGGTGAGTATGGAATGGGTTACTTAGCCATGTTGTCGTTGCTGAATCATTGGGATCCTTAAAGACCCGAGTTGTTGACTGTTTTGAGATTAACCAGCTGCTAGCAACTGAATGAGCAGTGATAGGCTGAATGGTCGTCCTTTTGTTTCGTACATTTTTCTTGTTCCTAAACTGTTCCAAACAATTAAGGGACATTCAGAGATGTGTGTTTAGTGTTATATATCCCCAAATATTGTATTGATCTTGTATGAAAGAGTCGGGGAATAAGTGAGGTGTTGGTTGATGGCAAACTGCAACAGTCCCACATTTAAAATCTACCCTCCATACACCCATATGAGATGTGCTTGTATACACATGCCTACCATACACATCTCACATGCGTGCTGACCCTCTCCTCTTCCCTTAGGTATGATGTCCAGAGCAGCAGCAGCAAGAAGGGCAGGACCAAGGAGCGCAACAAGCTGTCGACAGAGGAACGACGCAAGCTGTTTGAGCAGGAGGTGGCTCAGCGCGAGGCTCACAAACAGCAACAACTGCAGCACACCGTGCGGGTCGGCTCACCCATGCCCTACGATCCCCTGGGCACCTACACCAGCAGCACCCACCAGAGCTTCTACCCGCCGGGCTACCCCATTCAGACCTACGTGGACCCCAGCAATCCCAATGCAGGCAAAGTCCTGCTGCCCACCCCTCCCGTGGAGCCCATGTGCGGCACACTGACCTATGAACAGATGACACCCCAGACCCTTCTCCCAGACCCTGGCCTCCCCTCGCCCACACAGCAGCCCGTCATAGCCATACAGCATGTTCCCACACCCATCGAAGTATCCAGCACTCCGCAATACATGCAGCAGAGCGTGCCCCAGGACCCTGCCGTGGCTGTCCTCTCAGGGCCCACGCCAACAGGGCAGCAGCAGGTTCAAGGGCAGAGTTACGCCTTGTGGGACCACAGTGCTCAGCAGCCCTTGGCAGTGCAGCCACAGTCCTACCAACCGGCACAGCCACAGACTGCCGTCTATTACCAGGGTCAGCCCTGCCAGGCAGTATACAGCAACGCCACGCCATATGCACAGACTAGCACTACCGTGGTACAGGTGAGGAACAGCCTATGTTGATTTATTAGTCAGTATTTTTCTATATGAGGTAGACTCAGTCATTCATTTAAACTCACACTAGTCCTGCACCTGAGTTTTAGAGCTACCTATATATTATTTAATTGATCAGAAACCAGGAGTTTAATGGTAAACACATTGTACCTCCCTTATTGCTGCATAAACGACTGATAGTCTCAAATCTACAGACTAGAAGGTGTGATTTATTCATGCTTTGATATATAAATGTGATCAGTTCAGAGAAGATTTACCAGGTGCTTTGACTGTTCAGACTTCTGGCACCTAGTCATTTCAATAATGTACCTAAACAAGATCATTTCTAAAACCCAGGACTGGATGTAAAGCTATTGTGAGATTTAAGCCTGGCACACTCAAATGCAGTGTCTCTAGGGGCGCCTTCTCCTCTGGGCTCCTCTTCTCTGGGGTTATCCGGACCCAGTTTGTGAAACCATTGGCCAAAATTGATTTAATTTAATTTGTTTATACATAAATTGCTTGTAACTTTAAACACTCTTGGATATAAGGGTTAATTCCCTGGTTTACACTGCTAAATATAATTATAGTGGCAACGATGGTCCACAAGAAAGAATGTAATGTTTCATCCAAGGCCCAGAATCCCTCACAGACTGCTGGGAGGTTTGGTTATTTCTTGATTTAAAAATAAATAAATAGTGGGCTTTTTCCTGGTTCAGGTGTTTTGATTTTGATGATGATTCTTTCCCTGCTGTACCTCCTCAGGGCTATGCACAGCCCGCTTCCCCGTACATCCAGGGCCAGCAGTTGTATTCAGCTCACCAGCAGGGGGTGGTGTTGCAGCAGGCAGGAACAGTGACCACAATCTTAACTGCACAGACTGTGCAACAGGTAGGCACAGCCCCTGACACAGCCACCCTAGTGTGCACTGCTGAGGGCACTACTATTGGCTCCTGCAATACATATACACTACAGTGCGCCCTCTTTATTTCTCTTTCTAACTTGCACATGTAAAAGTGATTTATCGAATGGTGAAATATCCAGAGAGCACAGTATAGCTATGATCTATGATAAATGATATTATGAAGTAAGTGCCTAGTAAATTCATGCCTTTTTGGATTTTCGGTTATAATGGATGTAATTTTAATATAATTGTGTGTGTGTGTGTGTGTGTGTGTGTTATGTTTTTTTTAAATTTTATTTGTCAAATGGCAGTAATTCAATCCTCATTCATTCTGTCTACTTCATTCTGTGTTAGGAGCTGTTGGTGCCAAACAGTTTGATGGACCTGCCCCCTCCCTCACCCCCGAAACACAAAACCATTGTCCTCCCTCCCAACTGGAAAGCAGCACGGGACCCCGAGGGCAAGATCTACTACTACCACATCATCACCAGGTAGGGGCTACTGAAAAAACTACTACCTCTTTGAGAAACACTATCTTGTTTAACCCTTTGCAGTCCATTTATTAAGTGTGCATCAGGTCCAATTTATTTTCACACGCGCAGTTAATTTTAGACGCGCTGTTTAAAAGTATTTTTTTCCACAGTCAAACGGGTTTAAAAGGCCATGCATATCAACAAAGCACTCACTAGGCATCTCCAGCCCCGCCCCACCCCACCCTTTCGTTCGCTATCGCTTTCACATATGCTAAGAAATAAATAATAATAATAATAATAATAGTCGTACATACCGATCAATCATCTCCTGATCACTCGTTTTATCACCAAACTCCTCAATAATGCAATCCAAGTCATTATTTTATTACTGTAACATCTCAAAAAAGCTCTGCAAATGTCTGTGATAGTCTGTGCGCTGATACAGTAACAGCCAGCTTGTTTCCTTATGACCGCCCATATGGAATGCCAGGGGCAAGTATGACCTATTCATGAGACGCCTTTTTAAAAAAAAAAAAAAAATTTTATCGGCTTGTCTCGGCTCCTGTCGCTCCCACTCGGCCATTGAATGGTTTTCTTAGCTTTTTCCGGAGAAAAAAACGACTAGAAACCCATTTTTTGCGTTTTTATGATGATGTTGGACACGGCAGTGTCACGGGTAAAGTATAATTTCACAGAATGTGCACAGAAATATGTTATAAATTACATGTACAGATTATTATTTTTTTTTTTAAACAGCAAATATACATATAAATGTGCTGACATCAAAATGAACATCAAAGTTATTCAAGCACTTTACAATAGCCTGTGAAATGGTGTTGCAATTAACAGCCTGTAGGTAAAGTGTATCTGCAGGACAGCTTTCAGTACGTCAGATGCATGTTCAGCATTTAGGTTTTGCAAAACAAATAAAATGTGTAACCCATACTGCTCTCGTGCATCAGTCGACTCGTCAGTGTGACCACTGACAAGCAACCAGACTGTTTTACCAATTCCATAATCTCTTGCTTCTGATACTCGCCAACTTTAGGTAAGTATTCGCATCTCAGCTGGGCTAGTAAAGAAATCGCTCCACCATTTGCTACACTCTGTCTGAAGAATTTCCTAACTTTTGGTTGTCCAATTTTTAATAAGTGGACTTTTGGAACATGGAAGTCACCGTTTTTTGTTTCTTTGCAAGTAAAGCAGTTGCAGTACTGCTCTGGATTTCTGCCTCTCTCTTTCGGTGAATCTAAATGCCTGTCAACAGACGAGTTTCGGTAGTGATCTACAGTAACGTTGCAGGACATACAGAAGACCTTACATCCATCGCTGTGCTCCTGCTGGATATTGCTTTACGTGATCTGTTGCAGACACATTTTTAGCCTTTTTAGAGACATCCATTTTCTTGTTTACAGTGTGTAGTATTTTAATTTCCCGCTTAGATTGCATATAGTCACATGACGTAATCACTGCACAGCACTGTGTGCATGGTGAATATTACATACAGGCACATAGCAGAGCTGTACAGTTTTGTTAATGTGATTTTTTTTTTGGTGTATGAAATTGCGAAAGGGTTCTTTCTCGTGGGTGCGTGATTTCGCTGCTGAGGATTTCAGCAACTTATTTCTCTCACTATGCTCGGGTAGAGTGGACGATCTTCAGCCCGTTGTCCATGGCTTTGCAGTAGCCCCAGGTGAACAAACAGGACCTATTTATACCTGACGTCGCGCTGGAACACACTACCCGCTGATCATCCACAGCTGGCAATCACACACAACAGGCAGGCTATCCCAGGAGCGTCAGGTACTGCAATAAATTAAATGACAACAATTACACAAAAACACTATTTACAATGCATACACACAAACCCCCTCTTCATGTGCAGGGCTCCTGCCCTGCTACAGAAATACAAATAATTATGATTTTTTTTTTATTATTTCTTAAGAATATTGTAAAAATCATGGTACTGGGCTAATTTGACGATTTCCGCGCAGCCCGTGAAAAGGGCAGGATTAATCTACAAGCATAACTAAACTCGCTGTGTATTGGATTTCGATAGTGCATCCTGCCATTCAGAGGTTAACAAGAGACCAGTAAAATGTGTTACAGAAACCTACTGTTACAATATTATGTGATCAGGGGTTGTGTAGGCTCAGTAATTCAAGTTTAAAGTTGCAGAACGTACCGGTACGTTTGTACTCCCTGGGGTCCAGAGAGCAGCGAACGTACCGGTACATTCATACTACTCAAAGGGTTAACTGTGTTTCTGTAGGTAAAAATGTCAACATACAACTGAAACAGCATTTAAGTCACCCAACAATCTCTTTTTTCATCTCTGTCACTAAGAATTACAGAAAAACATGGCAAATACACTGTGGTATTTAGTCAGAGAACTTAACAAAGAAAACTCTGAGCTAAGCAGTAGCAGTAACACTTTATTCAAAAGCCATCTGAGAAATCACCACGCAAGTCTCACTCCGCATGTAATATACTGTTGTTTGCAGAAGTATTCACCCCCTACCAATAATGTCACATTTTGTTTAATTACAAATAATGTATGCACAGTTTTTCAAGCTAACTTTTTTTTTATTCAAAGCTGTAGTGGTTAAACTGAACACTGTTATATGAGGAGGAGGTTAAATGTCAGCAAAACCTGCAAAGAAAATGTACAAATGAAATTTACTGGTTGCATATGTATTCAGCCCCTTAAGTCAGTACTTGGTAGAAGTACATTTTGCAGCAATTACTGCTAGGAGTCTTTTTGGATAGGTCTCTACTAGCTTTGCACAGTAGGATGGTGACATTTTTTACCATTCTTCACGGGGAAAATTGCTCCAGTTCTGATAAGTATGTTGGGGATTATCGATAGACTGCAATCTTCAAGTCTCGCCATAAATTTTCAATTGGATTCATGTCAGGACTTTGACTGGGCCACTCGAACATTAATTCTCTTCTTGTTCAACCACTCCAGTGTGGCTTTGGCTTTGTGCTTCAGGTCATTGTCCTGCCGAAATGTGAATTTCCTCCCCAGTTTCAGAGTCTTGGCTGACTCAAACAGGTTTTCCTCAAGGATTCGCCTGTACTTTGCACCATCCATTCTCCCCTCTATCCTGACAACCTTCCCAGTCCCTGCTGAAGAGAAGCATCCCCATAACATGATGCTGCCACCACCATGCTTGACAGTTGGGATGGTGTTGACTGGGTGATGTGCAGTGTTGGGCTTGCGCCAGACGTAACGCTTGGAATTTAGACTTAAAAGTTCAATTTTTGTCTCGTCTGACCACAAAACCTTTTTCCACGTATCTGCAGTATCTACATGCTTTTTCGCAAACTCCATACGTGCTTTAAGATGAGGCTTTTTGAGTAATTGCTTCTTTCTTGCCACCCGTCCATACAGGTCAACTTTGTGTAGGGACCTGCTTATTGTTGATGTGTGAACACTGACTCCCATCTCAGACACAGAACTTTGCAGATCTCTCAAGGTCATTGTTGGCTTCAGAGTGACATCCCGAACCAGTTTCCTACTTGCCCAACTGCTCAGTTTGGGAGGGCGACCTGATCTGGCTAGTGTCTGGGTGGTATGATGCATCTTCCATTTCTTAATGATGGATTTCACTGTGCTGAGAGGGGTAATCGGCGCCTTTTGAAATTTTCTTGTACCCTTTCCCTGCTCTGTGCCTCTCAACCACTTCATCCCTGACTTGTTTCGAAAGCTCCTTGGTCTTCATGGTTGCTTTGTTGGATCACTGTGTGAGTTGCAACTTGAAAGTCTTTAGATACCTGAGTGAAATGATCTACAAGCTAAACCACTTTGAGTACACACGGGCTGAAACCATTTCACTAATTTTGTGACCTTTCAAACAAATCATTTACACCTGAGTTGATTTAAGGCTGCAGTAGCAAAGGGGTTGAATACTTATTCAACTGAGATTCTTATTTATTTATATTCTATATGCATTTTTTAACTTTATCAGTGTGGAGTAGTTTGTGTAGATTCTACATGTAAAGTCTAATTTGAAAGCATCGTGGAGTACGCTCAGGTGCCAACAAAATATGAAAACTTTGCAGGGTGGTGAATACTTCTGCAAACCACTGTATATGCAGCAGCGGCATCTACTTATTAAACTAAATATCGCCTTATAAAACTGACTAGTGAGTATGCAAAGTTTAAATTAGACACCAACAGATACATCTCACCACTACCCTCTGATTTCAGAAACATATTTAAAACAAAATTATAATCTCCCCTGCTCTATTTTGACACAACCATTGGGCTTTTAAACAAGGTCGGTTTGGCGTAGAATTCTATTGTGCTCGCTGCGGACGGGAAGGACTGCGGCCCTGCGCAAACTGACACGGAAGTTGTTTAGTCCATATATCATCTAATGCTAATTTACAATCTAGGGAAATTATGCCGGTTACCGGCCATCGATGTGAAAACAGCCTCTGAAATTATTGGTCAGCTTCTCGAAGTAAACCCACCTACTGTACCGGTTAAGCAGTACGTGCTGGAAAGCTTTGTTAGAATTACAGGTCAGGTAAGGTCGCAGTGGCAGCCTTACCTGACGATTTCTAGTCTTTTTCAGAACTGTCAGCTCTTACCATCAAGTAACTTGTTTTAATATTGTGTTAAAAGTGGGATGTAATTATGCAAAAAAGAAAAGCATCAGTATTGAGGCAGATAACCATAAGAATGAGGGTATCACACACAGACACACACATACGGCTTGTATTGTTGTTTTCTTACTAGACGTTTTTGAGCTAGTCTTTTCATTCAAGGATTTTAATGGTTTTTCTCTTTCCCCAGACAAACGCAGTGGGATCCCCCCTGCTGGGATGGAGGCAGTGATGTCAGTGTCGACCATGAAGCCGAAATGGACCTGGGGACACCCACATACGACGAGAACCCCTCCAAGGTAACCCCACAGCGCAATTACCTGTGTGTGTGTGTGTGTGTGTGTGTGTCCAGCATCTTTGGGGAAAAAAACCCTCAAATTGCATGTTTCTGGTTTTGCTCTGTATTCCATTGACAAATCATGGTTTTTGTAGCTGTAAGGATGTGTATTGATTGATATATATTTCTTATTTTATTTTTTTGCATTGCTTTGTGATGTTTACTTTTGCAGTTCGTCATTAGCTTTGTGTCTGTTGTCGAAACAATTGCGCATTACTTATTTATACATTTAACACGGGTATACAGCATTCAATCTGCTTAGTCTGTACAAGTCATGGAATGATTTGCAATGTTCTTTCACCATGGCATTAGCATGATTTATGGTGTACTGTTTTTGTTGTGCAGTAGTCTTTTTTTTTTTGTGGTTAACATTTCTAAACATTTTTCAGGATCTATCAATGTCTCAGGATGGGAGCTTAGAGGGGACACCTAATGCTTACCAGGTATGGGCCTTTGCTGTTTGATTTCTAGTGGATACCATGAGCCCTGTCACCTCTATGATGGAATAGTCCTAGTTACACCTTAATTCATTCAACAGTTGATGCTGACCGTTTTTAGCTGTGTTTGCATTGCAAAAGAAGAAAATATGTTAGCATTTTGCACAATAATGGACTGTATCCAAGACTAGGTTTTCATTTATTGGCTTGTAGATGTCGCTTTCTGCTGTTGCATTTCCTAGTAGAGCAGTGGTGAAATCTGAGATCAGTTAGACTTTTCTTGTAGATTATAAATAATGTTTGTAATGTGCAAACAGTGATCATAGGACCATTCACTGTTTGGAATGCGTGGAGTTGCAGTGTGAACGGTTTGTGGATTTGGGAAGTTCAGGCTTTTCTGCATCTAATGGTTTATGGAGGGTCTGGTGTTGTGACTTAAAGGATGGTTTCATGGTCAGCTGGGTCTGACCTCTAATACACTATCTTAGATAGGTTGTAGAAAGCTGTGGATGAGCATGATTTGTGCACTGCTGCTGCAGATAAGCAGCAGCAGTGCAGCAAAGTTCTTAGATACTATTTTTACGTTTTGTTATTCAACCAGATTAATAGTACCCCATGTAACCTAACTGCATATTGTAAGAGACATGAATAAATATATATCCCGTTCAGTCACTGTGTATAATTGTACCATGTTAAGTTTAATTTCTGTATCTACTTTATAATGCACAAGGGCAGCTTTTCGAACTCCATAGACCTCACACAAACTTAAACTTTTCTTAAAATGTAATTTAAATTCATGACCACTGGGGATACCTTTTAAATTCAAAATTGTTATTTCAAATAAATAAGTATGTATTGCCTAAGACAGGGGTACTCAAGAAAATTTTTGTGAGGGCCGAATTTTCAAAAAAACAAATAAGTTCTCGAGGGCCAGACATACCCAAACATATTTCTCTAATTTGGCAATGGTCCTTTACAAATACTGAGTGCATTCAAATAACTATGTACAAATGCTTCCCTGTTTAATGGGATAGCAGAGTTGTTGTTTTTTGTTTTTTGTTTTTTATTCCTCAAAACAAGAATGTTAACCAAAAAAATAATAATTTTGACCAATGAAAATGCAAGTCTCTTTGAGATTCTGGACGGTAATCCCGCCCTGCATCAAGACCTCAATTTGACCAATAAAAAAACAGTGAATATAATCCATGCAGCAATCAAAGAAAGGCAAGCATTTGAAGCAGGGGTTTACAAAACCCTGTTGGATGCATTTGAGACGCATCATTTTATAACCATGTAGTTTCCCATGTTTACCAATTTCTGCCAAAAAGAACAGTTCTACTTAAGTACATCTGACTTTAATATTTAACAATGAAAATGAGCTCATAGCTTGGGTGCAATACATCTTATGACATGTCATAAATGGTACGTTGTCCCTGTCTAAATAAATACATACTTTTCCGACGGTACAAGTTATTTGATTAAGACCCTTAATCATACTAAGTACAACTCTAGCACAACATTTTAAATTACTCAAACATTGCAGTATTTCTCGATGACTAAGGCTAAGGTTGAAATAAAAGTGAACGATTTCTGACTGATCTGCCATTCCTGTTTAGCTGACTGTCCAGCTGTAACCGGTACACAATGGAACAGCCTACCAAATGATTTCACTGGTTAATTAGGAAAAGTAATTTTTTTTAAATGTCACAGCACTTTTTTTCTTTTTAGATTTATTTTTTAAATAAAGCTTTTTTTTTTTTTTAGGTGGCAGCAATACGCTTCCTTAACTATGCAATTCTTGCATCAATACTGAGAAATATACCAGTGTGTTCTAAGAGTACTTGAGAAAAGCATAATCCACGACTTAAATAATCAAGTTTCTGTCAAAATGAAAACTACTTCAACTGTTGCCAAACAGGAAACAGCGCAGATATTTGCCAGTGTATAGTTGACTTTTTAAGTGCAAATTCCAATTATAATAGCGCATTTACTGTAGGAATTGTTTTGTGAAAATACTAACACCAAACTAACACAGATTACAAAATCTGAATCTTACATTTGCAGCAGTACAATTTACAAAAATGGACAACTTGGAAACAATTTACTGCAACCCCCAATATACTCCAGTATTCCATGTTTTACATCTGACTACCATTAAAACTGTATCAACCCTCTCATGTTTTACTGTTACACAAAAAAGTATGACGTTAAATATGAATAGTTTTAAACACTTAATTTTCTTAAACGGTAAGATTGTATCTTAACTGTGGAAAACTGCCTGCAGTCGCCTAGGCAACGTAATCAAATACAACCGGCAGATGGAGAATTAAAAAGTAAAGAAAATTCTCATTAAATGAGGTCAGATTGTATGAGATTGTATATTTGTACCATAATCACTCTTTCCAGGCATGTTTCACAGTTACGAGAAAACCAAAACACTCCATAACTTAGCTCTCATCCCTTTGACATACTGCCAACCTCGGGCCACTGTAAATCATTAAAAGGGCCGTGTCCGGCCCGCAAGCCATATGTTGAGTATCGTTGACCTAAGAGCTCCAAAACCACTGCAATGGAGGTGAAATGATCTACTGATGAATTTTAATAATTCACTTTAACTTTTTTTTTTAATTAAAGGTGTGTACTCCACTTTTTCAGTACTGTTTCAACCATTAAAAATCCTCTCCTAGGGGTCCCCGAGTGGCTCATCCAGTTAAAGCTGTCATGAGGAACGCAGGATGAGTTCAGCTTGGACGGCTCCGGTTCGAGTCCAGGCTCTGCAAAGAGGCTAAACTTTGCTGGGGACTCTGAAGGGGGGGTCACATTGTTCTCAGACGATCCCAGGGGTCGGGATGGGAAACCGGCAGGGACTTATTCTCCTCATCGTGCAACAGTGAGCCCTACTGGCCAGACACCAAGCATATTCAGAGTGGATAAGAAGCAGGGCTGATCTGTCTTCCAGGATCGGTAGCCTGCCCACTGCTCTGGATTGCTCAGCGTAAAAGTGATTCTGGCTTTAGGCTTGTGAGATCGGAGGACGCTCATATGCCCTCAGAACATCTGTGCTGTGTGGGGACTCGCTACGTTGTTGAGAAAAAACATAATTGGACATTTCAAATTGGGGGGAAAAATAAATAATTAATTGGTCACTCCTAAATTAAAAAAATATATATATTCTCTCCGCACAAGCCAACCATAGCTAGTAGTGCAACAAATATGTCCATTTCAATTTGATTAATTTCCATGAGGTCTGGGTTAAATTACCATACTTATGAAGCAGAAGGTGGTCACAGAAATGTACGATTTCAAATATCAAATGGTTGGTATAGAACTAGAACAGGCCTAACAAGAGAAAGACCCTGTAATAGACTTAACACTGTCAGCAACCAGACAGCATGAGAAGCAATTAAAAAGGCAGACAGATTCCTTGGTTAGTAGGTCAAAAGTGTAGAGTATAAATCAAAGGAGTTTATGATGAGGTTGTACAATGAACTGGTGAAACCGCACCTAGAATAATGTGTTCAGTTCTGATCACCACAGTACCAAAAAGAGCAACCAGACTAATCTCTGGGCTTACTGGTCCTTTAAAATACGACTTGACTTAGTTTTGGGATCACTCAGCTATTGGGAAGCGGTCAAGCATTGATGGGCAGAGTAGCCTCCTCCACAAAACTGCAATGTGAAACCAACTGAAAAGGCCCTAAATGTCATTGTAAAGAAGACACAGAAATGATTTCCAGACTGCTTTGATCAAGGATTAGTCAGTTTTTTTCAAAAAGTATATTGTTCATTTTCCAAGTAAACCTAAATAGCAACAGTGTCTTCAGTCAGTAGGTGTTTTTTTTTTTTTTCTTATTTATTTTTATTTTATTTTAAATACCCTTGTTTGGTTGCTAATTAAAGACATTTCAGTCAGTCATATTAAACATAAACAAATGTCCTTCATTTTTTTGTGGTTGCATTAAAGACATTTTAAAAATACCAGATTTGTATAAGCCTTTTAAAGTATCATTTTAGGCAATTAGTGTAGAAGATGAGGAGAAAATGATGTAATGGGCAATTGTCGGCAGATGTTCTGTTTTTAAACTAAATCTGTGCCTGAGGCTTCTTTTGAGTGGATATTAGACCCCCAGAAAATGAAAATTTCACAATATGGTAATCATAATTTGTCTTTGCCTCCTCAGCTATAATTGAAAAAACATGTTTACCGAGCATCAAAAGAAACTTATCATTATTATAACACATTTATTTTTGAATTCTTTATGCTCAGCTTCTGCTAGTACAGGTATGAGTTTTTCCATGCCCTGTTGCGCCTTGGATACTACAGGCTGAAAGTAGAATCTGTCTTTTACCATAGCCTAAACCAAGCATTCGTCTAAAATGTGAAAATCACTCCCTCTTATTCCGCTGTCTGACTTGCACATAAATCAATGTGAAATATTGAAAACTGGGAATTAGTGAGTGGCTGTTATATGGGGGGGACCGGGACACTTTTTACTATTTACTCTCAGCATGACGCAACAGGGAATTATAAGAAGATGTTAATATCGAGGGAGCACTGTACACACACAATGTATTTGTTGTAACTACTATTGATATCCTGATTAATTGGTTTAGCTTGTTGTATTTTGAACTGCTGAAATTGTCCGAACGGGTGTCAGCCCAGGTTATCCCCTAACAGAACTGGGTTCTAACAGAACAAACAGCACGGCCCTCATGCACAATATTGTCACTTAGAGCACTACTTTGGTTCTTGATCAGAGAACCCATGGGAGGCTAACAGGGAGATATATAGATGGTTCAAACTCTAAAGTGCATAGTTTGTTTACTGGCTTACAGTGTGATGCCTTTAGGCTTTATAATCAATAATCACACCGACCCATTCAAGTTGGAGTCTTAATGAATCAGAGCAGTATTAGTACACCTTCAGTTTATAAATGCTTAAAAATGGATCGAGGGGGCTCCTGAGTGGCGCATCCAGTAAAGACGCTCTGCGTGGAGTGCAGGATGTGCCCTATAGCCTGGAGATCGCCGGTTCGGGTCCAGGCTATTTCACTGCTGGTGGGAAGGGCTTAGGTCGGCCAGGGTGTCCTCGGCTCACCGCGCACCAGCGACCACTGTAGACTGGCCGGGCACCTGCAGGCCTGCCTGGGTTCAATCCCAGTTGGGGGACACTGCTGCTGTACCCTTGAGCATGGTACCTTTACCTAGATTGCTCCAATAAAAACCCAGCTATAAATGGGTAATTGTATGTAAAAATAATGTGATATCTTGTAACAATTGTAAGTCGCCCTGGATAAGGGCGTCTGCTAAGAAATAAATAATAATATAATACTTATGTTCTCTATTACAGCAAAACCTTAAAACAAGTAAAACACTTATTCTATTTCAATTTACCTAAACATCAATTCTCTCCAGAGGTTGTTTTTCTTTTACTAGATTGCAATACCTAGGAGGCTTTGTTTTGGCTTAAAAACTATTTCCTAATTTTAAAGTTACTTTTTTTGATAAGAAACTTGACTGTGAACACATTCTGAAGTTAATTAAATGAGATGCTCATTTCTGCCTTTCATCCCAAGGTTATAGGCCTTGGCAAGGGCAGCTCTCTGATGAGAGGCTCCTTTCATAGGCAAACAATTCAGAAATGTTACTGACATTAGAACAGATGTTACGAATAAAGTCTTTGCAAAAATTAAGTAATTAAATAAACAAACAGAGATATTGGGTTTTTTCCAAGCTTTGCGGTAACCGTCAACAGAAATTTTAGACTTTGGGGAAGAGTTCGGAATTTTCCGGTGTGTGACGTCAACTTTGCCGTTCAGGGCAAGTATATTGTAAACATAATAAACATCGTTGTTGAGCTGAGATTTTACAAAGAAATGGTTTATTGCAAAGTAAGAAGTAATTTGTTTGGAACATGGGCATTGTGAAATTCTCAAAATATGAAAAATTATTTCCTTGAGCAGACCCGGTATTCGTTTTTTGTGGCAACATTTTCCTGTGCATCTCTATACACACAGAGTACACACACAGAGTACACAGACACACTTGTTTCAAATAAGGTGAATTTAATTTAACTACACTATTTATTTATTTAACAGTTTTTTAATAGCTTTCCACGATGAATGTACAAATACGTATAGTTGTAAAACACAATCCTTACAAACTGTTTTGTTTTCCAACTGCTGATTATTTGTGTGAAACGGTATATAAATAAATGACATACCGCTAGACATTTTCCCACATCAAGTGTAATGAGACGACACACGGATAAATGAATATTTCTCGTTCAGTAATACAATACTGTAGACACTGCTTGCTCTATTACCATTAACAATACCAGCACGTACTGCCAGCATTATAGAACCTCTAAACAATTTGTAGACTGGTAATAATACTAAAAACAGTAGCCTGTTCATATCCAGTTGTTACCACGCATCATGGGCAAGCGTAATTGACATTGTTTAAACAGTTTTAATATTTACATTGGAGCTTAATATTAACCACTTTGCAAGGTTTTACAAAAAAAAAACGCACTAACCTCTGTTTGAATTGGAAGTACAGTATCGTTGTCTCTCATTGTGTTAACATTCTGAACTTGAGAAGATACAGGTTCAGTATCTGATGGGCCTACAAGGCGATTTAGTGTAGAAAAAGTCCAAAACTTAATTGTCTTTTCACCATTGTACATAGCTAACAAAGGCCTATTTTATAAAACTAACTCAGTTTTTAGGCTACGACTACTACTAGCAATGAGATCGTGAATTAAGTAGAATTATACCACGTACAGTACCTATTGTGGCATGCTGCTGCATCCAGTAGGCCTATGCTGCCTTTTCCAGCAAAATCAACAACGTTCCAGTTTTGTTTTAATTGCAAATGTTAATTTAATTCTTGGTACTTTCTTTTTGTTTTTTGTTTTATATGGTACATTATAGAAGCAGTACAAGCCAACATCAACACCAGTTTCGTGACACTTCTGTATCTGCGCATACTTATCACGCTGAATTAAAAAAATATATATGTGTATATAATATATAATTATTATTTTTTTTTTTAAATCAGTATAGTATGTGTTTTGTAGTTGGGATCCAGGGACCAGCTTTGTTATAACCGAAGGGTCCTAATAATTGGGATTTATAGCGAGTGTACTGTATTTAATTGGACTACATTGTGCTAATGTCCTTTCTAAACCACAGTGGCAAAGTTGACGTCACAGGCCTTGGCTCGCGGCCAAGAGGCGAATTGCAGATTGTTTTCTGAACTTCGGGCAATTCCGTTTCTCGGCTAAACGGGTTGAAAGTAGTATGTGTGTATGTATGTGTGTATGTATGTATGTGTGTGTGTGTGTGTGTGTGTGTGTCTTTCTGTGTGTGTATATACAGACGTGCTCAAATTTGTTGGTACCCTTACAGCTCATTGAAATAATGCTTCATTCCTCCTGAAAAGTGATGAAATTAAAAGCTATTTTATCATGTATACTTGCATGCCTTTGGTATGTCATAGAATAAAGCAAAGAAGCTGTGAAAAGAGATGAATTATTGCTTATTCTACAAAGATATTCTAAAATGGCCTGGACACATTTGTTGGTACCCCTTAGAAAAGATAATAAATAATTGGATTACAGTGATATTTCAAACTAATTAGTTTCTTTAATTAGTATCACACATGTCTCCAATCTTGTAATCAGTCATTCAGCCTATTTAAATGGAGAAAAGTAGTCACTGTGCTGTTTGGTATCATTGTGTGCACCACATGAACATGGACCAGAGAAAGCAAAGGAGAGAGTTGTCTGAGGAGATCAGAAAGAAAATAATAGACAAGCATGGTAAAGGTAAAGGCTACAAGACCATATCCAAGCAGCTTGATGTTCCTGTGAAAACAGTTGCAAATATTAAGAAGTTTAAGGTCCATGGAACTGTAGCCAACCTCCCTAGGCGCGGCCGCAAGAGGAAAATCAACCCCAGAGTGAACAGAAGGATAGTGCGAATGGTAGAAAAAGAACCAAGGATAACTGCCAAAGAGATACAAGCTGAACTCCAATGTGAAGGTACGTCAGTTTGTGATCGCACCATCCGTCGCTTTTTGAGCGAAAGTGGGCTCCATGGAAGAAGACCCAGGAGGACTCCACTTTTGAAAGAAAAACATAAAAAAGCCAGACTGGAATATGCTAAAATGCATATTGACAAGCCACAATCCTTCTGGGAGAATGTCCTTTGGACAGATGAGTCAAAACTGGAGCTTTTTGGCAAGTCACATCAGCTCTATGTTCACAGACGAAAAAATGAAGCTTTCAAAGGAAAGAACACCATACCTACAGTGAAACATGGAGGAGGCTCGGTTATGTTTTGGGGCTGCTTTGCTGCGCCTGGCACAGGGTGCCTTGAATCTGTGCAGGGCACAATTAAATCTCAAGACTATCAAGGCATTCTGGAGCGAAACGTACTGCCCAGTGTCAGAAAGCTCTGTCTCAGTCGCAGGTCATGGGTCCTCCAACAGGATAATGACCCAAAACACACAGCTATAAGCACCCAAGAATAGATAAGAACAAAACATTGGACTATTCTGAAGTGGCCTTCTATGAGTCTTGATCTGAATCCTATCGAACATCTATGGAAAGAGCTGAAACTTGCAGTCTGGAGAAGGCACCCATCAAACCTGAGACAGCTGGAGCAGTTTTCTCAGGAAAAGTGGGCCAAACTACCTGTTAACAGGTGCAGAAGTCTCATTGAGAGCTACAGAAAACATTTGATTGCAGTGATTGCCTCTAAAGGTTGTGCAACAAAATATTAGGTTAGCGGTCCCATCATTTTTGTCCATGCCATTTTCATTTGTTTTCTTATTTACAATATTATGTTGAATAAAAAATCAAAAGCAAAGTCTGATTCCTATTAAATATGGAATAAACAATGGTGGATGCCAATTACTTTTGTCAGTTTCAAGTTACTTCAGAGAAAATTGTGCATTCTTTGTTTTTTGTGGAGGGGTACCAACAAACTTGAGCACGTCTGTATATATATAGATTCAAAGATAGAAGTAAAAATGATGTCACAATATATAGAACACCATTACATCATGTAAGAATAAATCATGGATTTGAATGTAAACAATAAGTAGTTGTCATGGCGTCAAAAACCTATAAATACCTCCAATGTTTTGATTCAAACACAGGCTCCCTTGAGAGAGATATGTACAACATATCGAAACGTTGGGCAGCTGGCTCTTTGAGCTAATATATATATATATATATATATATATATATATATATATATATATATATATATATATATATATATATATATATATATAATATATATATATATATATATATATATATAAAATACTTTTTTTTTTTTTTTTAAAGAAAGGAAACCATACCCGCTAATATCATTATGTAAAGTAACAACTATGAAAATGACAGGAAATTCATATTCCTTTGCCTATCACCTTTAACGCTGGCTAGTTTCCAAGAACTAATTAACGCACACAGACAATCTTTTTTCTAACATTAGGGCATTGCTTGCTCTGTTTCTTAGTTCGAATCCTGTTATCCTGCACATAATTTGCAGTTCGAATCCTGTTATCCTGCACATAATTTGCGGCAATTGTATTTCTGCTGGCTTTATATTCTTTAAAACACAGAACTAGTACAATATTTTAACATGGTTGCAGTTTCACAAATGTTCATTTTGTATCCCAAAGATCGTCCTGCTTCCAGCAGTAGTGACAGTCTTTGGTCAGGCTCTGCTTTCAGTAGGTCTGTCAAAGCCACTACAGGATCTTCTATCCATTTCTGCACATCACAGGTGTGGGTGACAGTCTTTTAAAAGCCTGATACCTGCAAAACAAACTTAAATCTTGTTAGCCAGGCTCCCATCTTTGCATTCTTATCTCCATCAGTGGGGAAACTCCAAAGAAATTAAGCTGGGTTTATCATAGAGCCATGCATCTTTCTCTCAAAAAGGTGCTTGCACCTTGTACAAGGGAGGAAGGGTTTTTGTATCTCTTAGTTGTGGTGGGGTTGTAATTTGAACTCTCAAATATGTTGGAACTATTTTTTGTTTGTTTGTTTTGTGTTTTTTTTTGTCAGTAAAAGAGGTTGAATCATTTGTCTGTTTTCATGGTTTTAATTTGTGCTTTCTGTGTTCAACACCATCTGCTCTTTATTAGACTGAGAGAAGGGCAGAGGAGCATCAGCCTGGCACATTGATCCCTCCACAGTTGGCACTGCATATAACTTCTATTTGTGCTTTTTAAAAGCTGGCATTATGGCTTTTGATCACAGAACAAACCAAATGGATTTCAGAAATGTATGCAAGCAATTAAACATGTCTTTCTTTTATTTAGCAAATGTAGGGCCTGTTTTACAAAGTGTGTGCGATACTGTAAAGGTTAGCACCACTCCAGAAAGGAAATCCACAAGCTGCAAAATAGTATAGTTGCACTAGTGGCAGTTGTGACCAATGTTTTTAAGAAGTTTTAATAGTGATCTTACTAAAGTAGTTTAGTAAAAAAAAAAAAGTGTATTGCTGAAATGTTGTATTCAGTACAGATCTAAAATATGCAGGTTGGATAGTACCAGGGACTGAAGCCTTCTGTCTGTCAACCTTGTTAGTGCTAGTGACCGGAGCAGCCTTTAAAACAGAACCGTGTCAACCCTAAACCTTGGAGCTCTGCTCGACATTTGTGAAGAAAGAGAGTTTGGAATTGTGGATTAGAGACTGATCTGGGAACAGCTCTCCCTAGATCCAGGGGAGGGAGTAGAGCTGTGGAGAATAGGCTTAATATAAACATGCTGTTTCTGCCTTTCAATTATTTTATTATTATTTATTATTTCTTAGCAGACGCCCTTATCCAGGGCGACTTACAATTGTTACAAGATATCACATTATACATTATTTCACATTATACAGATATCACATTATTTTCACATACAATTACCCATTTATACAGTTGGGTTTTTACTGGAGCAATCTAGGTAAAGTACCTTGCTCAAGGGTACAGCAGCAGTGTCCCCCACCGGGGATTGAACCCACAACCCTCCAGTCAAGAGCCTAGAGCCCTAACCACTACTCCACACTGCTGCAACACCAGAAACAAGTGGGAGTCAGTCACAAACTTGTAATAAACTTGTGTTGCTATGTCTGTGAGGGCTCACACGTATCCATGAAGGAATCCCTGCTCACAAGAGTTGCTGTCTATCATAACTGCTGGGGATTTGGCAAAGGGGACATTCCTGGTATCGCAAGCATTGTATTTATTTCATTAGAATTAGAATATGGAAACATATAATATAGTAATACAAATAATAATATGGTACACAAATGAAACCTTGGAGTCAAATATTAAAAACATGGTCCGTCTCAAACAGGGTACAGGTTTTAAGTTGTTGTGTTGGTAAGGAATAAGAAAGTTCCACACAACCCTGTTTAACTTTAGTTTCTAAGTGAGTCATTCAGTGGCCATTGTACATAAGGTCATGGTAACAATGTGTTTTTTTTTTTGTTTTTTTTGTTTTTTTTTTTTAAGGTGTGGCTTACAGATATAGCCTACTGTATAGACTATATTTTATTGAGGAACTCAATTTAAGAAACTTTTCATGGATGTTTGGTATTCCACCAGTGGTGGCTGGTGGTCAAACAAAAATGGGGAGGCAGAAAAAAAAAGTAGTCTTGGGGTCCCCTTAAGCCATCAGCAGCAGAAGAATCTTATTCTATTGACTGACTGACAACACTTTATATCTTCTTAGCATTTTGCCCCAATTCAAAGCTGTTAAATGCTTTTTCTCCACCAGCCAGCAGAAAAAAGAAAACAGTAGTCCACCGTAATTTATTCTAATAAATGTAACTGTTACACACTGCTAACATATGTTTAAAATACAACATTAATGTAGCATTTAGATTTGAAGACCACATCACTTTAGCATACTTGTAAAATATTTTCTAAACTGTTAAAGCAGGTGAGTCAGACAAAAATCAAGCACACCCTATGGGCTTAATTTGTTAAACCAACAAAATAATTAGATACTGTTCTGTACATACAAAACGTATCTATTTAATATAAAATAAGCAATTAGGACAAACTTTAGTTCTGGAGCAAGGTACATTGAAGCAAAGGTGGCTGATGGAAAACCTCCTCCCAAAAGTAATTAAAAAAAAAAAAAAAAAAAGTTTTATAATTAAAAACATTTATTGTCATTTTGCCTACCTTCTGAGTTAATCTAAAGATGTGTTACAAAAAAAAATAAGTTCCTGCTACTCCCACAGTGTTGTCTGTGTGACTACCAGTGCTGACAGAGAGGACACAGACAGATAATTCCTCTCATCTTTCTTTCCTCTCGACTTGCTGTGACGCTTTAATAGCCCGATCCAGATTTATTGAATCAATAAATCCATACTTTGACCATGCAAGCGCAGAGTTACTGAAAAGTAAACAAAGCCAGCAATAAAGACGGTTATTTGCTACACCTCCGGTTAGCCAATCCACTGTCACACCAACCACTGTGAAATGACCTGTTGTGGCCGCCCTACAGATTTTATCTTAAGTTTGTCAGTATAATCTAGTGTGGCAAACAGAGTCTTAATCATCCGATGAACTGCGTTATCCTCCATTTTACACAAGACATGCACCAAAATAAAACAATAACAAAATATGTTGTGTTTCTTACCGCTGATGCGACATGAAATGAAATGATGCAATTTCAATCATACATTAACGCATACTCTGTGCATTACAGTAGTGCTTCAGCAGGGGGCGGGAGGGTGTGGGTGGTTCCTCCAATTAAAACCTGCACTGAGAATGCGATCTGCTAGTGTGAGTACTGTGTTTTAGACAGACAGGAGCTCATAATTTTAGGCATTGCCGCTTCCTGATTTAAAAAAAAAAAAAACCAAAAAAAACCAAAAAAAAACTGGGCTTCTCCAATTAAAACCCGTGCTGAGATCACGCGATCTGCTACTGCTACTACTGTGTTTAATGGGAGATAGGAGTTGACCATGGAGGCAGAGCCTCCCCTCTTAAAAAAAACGCTCCTCCAGGACCAGAACACCATTTGACACTGCTAGTACTCTAAGCCTGTCTCTCGGCAGCCAGAATTGCTGTTAATTTAGTAATGTTGAGTCTAGGGTTTAGGTTAATGTATTTTTTTTTTTCTTAAATTTTAGACACCACTAGCCAAACCATTCTGTTACTCACCAAAAGGATGTGTTCTCATTGCCTCTAAACACAAACCTTGAACAATCAGTATCCTCGTTTAGAACAAAAATACACCAGTAGCATCTTGAATTTAGTCTGCATTTTTGAGGGTTGCAATTTAAAGCTGGGAGCTAAACATGATACATCAAGGTTTTTCTTTTTGCTCTCTGCTCCAGTGGGGATAAAACTCGGGGAATGTTAGTTTGTTTGGCTACATAAAAACTAAATAAACTTCTTGCCTGAGTTGCAATGAAAGTTTACTTTTATTTCTGATCAAATGAAGTTCCCATCTCTTCAGATCTTGGAAAAGAATGATCCGCAGCATGTGGTGCACAGGTCTCTCTATCCTGCACAGAAGAGCAGTTTTTGTGATTCATTTTCTTTTTGTTTTTCCTTCTTGCAGTTCTCCACGAAGGCTAAAACAGCGGAGGCAGACACCTCAAGCGAGTTAGCCAAGAAGAGTAAGGAGGTGTTTCGGAAGGAGGTAAGACATACACTTTTTAATCCTTCGAATTAGTAGTGCACATACATTTCACTGATCATCTTCAGCAGTTGATAACTGCATACAGTGCTTGTGTGCCATTAGCAGTGGGGTATACTTGTCTGTGTGCGCAACAAAAATAGGCCATAGATATCTCTAGATATGTCTTGAACAGCACAGGACAGAACTCTACACCCCAGTCTGGGGGAGATACGAGATGCTGATTTTTTTTTTTTTAATTTGTGTGTTTACACTGTTAGACTCACATGCATGTTTCATTGTGAGTCTCCGTAAGTCTGATGGATGCCGAATTGGACCAATCTCCCAGATTCTTATTGATTCTTTGTTTACTTTCCTGGTACAATTGCCATCATCTTGGACTCGCTCATTCTCAGGCTACAGTTCAGGCTACAGAGTATTAACACCGTAACAAACCATTTCACGTCATTCACTACCAAGTCCTTAGCAACACAAGCAAATAACTGAACTTATAAATGAATTAACAGACAGATACGCAACTTTACAGAAATTGAAATAAGACTCCTATTGCATAGCAGTTCACCCATTCCACGTTTTGCTACCAGCTTAGTTAGCCACAGTGTAGAGGTAACGAGCTCAGATGTCTCTTATTAAACTCATAGTAAAACTAGGAATGGACCAAACTGCTGTGCAATGGGAGTTTTATTTTCATCTGTTTTATATATTCATGCAAATCACAACAACATAGGAATTTTGTTCTCTCCCCTAAACATTGTGTTTAATAAAGTGTTTAAGAGACTATTCATTACATTTTATAAAAGTAAGTTGCTGAATTAAACAGCAAGATCAGGATCAATGTGGGTACACTACTGTATGTATGTATGTATGTATGTATGTATGTGTGTGTGTATGTATGCTGGCTGTTTTTAAATTTCTTGAACTTTTTATTTTACCAATTCCATTTGTAATATATAATTATTGAATATAGTCTTATAAAAACAACCAAATAAATAAATTTAAGCATATGGTAAAACAATGGAAAGATTGAAAAACAAACAAATCAGAAATATGTACTGTATTTTATATGACTGCATCAGTGCAATATCGATAGAAATGTCAGATTCATACTGGTTTGCGAGAACAGGAGTTTTCAACCTTGACAATGGTACCACAGTTGCAATAAAAGGCAGAATAATCTGATGAACACATTTATTTTCTTTTTTTCCCCAGTTTATTTAATACATCATTTATGTCAACAGTTTGGGACTGACAAACTGCTGGTTTAGACAGTATAACAGGCTTCATTCTTTGGATGCACAGAATTATATTTGGGAATCTCTTTGGAAAAACTTGCATACGAAATAGTCTGCACTGTAAATGTTTAGCACGTTACCATTTACTTCCCATTGCAGCAAAATTATGTGTGTCATTTTAAAATGTTTACAACATCAAAAACAATAACCTGAAGATAAAACTATAACTAACATTGATAAACTTTTTTTTTTTTTTTTTTTTTTTTTAATTAAAGCCAGCATAAAAGTTATCCAGAGATTCGGTCTAACTTTTCTGTCACTTTGCACTTTCTGTACTCTTGTTTTCTTCCTTCTTTTTTCTTTTGCAAGTTAGAAATGTATCCATTTCATACACCGAAAACAAATTCGATCAGCCGCTATTGCTTCTAATAAATAAAACAAAAAACATAAAGGAGTGAGTATTGTGATTATTACAAATTCAAGATCATTATTTTTTTATTTGCATTTTTATTTGCATTACCCCCCTATGACCCTTAGAAGTATCCCCAGGATTATGCACACCTCCGGTTGAACTTTAAAAGAAATCACCCAGTAAACAGGCATGTGTGATGGCATCCGTTTACCAAGCAGAGCTCGGCAGGACAAAAGTACTGAACCTGGTTTTGACTACAGTCTGTTTTTGGGTGGAGAGGAGATCCACCCAAAAATGTAGACTTGTTCTCAGTCAGTGAAAGCACATGTTGGTCCCAGCCAGTACAGGAATGATTAGCCAACAGACGGTGAAGTCATGCCAGCTAAATTACATTGCTGAAATCTTGGCTCCACTAGAGGCATATTGGCTCAGAGAGCTACGGAACTGTACGAGTCTGCAAGGCAGTTTTTTTTTTTTTGCAAGCATATAGTTCAAGGGCATTGTTCAGAAGTGAGAGTAACTGAGCACAAGAGTAAATGTATCTTATTTCTGAAAATAGAGGGTGGGTCTCTCCATAGATCTGTTTCAGTTGAATCCACGGTGATCTAGAAACGCTGCTTTCAACAGCACCTAGGCTTAACATCTCCATACAGACCCGACTGTACCCAGCACAGATTCAGAGATCTGCTGCAATAACAATCCATGGAAGTAAAAATCATGTTATGTCCCAACATAATGAATGTGATAAAGTGCTGTTGAAGGACTAATTGCTTTGCCACTTTGACACTCTCCCATCTCTCCCTCCTCCTAGATGTCACAGTTTATTGTGCAGTGCCTAAACCCCTACAGAAAGCCTGACTGCAAACTGGGCCGGATAAGCAACACGGAGGATTTCAAGCACCTTGCACGGAAGGTGAGAATCTCAGCCAGTAGAGGTGCAATCGACATCCTGTGAGACAAGCCATAATCAATGCATTGAGAACTGTTGTGGAGTTTAAAGTGTGGTTTCTTAAAGTGATGGTATTGATACTTTACTCTGATTTGAGTGTGATCCAGTGGCTAAGAAAACAATGTGCCTTCCTGTTAAGTTTCTCCAGGTGAGGCGGTTTCCGACTATATAAATGCTTCTAGAACATGCTGTGTGTGTTTGTGTGTTCACAGCTGACCCACGGGGTGATGAACAAGGAGCTGAAGTCCTGCAAGAATCCAGAGGACCTGGAATGTAATGAAAATGTGAAGCACAAAACCAAGGAGTACATCAAGAAGTACATGCAGAAATTCGGTGCCGTGTACCGACCCAAAGAGGACACAGACATGGACTAGCACCTGCTGTCTGTGCTCATAGACTCGAGAGAAACGAGAGAGCACAGGATTCCATACCTGAGCTAGCAGGTACCCCCTGGGCTGCAGTACATCTCTCTCTCTCTCCTATGCAGGACACAAAGGAAATCCCCTCTCCCAGATTCTCCTGGGGAAATGATTTCAGATGAGGAAGAGAGAAAGAGGGATTCATGATAGCCCCCCCTTCTAGACTTGAACAAGGAGCTATCACTCCCACTGGAGCTGAATTACAGGAGGTTAAGAAGCCTTTTATTAACTGAGCCAGTCCCTGATGAGAGAAGATTCTCCCCTAAGGCAACCAATTCATTTAGGAGTGAATTGTCAAGCATCGTCAGCATTCTTCTGTTGCTGTGACTTGACACAGGGTTACATATATCCTATACTTGCCATGACATTCATAGATGTGTGTGTTTGTATATGCAGGTTTGTAAGTCACGTGCCACAGCTAACAGATTGTCAATACAGGATTGAAAGCTATTCTGTTTTCATTAATTCATCAGTTACTTATTAATCATGAGTATTTTGTGATAATCATTTACTCATTATTTTCTCAAGGGTCAGGCTTAGTATCTTGTAAGTAGGAAAGACATTTCTGTCATTTTTCTTATAGAAGTGGTTGAAATCAAGTGAAGAGTGAATCTGATGACTGCTACCATGAAGTAGACCACAGAACCAACACCAAAATAATGTGATTTAACTAGCCAGTAGAAAATGTATTTTAACCTTAGTAAGGAGGCCTGATAGTTGAAATGTTGACTGACTTGCATCTGCTTCTTTTCCAGTGTGTACCCTATAAGCATTATGTGACCACTCTTGAGACTGGTCTACTGCTGTGTGTGTTTACACATTCAGCCACACAATGTACGTGACATCACCATCTTGAAAATTGCTTTAAATGGTGACCTATATTTTCAAGCGATCCAGTCCAAAATACATCCTAAATACTGCTTCAAAAAGGCTTCACACACACACATTTGATAGGTTTATAGTAGCATTAATTCCATCCACAGCTGTAGATCATTGACCTTGTCTTTCCTGAAGTGTTGCATGGTCAATTATCTAGCAGATAATGACCCTTGTGTGGGACATTAACTCTTGTATTATTACTTAAGTTAGTGTGCGTCTTACCAGACTGTGCTGTCCTTTAACAATATGTTAAATCAAGGACATCCTGAAATTGAATTCTAGTTCATGTGCATTATAACCTTGTACACACACACACACACACACACACAAATACTTCAAATGCATGCCGTGGGGGAGACTGCACTTGTTTTCAAACTAACTGCAAAATAAAGGTGCATTTCTGAAGAGGTCAGTCCAATCTGCTTCTATGTCTGTCTGTCCCTCTCTTTGTGTGACTGGCAGGGGAATCCCAGACCTCCAGTGCTTTTAACTGCATTAAACTATAGATTCAGAATACATGTATTATAATGTTTTAACATATGTGAATATATTGATAAATATTTGGGTTTTTTCTGTTTTTTTGTTTTTTGTTTTTTTCCCCTAATAACGAGAATGTGTTTAAAAATACTTTGTAAAAGAATGGTTTCAGATTTTAAAATGTAAATATAAAAAAATAAGTCTTCTCAACACTGTTGTGTGTTGCTACCAGGTTAGTCTGGTGATTTCCCCCACTCTCCACCCCATCCATTTCAAAAGGTTACTGTGTTTTATAACCACAGCTTTTTGTCATTTTGGTTTTGTTCCAATTTTTACTGAAAAGAAAAACAGATTTCTATGTACAAAGAGACTCTCCTCTTCCATGTAAGTATGGTGTGAGGATATTGTGTAAAATCTTTTAAAAGAAAATAAACATTTTTTAAAAATTAAACATTATGTATTGACGTTTTCTGTTGGTGGCAACCTATTTCAGGCTGCTCTTTAAAGGACCACTTTCATATAACACCCAGGAACTATGGCTATGACCTCTCAAATGCTACTAGCGAACCTACAATAGACATGCTGACATGTTTAGTCTTCATTAGCACATCGAACTGTTGCAGGTTATAGCTGTCATGTTTCTGCAAATCACTTTGGCCTCAAGGGCTTTCAAAATTGGGAGTGTAGAAGATCACTTTTAATTTGGCTACCAGAGCAGAGTTGGTAAATTCATTTTTTTCAATGCCTTTTTAAAACCAATTACCAATTTCAATACATATTTCCTTTCCCTTTTAATCAATTTAAATTACAATTCCCTTTACAACAGTCTTTATTGAGCAAACCTATATATAACTTGTCAACAATACATGCAATTACAATACAAATGTGTCAAATCAATTCAACTTGCTGTTGCATCATGAGCTGTTCAAAGTCTGTCATGTTACACCTTTCTGGGCGGAAGATCCCTGTGATGTCAAAAAGCCTCTCAACAGGTGTTGATGAAACAGGTGTTACCAGGTACTTGCAGGCCAGTTTGTCTAGTGTAGGGTACCTGTGTCTGTTTTTCTTTCCAGAAAGTGATTGGCTGGGAGTCATCTGCAAGAGTTACCTGAAATGAGGTAGTCTTGAACCTCTGGGTGGAGAGTGGAAGGAGTCGTTGCTGAAACTAGGGCTAACTTCCTGTTGCTCATGAAATCTGTGAGCTTCAGTCGCTTTGCAGGTGGAGATGGAGGTGACGACTCACTGGAGGGGGGCTGATAGCTGATGCTTTGCTGCTCAGAAGGTCCCTTACACCAAGAACCTCTTCCTCAGTGCACCAGTCTAACTTGAAGCAAGGATCTAGGGTGGTGGCAAGTCTGAAGTTCTCCAGGGACTCATAAGGTGCAAGCCTCTTCTCCACTGCAGCCTGGAGTGTGGCAACAGGCTCACAAAATTCATGAGCAGCGGGAAGTTAGCCAGAGTTTCAGCACCAACTCCAAACCTGTACCAGAGCATCAAGGTTTGCCCTTGCTTGTATATTGCTGTATGTAAAACTACTTTAATGGAATAATATATTTTTAGATAAAAAAATAAATAAGTTATCCAAAATTAAACATTTCCAAACAGCCATACAACATGCAAGTTTTGAGGTGCCATCAGTATACTGTATATGACATGGAGAGAAAAATATAACATCCATAACTTTAAAACACAGAAATGTAGTAAATTCAGTGACAAACTGTTGCACTCCATTCCATTCCATCTATGTATTGTTCTATGAAAGTTACACTAAAACAGGAGGTCTTGTTTTCATGGCCAGAAAGCATGTATGGGTCTGTACAGGCTATTCGTACAATGCAGCACACAGCACTTAATGTAACAACGAGGAGATGTTCATTTGTCCAGCCATCTGATTTTAAGACCATCAAAAACACGGGATTCAAGATTAGCTCAATAATTAGTTATCTGAAACTTATTTCAGAAGTATACACATATTTTGCTTTCCACTGTAGCAGAGAAAAATGTCTCTTGATTATAAGGAAATAAGATAAGTTTGTATAAATTGAGGCCGTTTGGCCCATCAATACTCTTTCTTTTGCCAAGTAAACAGATCTCAAAACCTTGATAAATCTCTTACAGGATCCCAGTCACTGGACATTGATACCGTGGCTTGGTAACACATTTCAAACACTCACCAGCCTGTCTCTTACCATAAATCTGTCTCCACTCAATTTCTAACTGTTTGCCTGACCCAAGGGAGATTGGTAAAGTTGCTAAATGTTAGTGGTTCAGGTACCCTTTCAAGTACGAAATGCAATCACTACCGAATAGGTATTTACCTCCTAAAGACCCGAAACCTGAATAAGAACAAAGCTGATCAGCTGAGCCTATGACGTAGTCATGCCTGCCTCCAATGGTTTTAAAAGATTGCGTGCGCCATTTTTCCTTTCAAGAACTGACCTGACAGGAGAGCCTATTCTGATAAGTACTTGTTAATTTTTCTGCTATAGATCTTTGCATTTATTGTGTTTTTACACAAACGTGATATGAAAGTAATCGTTGTATTAGTTTGATTATGCGTATTTATGCACTACAGCTGTTGTTTGTTACGTCCCGCTGTGGCCTTGTGCCCCGCATGAAGCCAGCGGCTTGAGTCACTCCTTCTCAGGGATCAAGCAACATAAGTCGGCTGACTTTGTGCTCTCCCCCCAGGCTGCACCTGGCCTTGCAGAATTTTTTGCAGGAGGTTCCAGGGAGACGTGTTTGGCCTGTGGTCACCCAGTCTAAATTGCGTGGCTTGCAAGCTTTTGCTGTGGGTGCATGAGAACCTCCTCCCATTTTGGGCAGTTCATCTCGGAGCTCAGCTCAGAGTTGGGGCTCCACCCCAAGGTGATGAGCCTCATCTAGGAGAGGTTCGGGAGAGCAGAAATCAACCTCTTTGCCTCCCAAGATTTAACCCACTGTCCACTCTGGCTCTTCATAATAGGAGGCGGGGAACTGCTGGGAATAGATGTCTTGGCACACCAGTGACCGAGGCATCTATTATACGCCATCCCACCGCTTGCCCTGCTCCTGCTGTGTCTGAAGAAAATCAAGCAGGACCAAAGTGCTCTTGGTAGCCCCATACTGGCATGGGAGAAATTGGGTTTCAACCCTGATGTAGCTCCTGATCGGCCAGCCATGGAGACTGCCGATGCACCGTGATCTGCTCAGTCAGGCACGAGGGACATTATGGCATCCTGATCCATCGAGCCTGCAGCTGTGGGTCTGGCCTCTGAACCGCTGCATTTGAGCTGTCTGCGACTTTCCAACAGGGTTATTGGCACCCTACAGAATGCCAGGGCAGAGTTCACACGTTCCCAGTACGGGTAAAAGTGGGGTGTCTTTCAGACATGGTGTCTGCCTCGTGGGTTTGACTCCATGATTTGTCCCATGGCAGTTATACTGCAATTTTTGCAGGACCTATTTGACAAGGGGAAATCCCCTTCCACATTAAAAGTCTATCTGGCAGCTATTTCAGCTTTTCACGTCATGATTGATTCAGTCTCCCCAGGGGCTTGGCGGCTTCGGCTGCCTATGAAGGACATTGTCCCTCACTGGAGGTTAGGCCAGGACAAAGATCACGCTCTGCATTGATCCTGCCTTCTTGCCGAAGACTAACACTGCTTTCCATGTCAACCAATCTCTGGAATTGGAGGCTTTCCATCCTCCTCCTTTCCAGTCTGACAGGGAGTGACAGCTCCATACGCTCTGCCCAGTTCGGGCCCTGGTGTACTATGTGGACAGAAAAGTCTCATGGTCAAGCCCTGTCTAAGCAGCAACTGTCAGGACTGCCTATGAGCTGGCGAACTTGCCCCCTCCAGAAAAGCTCACTGCACATGGGCATGGTAACTTTGTGGGCTTTATTCCAGGGTGCATCTGTCAAGGACATATGCAATGTAGCGGTGTGGGCTACTCCCAATAACTTCACTAGATTCTACAGACTGAATGTCGTGGTTCCTTAAAACCCTAGTTTGGAATTAGTGTTAAGGGAGGCTTCCCAGTCGACCCTTACAACACAGGCATAGAGGTGAAACTCTCCCTCAATTTTTTCACCCTAGCTACTTAGCCTTGTAGCATTCCGGTTGTTCCGCAATCTTGCCCTTGCGACGGTTTTGGTACACTCACCCATTCGGTAATGGTTACATTTCGTACTTGAATGGGAATGTTAGGTTATCATCATAACCCTGGTTCCCTGAAATAGAAATGTACAGTGCCGTGAAAAAGTATTTGCCCCCCTGTCTGATTTTCTGCATTTTTGCACATTTTCCACATTGTATTTGGTCAGATTTTTTTGTGGGTTGTAGTAGTAACCACAGTCAGAGCCATATTGTCCAAATGGAGAAAGTTTGGGACAGTAGTGAATCTTCCCAGGAGTGGCCGTCCTGCCAAAATCTCTCCAAGAGCAAGGCGTAAAATCGTCCAGGAAGTCACAAAGAACCCTAGAACAACATCCGGGGATCTGCAGGCCTCTCTCGCTTTGGCTAAGGTCAATGTTCATGACTCCACCATCAGAAAGACACTGGGCAAAAATGGGATTCATGGCAGAGAAGCAAGGCGGAAACCATTGCTCACTAAGAAGAACATGAATGCTCGTCTCAAGTTTGCCAAAAAGCACCTGGGTGATCCTCAAGAGTTCTGGAACAATGTTCTATGGACAGATGAGTCAAAAGTGGAACTTTTTGGCCGACATGGACCCTGTTATGTCTGGGGAAAACCAAACACTGCATTCCACAGTAAGAACCTCATACCAACGGTTAAGCATGGTGGTGGTAGTGTCATGGTTTGGGGATGCTTTGCTGCATCAGGACCTGGTTGCCTTGCCATCATTGAAGGAACCATGAATTCTGCTCTGTATCAGAGAATTCTACAGGAGAATGTCAGGCCATCCGTCCGTGAGCTGAAGCTGAAGCGCAGCTGGGTCATGCAACAGAGAATGATCCGAAACACACAAGCTAGTCTACATCAGAATGGTTGAAGAACAAGAAATTTAAAGTTTTGGAATGGCCTAGTCAAAGTCCAGACCTAAACCCCATTGAGATGTTGTGGCAGGACCTGAAACAAGCAGTTCATGCTCAAAAACACACAAATGTCACTGAGTTGAAGCAGTTCTGCATGGAGGAGTGGGCCAAAATTCCTCCACGGCACTGTGAGTGACTAATCAATAACTACAGGAAGCGTTTGGTTGCAGTTATTGCTGCTAAAGGTGGAGTAACCAGTTATTGAGTCTAAGGGGGTGATTACTTTTTCACACGGGGGCATTGGGTGTTGCATAACTTTCTTTAATAAATAAATGATATATCACATTTTTGTGTTATTTGTTCACTCCCTTTTATCTAATATTAGGTTTTGGTTGAAGATCTGATAACATTCAGCGTCAAAAATATGCAAAAATGCAGAAAATCAGACTGGGGGCAAATACTTTTCACGACACTGTACCTATTAACCTTCAACGTTGCTGCATCCATTATTGTTGCAAGCTTGAAGGAAAAATGATGCTGAGATCTGTGAGTGCTGTCCTTTTGTTCCCTTGGGGGTGGGTCATGAATGTGTCACAGGCTCAAAGACCAGCTTTGGTATACAATATTCAGGATTCAGGTCTTTAGGAGAAATACACTCATTCGGTAATGGTTACGATATCCTTACTGATGTCATGTATCTAGAGTGTGCTAATGGACTCATATCACATCACCATGGGCAGAGCTTTATAGCACAGAAGTCTACCTCAGTTCTTAGCAAAGAAATACACACAGAAAGAGGTTCAGCCTTCAGTATGTTGTTTTATGAGGTGATATTTATTAAAAAGATGATATTGTTTAAAGATGATGCTCACATTAAGAAATGGATGCAGAGTAAGAACGATTACCTTAAAATTAGCAAAGTTGCCTATTGTACATATGATTTGATTCTACTGGAAAAAAACAAGAACTGTAGGTGCTCTCTTAAGAGTAGAACGGGAAGGAACCAATAAAGAGTACATCATAGAATCCCCAATTTAACAAAAACACAATTTGAGTGGAAAGCAGCAGTGTTTTACTGTGGCCCCAGGGACGTGGTCATTAGGACTAGTGCAGTGTTTTCTCACTCCTCTGAGAGCGCAGTCAGCTCAATGGCTGGTTGTTTAAATTGGGTCATGGACAGGGCACCACTGTGGCTCGTCCCCACAGTGGGGTGCTAGATTTGAAAATTTTAAAAACAAAAAGGCTTTTCTACCTGTTCTAGACCTTCCTGGTGGGAATTGTAAGATAAGCACTTGACTGAAGATAAGTGTTGGAGATTCCTGTATATTCCCCAAAAGAAAACCATACAGAGTCTGGACAATTTAAAGGAATATCTGTTTGACGTCCCATTATGTGTTCTTCTTTATCATACTATTTCTTGCATTTCGTCCCGTATGCTGGACAATCAATTAAGTTGTCCAGACGTACTGGATCTTTCTAATTTTTAAATCATTATTTTGACCCAAAAAAATAAAATGGCATACGTAATGTCTGAATCTCGTGTCTGAGTGGTTGTCTCGCATGAATCTCCCAAGCTCACCCCAACGGGATTTGACTGAGAACAGGTAGAGATAGTAAAGGCTATGGAAAGGTGTGTCAAAGTGGTTTGCTGTGCTCAAGACAATGACAAACAACAAAATACTGGTGAAATGGTGGTTTATTTATAATCCAAAGTCTGATGACAACAGTAAAGAAAAGGAGGGCTGGCAATACACAACGATGGGTATTGCGCAGTTCAGTAAACAATGGGTTGCAGTACTGAAATAATACACAGTTATTAAACACACACAAGCCACACACACATGATCACAAGTCTACAGTGAGTGCTAATGTGCAAGTGGTGAATATACAAGTAATCCGTCAACAACGGTGCTGTGTTGTCCGGGTTTGTGCTGGTCTTTAGCGACAGCTTTGGATCGTGTTAACCGTCTAATAATAATAGTACAATTTGACACAACAAAACCAACAAAACACTCACAGTTATATTTCGCTTGTCCTTTAGCGTTCTCTTAACCATAAACAAAGGAACAGATGACCTAGCCACATCCCCTATTTGTACCCTCAGTCACGCCCCCTTGGTTAGCGAGTGCAGCCGTTTCTCCTCCAGTCCATGGTTGCCACATCACTTTCCCTCTGGAGCGATGACTTAATGTACCGCAGCTGTGCCCACTTTCTAGATGGCCGACTTCCGTCTAACCCTGGGAATGAATTGTCAGGCCATCCAGTCCAGGGCACTCTGTTCCCTTTAATTGCAACCTCACAGGTCAGGAGGGAGATTTATCACCAAGAATCATTCTGTCTCTAACACACAAGGCCACTTGAATTAATTAGCAAACATTATTTTATTTAAATACACACACACACACACACACACGTATGTGGTGCAAGGCTGGACAAACTAAACCGTGACGCTGATGTGGAGAGAGTGTGGCTGCTGCTG
Organism: Acipenser ruthenus; assembly: GCF_902713425.1. Taxonomy (NCBI): domain Eukaryota; kingdom Metazoa; phylum Chordata; class Actinopteri; order Acipenseriformes; family Acipenseridae; genus Acipenser; species Acipenser ruthenus. The sequence continues at coordinate 74,449,141 of NC_081192.1, read as the reverse complement.
AAGCACTGCTGTGGAATGGCTGCTCCACTGCAATGGCTTTGGTCTCTCATATCTAAACTCCAAGTCAAATTTCATCTCAAGAGAAACATTATTATAAACAGTAGCTCAATTACTTTATTTGACCACATAGTGGTGTCATATGCCAACTTAAAAAAAAAACACACACACACACATTTGAACCACTGGTAAACAGTAACATTTGTAAGGGATTTTTTTTTTGTCAGAATGTCCCCTTTGTTTTTTCACTCAGGCCTTACAGTAGCTGCTATCCTTGCAGCAGTCTCTTCGTCGGCCCAATTAGTAGCCCTTCCTCTGGCCTATGACCCTGCGAAAGCCACACTGTTCCTCACTCCCTAATTACAGCTCCTATGCTCTCCGGGTCACACACCTGCCAGCTCACCTCTGAACCCCCTGACTGATCCTCTCTAAGCTCCTGAGTGAGTGACGGCCACTACCTTCATTTAGCAAATGACTGCCATTGTTATTTATTAGCAGGCGCTTGATAAAGTTTCAGATATAAGCAAGGGGTTTTTGAAGTGCAGATGGCTACATATGACACATTTCCATTAGAATAAAGTAGTCTGTAAAACTCTCGTCTCATCTCGTTCCATTAAGTTCCATCTGCACTCCAGAATCCCATCTGCAACCGGACGCAACCCAGAGCAAGGTCAAAGATTTAAAAAATGTGTGTTGAAGAAAAAAGCTCAGTGAAAGTCAGACAGTGAACTCAGAGTCCATTTCAGTTAAACAGTTAGGATGAGTTCAGTCTTGAGACTTAGCATGAGTATCTGGTTTGTTCCTAGAGAGGTTTTGCATCATTTGTAATTATCCACCAGCATAGCCAGCCTGAGCAAGTTAGTCCCCTATATCTTTCTCTGGTAGCATTGTAAATATTTATGTAAGAACCCGTAGACTTTTAAAATGTTTTTTTATCGTTTCATTTGGCTGCTAGCACAAAGTTTGTTAAACCCAAGTTGCTGTTCCAAAAGAAAAAAGAAAAAATGCACACATTAAAAGAACATGTTTTTTCAAGATATAATCGGCTGTTTGTGTGCTAAAGTCGGGCCGCCTGTTGACAGAGAAGGGTCTGCTTCAGGAAAAACACACAACATGGGATTTATACTGAAAGAAATCTTGAAAACGTCTTGTATTTCTGGTACAGCTCTATTGCTAACTGTGACTGGAACTGACAATGTGCTTCCATTTATCTTTCTAAAAGTACTGTAAAAATATCCATCCATTTGTGATTCATCATTCTAAAGTTTTTATATTCATATCTATAAATCAAATAATGATTCATAATAATACAGCAGTGTGGAGTAATGGTTAGGGCTCTGGACTCCTGACCAGAGGGTCGTGGGTCCAATCCCAAGTGGGGGACACTGCTGCTGTACCCTTGAACAAGGTACTTTACCTAGATTGCTCCAGTAAAAACCAGTAAATGGGCAATTGTATGTAAAAAATAACGTGTAAAAAATAATGTAATTGTATGTAAAAATAATGTGATATCTTGTAACAATTGTAAGTCACCCTGGATAAGGACGTCTGCTAATAAATAAATAATAATAATGAATTCCAATGGATTTTAACAGCGGTAACATCTCAATTGTTCTTTCCTGTCAAATAAGTTCCCTTTCAGGTGTACGAAATGTAACCATTACTGAATGGGATAAATCTCTTAGCCCGAATTGCCTGAGCAGTTATGTCAAAGCTGCTCTTTTAAGAGCTGTGTCTGTGTCAGGCGTCGTCTCCGCCCGCAGGAGATATCAACAGCTGTCACACAGGGATCAGTGCCATTTTTCTTTCCGGTTGCCTGAGAAAGGAGTGAGCTCTGACTTCTTCGTCAAAATTACAGAGATAAGTTGATATTTCACTTACTCTCTCTCTTATTTAAATTCTGAAATAATTTAGCTTTTGATATTAAGCGTATAATTCTATCTTAGCCTAGGTTGTGATTAAGTCCCACCACGGCCTTGTGTTTCTGTGCGAAGCAGGCGGCTCTCCCCACCCCTTCCCCGGGATTAAGTCCCTTTCTGCAGCTAAGTTCACGCTCTCTCTCTTGCTGCTCAGCTCTTCTAGAGTTGATATCATTATTCTTGCTAGCGCCTTTTCATATATAGATTTATCATTTATATATAGAATTTTTAATGAGTTTTAATTATGTTCTGTTTTTTCAGAAACCCAGCGCACGCGTAGGGTGTTTTTCTGTACTAGGTTCTCCTCTGCACTAGCTGTCTGGTTTTTCCAGTCAGCTTTTCGCACCACAGAGTCACTGCCAGTCTTGAGGGCTTTTTAGCTACACTGTGCTGTTGAATTGGCAGGAGCCTTTTCAACCAGAATTTATGCAGAGTGTCTTTTTGGCATTGATGTGTTTTAACGTCCCTGCCAACGAAGGCTACTAGATTTTTTTAGTTAGCAGGCCCCTGTCTGTCTAACAGTGCATGCTTGCAGTTGCCAGTGGCCCTTTCAGGTCTTCACCTGCACGCCACTCCTCGTGGTACAGAACCAATACCAGTGACCTGGTTCGGTACCGAGGTCGGTACCAGAATTGGTACCAGTATACCCTGTTTACTACTAGAACCAGTATCAACGGCTCGGTTCGGCACCAAATCCATTGCCAGTGCTCTATTCTTGTGCAATCTGTGTGTGTAACAGTTCTCAGCACCCCAGTCAGCGTTGCTGTCTGTTTTTTGTGCGCATATATCGCACCGGCTGAACTGTTATTTCAACTTTGCATCATGCCTGGGTTTCACCCTTGTGCAGCTTGCAAGAGGAACATTCCGGCAGAAGATGAGCACGACAGGTGCATCTACTGCCTGAGAAGGGAACATGCAGAGGGAGCAATTAAAGACTGCAGCTTTTGCGCGTCTTGTGCTCATTTTTCTAAGAGGACACTAGAAAGCAGGCTGGCACAGCATCCAGACTCGTCCCATGCAGTGCAGTCCAGAGAGTCTCTCCTCCCTGTTATACCGGGAGCAAGGAAGCAACCTTCTAGGTGTAGGAGCAGGACCAAGAGTCCGTGTTTCTCTAAATCCTCCTCTTTGTCCTCTAGCTAGGAGAGCTCCTTCTCCCAGGTAGAGGGATTGACACCACCTTAGCAGACATGCTAATAGCACTGACCGGGTTGTGGGGTAAATGGAGTTTTACGAAGCTATGGCCCAGCAGCAGTCCCTTTAGACAGAATTGCTACAAGGCCCACTTGTTGTATCAGTCCTCACGGTTCAGGTACCACTGGCTGTCCCTTGCTGCATCTGAGGACCTGGACATCCATGACTTTGTTTTCCCGTCTGAAGACGGAATCTGATGTTTTGGCTCCAGCGGTAAGCCTTTCCCTGTCAGAGGAGCTCCGCTTTGGTCAGGTGAGCTAACACAGCATTGCAGGTGCCTTGGCCCATAGAAGACAAATATTTGATAGGGTATTTTGATTTGATAGGGTTCCCGCTGTTGTACGCCAGTGCCCTGTCCCCTGGTTCTTCTGGATTTTTTGCATGAGGTGCAATCGTCCTGGGCGCATCCAGCGACTGCCCTGGCTGCCTCAATGTCATTGGGCAGTTTGTATAAAGTGCATGACACAGATAAGCTGGGACTTGGTCAGTTTCCTCCTATTGAGGCTTCAATTGCCTCTCTGGTGCAGATGCCCAATCTAGCCTTGCAGCAAAGGGACGTCTCATGTCCCAATTAGCAATGCCACATCACGGAAGTGATACTGAAGAAGGCCTATGCGGCCTCAGCATTTTGCACACGTCTTGGTAGCTATAGTAGCATACTGGTGGCTTACCAGTCCATGCTGTTACAGTCTCTGTCCTCTGACCACAGGCCCTTGTCCCTCCAGTTGGATGAGCTGAGCCTGGTCAACAACCACCTGCTCCAGTTGTCTAAGTACAATGGTCAGCCACTGGGCAGGAGTATGGCTGTATTGGTGGCGACAAGAAGGCAGCTCTGGTATGTGGAGATAGATCTCTTCACGACCCAGGAGTCCACCCATTGTCCACACTGGTATTCGCTATTGGAGGGCAGTCAACTGCTCGGCATTGACGCACTGGCCCACAGATGATCCAAGACTCTGCTCTATGCTTTTCCACCGTTGCCAATGCTTCCACTGTGCGTGGAGAAGATCACGCACTTACAAGACTGCCATTCGAGACCCTACGTTCAGCAGAGCTGAAATTCCTGTCTTTAAAGATGTCTTTCTTGCTTGCTATTACCTCTGCCAAGCTGGTAGGTGAAATACAAGCATTTTCAACGGTGAAAGCCTTTGTTTTTTGCGGAAGCTAGAACTAAAGTTACTCTCTATACTAATCCTGCTTTTCTCCCTAAAAGCATTACTGCTTTCCATATCAACCAGCCAGTGGAATTGGGTGCCTTCCATCCACCTCCTTTCCAGTTTGACAGGGAGAGAAAACTCTATACACTCTGTCCAGTTAGGGCACTGGCATATTATGCTGACCGTACCCAGAGTTGGCGTCAATCAAAGCAATTGTTTGTTTGCTTTGTGTCTAAGTTCCACAGACAAGCCCTGTCAAACAGCGGCTGTCAAGGTGGATTGTAGACACAGTCAGGATTGCATATGATCCAGCTAACCTGCCTCCACTGGAGAAGGTCACTGCTCACTCCACTAGAGACTGTGCTACCTATTGGTCGTTATTCCAGGGCGCATCTGTCTCAGACATTTGCAACGCTGCAGTAGGGGACAAGCCTCATACTTTTACCAGATTATACCGACTGAATGTCGTTGATCAGCAGAACCCTGGTTTTGAATGTTAAGAGCAGCCACTCATTCTGCCCTTTAACACACTTTTCATTGTGTTCCACTTTAAGTCCTGGGGTAGTTAGTCACACACCTTAATTGGACTTCTGGTGTTTTAATGCTAATGTTACTCAGTGTAACCTTGCAGCATATCCACTGCATGAGGGTTCTCTCTCACTGTACTGTGGGCCATATGCCATGGACCTGAAGGCCGTTTATCTTTCTTCTTAGCACATCTGCCGGTGCTGCAAGTCCTTCACTTGCGATGGCTTGGGCATTGTATCCCATTCGGTAATGGTTACATTTCGTACTTGAAAATGGAACGGTTAGTATCATAACCGTGGCGCTGATCACTATGCGACAGACGTTGAGATCTCCTAGGGGTGGAGGCGATGCCTGGCGCAGACAGGGCTCTTAAAGGAGCAGCTTTGACATAAGTGCTCAGGTAATTCGGGCTAGAAGAGATATATCCTATTGCGTAATGGTTACATTTCTATTTCAGGGAACCAGGGTTCTGATAATAACACAGCAAACCAAAAATATTACCCTCCTGAAATTTTGCAAATAAGAAGAGACCTGGACCTTTCCCACTGTATTTTTTCTTGAGATTCATATTTTTGGAGTTTCACCTCAAGGTCAAAGGTCAAAAACTTTGGTAAGATGTAACTTTCCTTGGTTGTCTTCCAAATGTGTTTTTAATCCCATTTGACCTCACTATAATTTTTGACCCCTTGACCCATCAACCACATTTGAACCCTTGACCGGATCAGTCTAAAAATGTAATAATTTGTTTTTGAAACAGCCCTTAGCACCGAGTTCAGTGTAAATCTGCAATGCTAGGGTGTCACCTCTTGGATGATTGGTCACAGAATGACCCATATGTCTGTGGTAAGCAACTAGAACTGAAGAGCAGCTCTGGAACTCAAACAGTCAACGCACCTTCACTGAGACTTACGGAAAATAATACAAACAATATTTGATTAATTGCAATAAGGACCACTCATAAAGATTCATAAAACAGTATAAAAAAGAACATTTCATTTGAAGTTACTTACCCTTTAATTTAAGGTTGTTAGTTATTAGTTGTTAATAGATTTGTAACATTACCACCTAGATTGCCCCCCTGTAAGAGGTCATTTTACAACCGCAACAGAACACGTTTCACGTCCTACTTCAGATTAGGGAGATCCAACCCCACCCCCCACCAAACAGTAATACAAGAATAAAATGCAATTGTATATTTATTTAACATGAAATTAACCATAAAAAGACCTTAACATGTTCAGACACATTCACAAAAAGATATATCATAATAATTTGAAAATAGCAACTAGTGTAAGAAATAAAAAAGAAGAGAAGGAATGAATGAATGGAAAGAATAAAAAATATATAAAAAGAAAGCTAGAACCAGGGTGGTGGTGTGCAGAGGTCTGTGGTCGGGCTTCGAACCCTGAATGGCACACTCCTGTCCAAGAGTTCAGAGGCTTCTTTGTGTACATGGCATACATTAGAAATAACTCATGGGTTTCTTGAAATGCCCGGTGCACCGACTGTGGGTAGCGCTCCTTGCAAGTTGGTATTATATGCTTATGGTACTAGAACTGGTTACAATTCAAGGAGTCAGTCTGACTTTTAGGTTGTATCACATAAAGCATTCTAAAACACAGGGCTTGATTCTCAAATATTTTTACTCCAAACCGCCATACAATTCCTTTTTAACGCACAATTTTAATACAAATAAGCAACAACTTAAGACAAGCCCCTATACGCTCTGAATAGTTTTTTCCTAGTTTGGTGCATTTATTTCTGAAAAAAAAATGTAGTAAATGACAATTTGGAGTAAATATCTTTGCAAATCTAACCCATTCTCTTGAGGAAAGTAAGCACACCCAATTCATAGAGCATCTTTACACCTGAGGTTTGAAACATGTAAACATATTTATACATTTATATAATACACAACAACAGATCCCTTTCCAGCGGGCTGCGGTTTGGATCCAGAGATATTGCGACAAGAGGCATTAGATCACACACACGTCAAGCAGCGTCTGAGCCGGGATTTGAACCAAGGCCCCCACAGGCCCCCAGCTCTAACCCCTGGGCCACACTGTCTCAAAACATTAAGTTTCCATTTTGTTCAATATGAACTAAACTTATAATATACCAGACTAGACCACCTCCAAGAATATTCTTCAATGGAAACAGAATGGCACATGACCTACTTTTTCAAATCCCAGTTTAGGCAGTGTTTCTGTGTGACTGAGGGGGGGGGGGGGTTACATAGAGTTGGCACTGAAGCTGGCACTGAAGCTGGCACAGGCAGGCGACAAAATCCAAAATCCATATAACACCTGTTTGAACGTGTATGTGCAAGAACAATTCTGGGTATTGATCATCATATTCCCATTCATTAGAATTTATATTTTTAATGTACTATATTCATAATCTGGGGTGTGCAAAAACACAAAACAACAAAATTATTTCTAGCCGTTCTTATTTTCCCCTTTAACATTTTTTAAATTGACATTGACATCTAATGGAATTTTTCACATAGCACACAGCTCCACTAGTGGACACATGCTGTAACTGGGGCATGGACTTTGAAGGGAACATCCACTCAAAATGTTTTACACATCTACTACAATGAAAATACATTTAGCTTGACTCTGAGAGTTCCTTGTGTCTTGTACTTCTGACTGACCAACCAAGACTCACAGGGCTACAGTCCCAGTATATTGCCACTTTGTTGTCTGACCACCTTAGACTTCTCCATGTCTGTTCTTCAGATTCCCCTGGGCCAAATGACCAGCTGGAATTCCAGGTTCCCGGGACAGTTCTTGGTGGCTGTCATTTCTCTTTCTGGGCGTCAATAGTGTTTGGTGGTTTTAACCAGGATTACCTGGCAATAGCACTAACAATAGTCTGTTCCATACAGGGCAGTGGGAAAATTGGAGTGGAAAGTAAGTGAAAGCTTCATTCTGTGAAGTTTGGTCCATCTGCAGATTTCAGATTTGCTGCTTTAACTTGGCAGTCAGTTTCCGCCAGCAGCCTAATCAGATGTTTGGCTTGTCACTTCAAAAGGGTGCGCCCAGCCTTTCAGTTTCTCAAGATTCAAGCTGTTTCATTTCTTAGATTTCCAACCTTCACACCACTAGTCATTTGGATTTCTCTCTGGGAGATATGCATATGTTAACCCCTCCCTCCCGCTCCCTCCCTCCCTCCCGCTCCCCCGCAGTCCTTTCTCTCTCTCTCGCTCTCTCTGTCTCAGGTCACACCACAGAGCTGGCCTCAGCTGGTCTGCTTAGAGCTGCTGCCACATCACTCCTCTCAATACGGTTCAGCGCAGCGTACAGTGCCGACACAGTGGTGCCCTCCTGAGCCGACCAATCAGAGAGCAGGGTGTGCACGGGGTCCTCGCCCCGCCCGAAGGTGTCCACATGATCCTGCTCATACCCCAGTTGAGCAGCCAGGTGGCGCCAGCCCTTCCCACAGCTGGTGTCCAGCAGCAGCTGCTCAATCTCTTCCTGCCTCTGGGGGGCAACGTTGAGGTACAGACGGCTCTCCAGTTTATTGCCTGCAAGGGGAATAACAATAACCGTCAGCAAACAGTGCAAACTAACCAGACTAGACTGCATTGTGAGTTGCTAGCCCATGATTCTCCTATAAATACTGTTATCTTTTACAGCCAACACTTTCCTTCTCTTTTATGAATTCCTGTCTATCCTAATTTCTTGGCTTGGTTTTCTTTTTAGATGCTTGATAAGGAGATCTGGAGATTTGTGTTTACCATGCTGTTTTAGACCTAGATTTAGATTTGACTGATCTGGTTTTCACAGCGGTCCCTCAGCCCTGGCCTGCATCTCTCATCCCCTCACCTTTGAGCTGCTGTGTCTCCTGCAGGCTGTGTGTATCCAGGAAGACCCCACTGTCGCTGTGCAGTTTCTCTCCTTCGGGGGAGCAGTTGAGCTCGCTGGCACGCGCTTTCGCCAGCTGCTGCTTCTGCTTGCATGAGGTCCAGCTGAGAAGAGGAGAGGGAAGTGTGAGTCATTTATTAAACTATTAAACACAGCATGGACGAGAAATAAAACAATCATTAAACTATGACTGGAAATACAGCTGGTAATCAACTCCAAACACACCAAAACAGACAGCTCCCTAATATCTATGCTTATTTGTATTTCATTGTTGGTACATACACACCAAGACTAATGCTGCATACACTGTCTGCTGGATCGGACCATTTAAGCTTGCTACTTGAGTGCTGTTTGAGGCTTGTACTTCAAAACAGAATGAGTTTAATAATAGGGGACTGAAGCATTTTGAACAGTTCCAAATCCCCCAACTCCTGGAGGGACAGTGTCCTGGAACAGTGGGGCCCTGACAGGATCTGTTTTGGGGGAAGTTTAATCCTCCTTTGAACACAACTCAAGTCTTTAGCCAGTGTACAGGGGAGAGGAATTCTACTAGTGTGTGCAACACAACAGCACTGGGGCTTATGAAGAGCTGCACTGGGGCAGAGACTAGCGTAAAGAAGCCCAGTGCCTGCCTGTCTATCCATCCACACTGCAAGCACAGCGTGGAGAACCCTCCATCCCCCTCCTCCTCTTCCTGCCCTGTCTATCAACAATACAGAGGACATTACCTTACCACCTCTGCTCTGAATGCAATCTAACCTGAGGAGTGTCAGAGGAGAGCTGCTAAAACACTGTGATGCAACCCTACATCCCTCTCCTTATCCCTACTAGGATTCTGTCAAGCGCTTTGAAATACCAGGGTCTGGTTTATGATGTAAACAGCTCTGGATTTTAACCCGCCCTGTTGCGGACCTTCCACTGTATTTGACATTGTGTTTTGTGATGTTAAAAAGGAAGGGGGAGGGTTGTGCTAATACAGGAAAACCTCTATTACCCAGACTAACAGAGACCAGGAGGTGTTCGGATAATCAAATCACAGCTGTGAAATTGTTCATATGACTTTCCCAATCAACAACCCCCCCGAAAAAGATATAATTACATCTTTTTACCTTTAAATATACAGTATACAGAACTGCACTGTTCAGTAAATACCAGAGATTGCGGGCTGAATAGCAAATTTTTTGTGATAAACAGAGCAGTAGAGCACACAACAAGACAGTCTGTTCGGATAATCAAGGTTTGACTGGAATCACCCAGGCTCGGGGGAGGGGGGAGGAATTCAAGTCACTTTTAAAATCATGAAAACACAGAGTTGAGTCTGGCGAAACGGGCGACTGAGAGGACAGAGGCTGTACTGACCACTTGTAGGCAACGTAGATGAGCAGACCAATGACGATGGCTGCCAGGATGGAACAGTACACTGGGATGATGTTCTTGCCGTTGTCCTCTTGAGGGGTGAAGTCTGGGGAGCTGGGGTAGGTGCTGGTCTCAGACTCCATGGGATCCACACGACGAGATGAGTCCTTTGGAGAGGCAGTGCCCTGTCTCTGCAAGATCATCAGTTTCTTGTCTGAATGGGGCAGAGGGAGAGAGGTGGAGGGTTAGTCAGCAAGCACACGCACACTGGGGGAAACTTCTGACAGGATTCATACTTCAATATTGACACCGTGAAGTCTTTCACATGACAAATTATGACTTCTCTGTAAGGTTATATAGGTACTGTATGAGGTTTTTCTAATATAGTAAAGCAACAGTTTGTTACGGCTGCTTCTGCCAACGTCACTGAAGTATTGAGGAGCCATTCTAAAGTGATTTAAATATAATCAGCTTTGTTTAGGCGACTGGCTATACTAGAGTGTGCCCCAAACAAGCAACTCTGATAAAAACAAAACAAACTCAAAATTAAGATCATAATCTTGTGCTACCAAAGTTTGTTAGTTTTTACTTTCAGTAACAAGAATATAGTTAAGAAACTATTATTATTATTATTATTTATTTCTTAACAGATGCCCTTATCCAGGGCGACTTACAATTGTTACAAGATATCACATTATTTTTACATACAATTACATTTTTTTTTTTTTTTTTTTTTTTTAAAACATACAATTCCCCATTTATACAGTTGGGTTTTTACTGGAGCAATCTAGGTAAAGTACCTTGCTCAAGGGTACAGCAGCAGTGTCCCCTACTGGGGATTGAACCCACAACCCTCTGGTCAAGAGACCAGAGCCCTAACAACTACTCCACACTGCTGCCCCAGTAGAAAGAGTTTAAATATAATTCCAAGTGGTTTGTTTCACAAAAATGAAGTAATGAATGCATCTGTTAAGTCTCAGTGCAGCACTGTAGTGGTTATCCTGTGAGAGCTCCCTGCTGGCGGCTGGCTGTGATCTGCCCTTATTAGGAAGGGCTAACATTCCAAAGGCCATGTGGCGAGCGGGTGTTAATGCGCCGACCGGGGGAGGGCAAGCCTGGCCCGGGATTACTCTGCTCTTAAACACTTGGGGAGCACTTCATCTCCTGGCAACTGATATGCAATTATGAATTACTGGCCAAGTAGCTGCCACATGAGTTACTAAAGCTGCGGAAAGTTTAGATGGATAGATGTACCATTATCCTCATAGATCTATTTGCTTTCCCATTCAGCAGGATTCAATGCTGAAACTATAAAATTGCTGGGTATAAGCCTTTCCCGACTCACAGCTATTGCACACTATTTACCCCCCTGCTCCAGTTGGCTCCAGCATGGCTATTTTAAGGACCAGAGCCCTGGAAGCTGCTGTTCCTTCTAAGTGGCCATAGGTCATGACCTTTCTTTCACCCCACATATGAGCTGCTCCAACTTTGTGTGCTGATTAACCAAGTCCTCTTTGAACCCTGTTACAAACACACAGATTCAACAGCTCCAGGGGAATAGGGAACAAAAGGGGGGGGGGGAAGTAGCAGAGAGAATTAAAGAATCTTCACTAGATGTAGTTGGGACAAGTGGACAGCTATAAATATGTCTCCCCCCCCCCCCTGTTCTTGAGTTTCTGCAATAAACATGAGCACAATTATCTGTAACTACTAAAACACTCAATGGTGTTGATTTTAGAAATACTAAAAGAAACTTAATAAATTAAATGAAAAAAGTTTCACTAGAAGTCTCTACTATTACGTTTATTTCAATATGAGCAATACCAACAGCCACTTTGATATTATCAGAAGTACTCTCATCTGTGTGTGTGTGTGTGCGTGCGTGCGTGCGTGCGTGTGTGTGTGTGTGTGTGCGTTTGTCCTATACCTCGTTTACAATAGCCACTTAAACAGGCTTAGGTATTTTTTTTGTAGTTGAAACGCAGCCGTCCTGAAAGTGGTCTGCTCCAGAGGGGGGCTCTGCTACGGCTTTGGTCTGTTTTTTGCTCTACTGTGAACACATCGGTTCCCGAGATGGTTCACGTTTGCCACGTACATTCGTGGGCATGTCAGCATCAAACAGGCACAGACAGCAGCAACAGGATGTTGGGATTTTTACTTAGACAACAGAACCAAAAAATATCTTTGACAGAACACTGAGAGAAACTTTTCACACATATCTACAAACGTAACCTGTGATCGTATTTTGATACGTATCATTTTGAGGAAATGTTGGTTTTTTTGGGTACCTCTATCTGGAATTTAAAAAAATAATTCCAGTAAAGTCGGTAAGAAAATAAAAGTAAGCTGTTTTTAAATCTGAAAATAAAAATGTTTAATTATATGAATCACGGCACAATTATACAATTTTAAAAAATAAAGCCACAAGCTTGTGGAAGTGTATTCAATTTAAATGTATAGGCTGTATCATTATATGTGTCATGATGTGACTATATGTATAAGCACTAGCTCCAGGTCCAAAAGCACTTTACTTCTAAACAAAGGACTGAATTCACCCCATGATTTATGAAAGGCTTTATTTTTTTAATTGTATCAGATAGGACTGTGATGCACTGTTAGTATGTGGTGAATAAACTTGAGTTCTGGGGGGAGGACTTTTTGAAAGCTGCAGATGTTTATTTTCAACTATTAAATAAATGAGTTTCACTTTTGTTGAATAGGAAAAATAAGTATTTTTCATGGGTAAGAAAATAAACTGCCGTTATTGTTTAACATAAGAAGAGTTGTCAGACTGACTTGTAAACATATACTTTGACACCTGTTTCTTTAAATGTCCACATACCCCTGAAGAAGAAAGTTTGTAAGTGGAAATTTAAAGAAACAGGTGTTACTTACATATCAGAGGAGTCTGATGGTACCGATATGCAGGTTTTCGATGATTCGCTCCCTTTCTGATGGCAAACAATCTTAATTAGTATGGAACAACACCATGAAGTAGAAACACTTCTGCATCTGTGTTTTGGGGAAGGAAAATGTCTTTACACAAGGTTGATAGGACACCAGTGGGCACACATTACAGTTCTGGGGCTGTGCGCGTGCTTATGGAGCCAAAACCATCTTAGGTCTGTGCTGAGGTGTAAACAGGGTGGTTCAAATGATAAGAATATTTTAATCTGATCAGAACTTAAGCCAACTCAGGTCCCAGCTGTAAGTGTAAACAGCGTTAGTGTGTGTCTTTGTCTCTGTGTCTTACCCATGCAGAGTGTGTCGGAGTTGGCGGTGCACTCGCGGATCTGCACCTCGCTCTCCTGGCAGGTTGTGCAGTTGAGGCAGGTCTCAGTCTGGCTGTTCTCCTCGGAGTAGGTTCCCCCTGGGCAGGCCTTACACTTGGTGTCCCAGCGAGGCCCGCACTCCCACTCCACACCCAGCCCCTTCCCACAAGACGAGCAGGGAGTGCACAGAGGGTCAGAGCCATTCACCACATTGAGGAAGAAGCCGTCGCCGCAGTTGCACTGCGTGTCCTGCGTGGCCATGCAGAGACCCGTCACCTGGATACCCTGGGGGCAGAGCGAGCATGGGCTGCAGGGGGTGCCGGGGAGCGCAGAGAATGTCACACCTGCAATAGCCAGCAGGGTGAGACACTGCTTAGGGATTTAGAGATACGAGGATAGTGCATTTACAACACTAGGGAGAAATCTCACAAGTATACAAGCCAGCGTTAACAACACATTACAATACAAATGTACTCTTACATTTGTTCTTTGGTATTTCAACTGGATCCCAGCCAGTGCAACATCTTCTCCAAAGGCTCAGCCCCTCTCCCTCCCTCTAACACCATGCTGGAGTATTAGATCACTTCTGGCCCTGAGTGGAGTACCCGCCCCTACTGTGATGCCAGCCTACAATCCTGACCCCCAGATGGTGTGAAGCAGGTCACCCCTGTAGGCATACACCACAGTTCCCAGAAACTTACCTTCCTGGCAGGCTTCGCATTGAGTGTTGGTTTTGCCACATTCGACAGTGACCCCAAATCCTAAGGGGCAAAGGTCACAGCAGTCGCCATCCTCTGTGAAGCGGTTACTCTCACAGGTGTCTCCCGCAGCAACCTGCGATTCAAGCACAGACACACTCAGACTGTGCCCAGGGCAACACTTGGTCAAC